>NC_091287.1:127429036-128029036 GCF_032444005.1 Ranitomeya imitator
TAAAAAAAAAAAAACACTACATACTTACCTGCTGCTGTCTGTCCCCGGCGCTCAGCTTCTCTGCACTCCTCCTGTACTGGCAGTGAGCGTCGGTCAGCCGGAAAGCAGAGCGGTGACGTCACCGCTCTGCTTTCCGGCCGCTGTGCTCACAGCCAGTACAGGAGGAGTGCAGAGAAGCAGAGCGCCGGGGACAGACAGCGGTAGGTAAGTATGTAGTGTTTGTTTTTTTTTACTTTTACGCTGGTAACCAGGGTAAACATCGGGTTACTAAGCGCGGCCCTGCGCTTAGTTACCCGATGTTTACCCTGGTTACCCGGGGACTTCGGAATCGTTGGTCGCTGGAGAGCTGTCTGTGTGACAGCTCTCCAGCGACCAAACAGCGACGCTGCAGCGATCCGGATCGTTGTCGGTATCGCTGCAGCGTCGCTTAATGTGAAGGGGCCTTTAGTCATAGATTAGTCAGTTGAAGCTTAAGATGGCAGATCTAGAAGACAGATCCCATCGAAACAACATTAAAATTAGAGGTATATCTGAAGATATCTCACCCATTAAGCTTCCTGAGTTTGTTAAGGGGATTTTTAGGAGGATGATTCCCATTCTTTCGGATATGGATCTCATTATAGATCGTATCCATCATTTTCCTAAGCCTCCTCTGTCCCTAAAGACCTCCCTGGAGATGTTATCATAAAAATTCACTTTTATCATATTAAAGAGAAAATACAAAACCTGGTCAAAATGAAAGGAGGATTCCCAGAACCCTATCACCATCTTAAGTTGTTTGCTGACCTGTCCAAAGCAACTATTGAGGGTCGGAGGCACTTTAGATCACTCACCTCCGTTCTGAGAGAGAAAGGCCTTCCTTGCAAGTGGGGTTTTTCCCAACAACTTTATTAACATTTTCAACCAAAACAAGACATAGAGAGAGCAAGGTTAACATAAATGCAATGACGTGAAATATTCATGAAGCATAAAAGTAAAAATAGAATAAAATAAAATAGCAAAACAATAAGTACAGTAAATTCTTATGGAAATATTTCCAGCCAGCGAGACCATTTTTTCAAAAAGGAAGGAAAGCAGCCATTCAGTAACGCCAATTTTTGTTCATAGGATTTATGCAAAGCCAGTTTGTCAATAATTTCTTGTGAAGAGGGTACTTTAGAAGATTTCCAAAAAAAGCAATAGCATTCTTAGAAACTAAAAGCAGATGTTTAACAAGTTTCCTAAAAGATGGAGTCAATTGATCTGCATTCAACGAGAGCAGGGCCAACTGAGTGTAAACAAATGCAGTGATTTTATGCATGTCAGATATTTTGGTACAAAGTTTGTGCCATTTTGTGAAAACATATGACATTTTTAGTGAAAAAAAATCACAAAAAATTTTTTAAAACAAAAATAAAGAACATATTTCACTTTTCTTGAAATTATTTATTTATTATTATACATTTTTATAGCGCCATTTATTCCATGGCGCTTTACATGTGAATACGGGGCAAATATAGACAAATACATTAATCATGAACTCTGTCATTTTGAGGAATTTGGCACACAAGGAAGATAATATTACAGACTATGTTAAACATACAGTTCTGGTCAATCCCTGTCAATGATAGCATTCACCCCACTTCACTTTGGGAATTCTGTTCTTGGGGTTATTAGGGTCAGTCACGGCCCAAGGTGTAGTGGTGTGAACCAAATCACTAGTGAGATGCCTTCCTATGGGTGTGTGTGTGTGTGCTGCTAGTACATTCAGATGTTCTCTAATCAGACTGCATACGTTCCAATGGTGCAGGTGGGGCACCCCTCGGGGCCAGTCGCCACAGAGGTATTGCAACTCACCCATGTGTGGTATCTCACTCTCACATAAGGAGGGAGCACTACCCATGACTCTAAAACTCACATCCAACGCACACCAGTTCAGTCGGGGCACCTGGGTGTACCCTTAGGGAGGAAGGCCTCATCCCAGGCTGGATAGGAAAGGGTGTTGAGGAGAGGATGGGGTAGGCAGAGAAGGGGAGGAACTAATTAGGAAGGACAGTGCAGAGAGTTAGAGAGAGAAGGGAGCTGAGCAGACGAGCGGGTCTGCAGCCACTGAGAAACGTACAGAGAAGGAGCTCCCAGTCAGAAGGAGCTAGAAAGAGAGCGAACAGATTGAAAAAGAGAGAGGTTGTAAAGAAGCTTCAGAGAGGAAGAGGGGGTCCTAGGGGCATGGGTAGTGCAGTAGCCACCAGTGAGGCACGCATCCAGAGTAGAGGGACCTTGTCGCAGGCAAGGGGACCGGCCCCAACTTAGTGGAATACTTCAAATTCAGCTAAGAAATCAGAGGCTGTGGCTTTTGCGAGAACACAGCCACATCCACCCATACTTCACCGAAAAGGCAGCTGTATAGGATCCAGCAGACTCAGAAAATGGTGCCCGACAAGGTTCGTGGCTGCTGGCTTGGGACACTATGGGTAAGGCACTGATAGATTGCAAGGCCACTAACCTGAAGAACACAGCATCAGGCTTGCGTTTGTGGACTAAATAACTGTGAGTAAAGCATTGGAAACTGCACCTTGCTGTGTCCTTGTGTCCTTTCTACAACTCCTGCCTGGCCTACCACAACCACCATCATCACATCACCTATTCATACAGTTGCCCTGGGGTTTATCTCTGCCTGTGGAGAGCTGTACCAACTCATAACCATCAGCCCCAGCAGACCCTGAAGCATCGTCGGCTAACACCTTTATTGCCGAGTACCACGGGTGGCATCACAAACAATTCCCATTTTATTACATTGACTCTTTTATTGGACGCCCAGGCCAACTGGGTCACTGCTGCCATGACACATCCTGTTTAAGAACTGGCCCAGTACCGAGTATCCCCACAGCCCTGGCAGACGCTCCACAGGAATCCCCAATGTATTGCAATTACAAGGAAGGAAGCAGTCCATTTTAAAATTTAAAAAGTCTTCATTAATGAAACTGATGTAACATATGTACAATTAATAGCAGTCACAATACTTAGGGGCCAAATCATGACAGCTTTTCACCAGATTTCTGGTAAAAAAAAGTTTTGAAAAATTGCATTTTTTGCACAAATACGAGGTTGCGCAAAAATGTTGTGTTCACCATATTCTTGCTCCAGTTCTAACAGAATTAAAACTGTGGGGATTGGGAATTAGTTGAATTGTCCTGGGTAGTGCATTCCATAAAATTGGCGCAGCTTGCATTAAGTGTTGGAGACGGGAGTGGGAGGTTCAGATTATTGAGGATGTGATTCATAGGTCATTATTAGCAGAATGGAGGTAGAGTTATTGATAGAAATGAAGAAGGAGATGTAGGGTGGTGCAGAAATGTGTAGATCTTTGTGGTTGAGAGTGGTAAGTTTGTATTGGACTCTGTAGCAGATGGGCAACCACTGCAATGAAAGGTGCAGGGTAGAGGCCTCGGTGTAGCAGTTGGCGAGGAATATGATCCTGGCTGTGCTGCATTCCGGACAGATTGGAGAGGGGAGAGTTTAGTAAGATTGAGACCATTTAGAAGAAAGTTGTAATAGTGCAGACGAGAATGAATAAGAGCTGCAGTATGAGTTTTTGCCAAGCCAAAGGCAAGGAAAGGTCAAATTCTAGAGATGTTTTACAAGTGCAGGTGACATGAGCGGGTGATCAGATGTGGGGAGTGAAGGAAAGATCTTAGCCAAATATAACCAGAAGACAGTGGGTGTGTTAGGAGTCGAGTTTCCTCTGCTGCACAGGGGGAATCTCGATCCGTCTCCGCTGCGGTCTCCCATTCTTCTCCAGCCGCAGTGGAGTCTGCTCAGCAGGGACGTCGATCCCAGCGTCTCGCTCAGTCTGACTCTGTGCGAAGAGTTACTGCTGCTTTTCCTGCTTCTGCCATTGAAGCCAGTGCTGGGCAGCGGCGAGTGGACGTTTCTGGATCTAAGTCCTGCTTTTCTCTGTCTGAGCATGCCCAGGGCAGGATCTCCCGTTAGAGATCGAGGGTCACATGCTCAGGTACTGCAGCACATCCCATTGGTCCTTTTGGCAGGTCCTGAAAGGGCAAAACTTCTGTAGCTGTTTCCTTTGCTGCTGCTATATAAACTGCGCATGACCGCACGGCCATGCGCTAGTATTGTCTTGTAAATATGTGTGTGTGTTGTGAGTGAAAGTCGCTCTTTAAATAACCCTCCCTATTGAATGTCTGTTCGCGGAAGGTGTATGTTTGCTATCTAGCGCCCGACTTATGCAACAGCACGAAACACACATTACAGCTACCAGTTGCTGTGTCCGCCAGTGCGGCGCTGTGCGCTTGCTCTGCGCTTTCCTGACCCAGGCCTGGGTGGTTAGTGGTATCCGTCAGTGCGGCACCGCACGCACTCTTGTGCCTTAATATTATTATTTATGTTCCTCTGACACACCCAGTTGCGGTGTTGTGCCAGCAAGTGTCTAATCGGACTTCAATCCTGTGTAGGGGTTGAGTCCGCTGACTTCTTGCTCGCGCTTTATGTGCGGTACTGCGGTCCTGTGACGCAACAAGATCGCTTCCTTCACGCAGGGTGAAGTTAACCCATGTGTGTATACTTAGTACCGCCATATAGTCCGTCTTACTAGCAGCAGGGTCTTTTACCTGCACGGTGGACCTCGGACTGCGAACGCACCTAATACCATAACATCTGATTCTTGGTACGTTCCGCCAGTCCCTAACAGAATACTAGCGCCAAGGTCTGGCTAGTAATGATGGACGATCAGCGTTCACAGCGGTACATCCAACAGCTGGAGGGTAGGTTGGCGGCTCTGGAGCGTGCAACCTCAGCTGTGGACGTTACTGCTGTCGCTGTTCAGGCTGCAAGTGCAGTTGCAGCCAGTTTGTCCGCTGCCACCCCTGCTCCGACCTTATCCCATCTCCCGCTTCCAGACAAGTTTGCTGGTGACAGTAAGCTATGTCGGGGATTCGTGAGCCAGTGCTCCATACATCTCGAGCTGCTGGCTGCACATTTTCCTACGGAACGGGCGAGGGTGGGATTCATCTTGTCTCTTTTGTCGGGCAGGGCGTTGGAGTGGGCAACGCCGCTTTGGGAACGTGGTGATCGTGTGGTACAGAGTGCTCCTATCTTCCTGGACGCTCTGAGGCAAGTCTTTTTGGGACCCCGTGTCACCCACGATACCGCGCTCCAATTGTTGGCAATTACTCAGGCTTCGTCCATGGTCAGCCAGTTCGCCATCCTATTCCGAACTCTAGCTTCTGAGCTGGAATGGCTGGATAAAGTTATTATTCCGGTGTTCTGGAAAGGACTGGCAGATCATGTAAAGGACGCCTTGGCCACCAGGGAGATTCCCACCACACTGGAGGAGCTTATTACTATAGCTACCCGCATCGATCTCCGTTTTAATGAGCGGAGGTTGGAGCGGACCCAGTGTAGGCAGAGGTTTCGGCTGGCTCCCACCTTTGCCAAACCTCTAGAATCTCCTGTTATGGTGTCTGACTCCCATGAGGCCATGGAGGTTTCTCGAGCGGGACCTAGGTCTCAGACCGCTCGAGTACCTGTGGTGTGTAAAAATTGCCAGCAACCGGGACATTACGCTAATAAATGTCCACGGCGGTCGGGAAAATGATCGCGTCTAGTGACCATTGGAGGAGGTTCACTGGATACAGCGGCATTTTCCTCCAAATTGTCCTTTAAAGGGACAATCCTGTTAGGCACATCCACTCTTACAGTAGAGCTTTGTGTGGATTCAGGAGCAGAAGGAAATTTTATGTCTTCTGCTTTTGCTCTGCGCCACGCAGTACCTCTGGTTATGCTTGCCAAACCAGTAACCGTTAGAGTGGTGAATGGGTCGACACTTCCGCTACAGATCACACATCAGACTGTCCCTTTCACGTTAGCCATGTCCCCATCCCACCAGGAGATTATTTCCCTTCTTGTCCTTCCCGAGGGAATGGATGAGATTCTGCTGGGAATACCCTGGCTCCGTTTCCACTCCCCACATATTGAGTGGACCTCTGGGAGGATATTGGGTTGAAGTGAATCCTGTAAGGGCAGATGTGTGAAAGAGTGCGTTCAGGTTTCCAACACTGAGATGCCCGCAGATCTCTCTACTCTCCCCAAATACTATTGGTCTTATGCAGACGTCTTCTCCAAAAAGGCCGCGGAGACCCTTCCGCCTCACCGTCCCTATGACTGTCCTATAGATCTCTTGCCTGGTGCAGAACCTCCTCGGGGACGTGTCTATCCCCTCTCTCTCCCGGAAACGGAGGCTATGTCCCAGTACATCCAGGAGAATTTGGCAAGAGGGTTTATTAGGAAGTCAGTGTCACCAGCAGGGGCAGGGTTCTTCTTCGTACAGAAGAAGAATGGAGAGCTGCGTCCTTGCATAGACTACAGGGGTCTTAACGCCATCACCGTTAAGAATAAGTACCCGCTGCCCCTGATTTCTGAGCTTTTTGATAGGCTACGGGGAGCTAAGGTATTTACCAAATTAGACCTGCGGGGAGCTTATAACCTGATTCGCATCCGTGAGGGGGACGAATGGAAGACGGCGTTTAACACCAGAGATGGGCACTATGAGTATCTGGTGATGCCCTTCGGGCTCTGTAATGCCCCAGCCGTTTTCCAAGACTTTGTCAATGACATCTTCCGGGATATGCTTTCCACCTCGGTCATAGTCTATCTGGATGATATTCTCATCTTCTCTCCAGATATTGACTCCCACCGGAGAGATGTTGGCAGAGTCTTCGACTTCTTACGGGCAAACTCTCTTTACGCAAAGTTGGAGAAGTGTGTGTTTGAGCAGGAGTCTTTACCTTTCCTGGGCTATATCATCTCTGCCCAGGGATTGGCTATGGATCCTGCCAAACTACAGGCTGTGATGGACTGGCAAGAACCCCATTCACTTAAAGCGGTGCAGCGCTTTATGGGGTTCATTAATTATTACCGCCAGTTCATTCCCCATTTCTCAACTTTGGTAGCTCCCTTGGTAGCCCTCACCAAGAAGGGAGCAAATCCCAAAGTGTGGTCTGAAGAGGTCTCCAAGGCCTTTTCTTCTACTAAGTCTCATTTTGCTAGCGCTCCCATCCTACATCATCCCGATGTCGATAAGCCGTTTATAATGGAGGTGGATGCCTCTTCCGTTGGTGCTGGAGCAGTCCTCTTCCAAAAGGACGCTCAAGGTCGGAAGCATCCGTGCTTCTTCTTCTCCAAGACTTTCACACCAGCGGAGAGGAATTATTCCATCGGGGACAGGGAGTTGCTAGCGATGAAATTGGCTTTCTCAGAGTGGAGACATCTCTTGGAGGGGGCTCGTTTTCCCTTTCAAGTTTTTACAGACCACAAAAATTTGCTCTATTTGCAAACAGCCCAGCGGCTAAATTCTCGCCAGGCCAGATGGTCCTTATTCTTCTCCCGATTCCACTTCACCCTCCATTATCTCGCTGGGGAGAAGAATATTCGAGCTGATGCTCTTTCTCGCTCTGTTGTGTCATCTGAGGAGGAGGAAGGAGAGCCTCGGCTTATTGTTCCTTCTGAGAGCTTGAGAACCGTGGCTCCAGTGTCGCTTGAGTCTGTGCCTCCGGGCAAGACTTTTGTGCCCATAAATTTGCGACCGGAGGTTCTCTCTTGGGCTCATTCCTCCAGGGTGGGTGGACACTTTGGGACAAAAAGGACATCTGAGCTGCTGGCGAGGACGTACTGGTGGCCGCATATGCTCCGAGATGTCAGAGATTACGTTCTGGCGTGTGTCTCATGCGCCAAAAATAAGTCTCCTCGACAACGGCCGTCTGGGTTACTCTATCCCTTGCCGGTGGCAGACAGGCCCTGGGAGATGGTCGGGATGGACTTTGTAGTGGGTTTGCCCAAGTCTCGCGGCTGTACCGTCATTTGGGTTATTACCGATCATTTCTCGAAAATGGTGCATTTGGTGCCGCTCCCACGGTTACCTTCTGCACGGGCCTTGGCAGCGTTGTTCATAAGACACATCTTCCGCCTACACGGCATGCCAGACAAAATTGTCAGTGACCGGGGTCCCCAGTTTGCGTCTCGGTTCTGGAGAGAGCTTTGTCGTCTTCTCAGCATTGAGTTAAATCTCTCTTCCGCATATCATCCCGAGACGAATGGGTTGGTAGAGAGGGCCAATCAGACTCTGGTCACATATCTACGACATTTTGTTTCTGCCAGGCAGGATGACTGGGCATCTTTATTACCATGGGCAGAGTTCACCCTTAATAACGCTGTAGCCGACTCCACCGGTCAGACTCCTTTCCTCCTTAATTACGGCCAGCATCCGCGGGTTCCTGTGCCTATGCCCGTGTCCTCTGCTGATTCCAGGGTGGCAGACTGGGCAGTGGAGGCACGGGACATTTGGGACCGCACTCAGGATGCCATTCGGGCCTCGAAGGAGAGAATGAGGCCCTCCGCCGATGCACATCGGCGCCCTGCCCCGACCTTTGCTCCTGGCGATTTAGTGTGGCTCTCCGCCCGTAACATCAGGCTGCGAGTTGAGTCCACTAAATTTGCTCCTCGCTACTTGGGCCCATTCAAGGTCCTCGAGCAGGTTAATCCTGTGGTCTATCGTTTGGCCCTTCCGCCACGCCTGGGTATCACCGACACCTTTCATGTGTCCCTCTTGAAACCCGTGTATATGTCCCGGTTTTCCGAGTCATCTGCTGGGACATCGGGTTCGTCTACGGACGATTATGAGGTGAACGCTATTTTGGGGTTCAAGGTGGTACGTGGCAAAAAATTTTATTTGGTGGACTGGAAGGGTTATGGCCCCGAGGACAGGTCCTGGGAGCCTGTTGAGCACATTCGGGCCCCGCAGCTCATTGCTGCCTTCGAACGTAGCGAGGCCCAAGGAGGGGGGGGCCCTAGAAGGGGGGGTAATGTTAGGAGTCGAGTTTCCTCTGCTGCACAGGGGGAATCTCGATCCGTCTCTGCTGCGGTCTCCCATTCTTCTCCAGCCGCAGTGGAGTCTGCTCAGCAGGGACGTCGATCCCAGCGTCTCGCTCAGTCTGACTCTGTGCGAAGAGTTACTGCTGCTTTTCCTGCTTCTGTCATTGAAGCCAGTGCTGGGCAGCGGCGAGTGGACGTTTCTGGATCTAAGTCCTGCTTTTCTCTGTCTGAGCATGCCCAGGGCAGGATCTCCCGTTGGAGATCGAGGGTCACATGCTCAGGTACTGCAGCACATCCCATTGGTCCTTTTGGCAGGTCCTGAAAGGGCAAAACTTCTGTAGCTGTTTCCTGTGCTGCAGCTATATAAACTGCGCATGACCGCACGGCCATGAGCTAGTATTGTCTTGTAAATATGTGTGTGTGTTGTGAGTGAAAGTCGCTCTTTAAATAACCCTCCCTATTGAATATCTGTTCGCGGAAGGTGTATGTTTGCTATCTAGCGCCCGACTTATCCAACAGCACGAAACACACATTACAGCTACCAGTTGCTGTGTCCGCCAGTGCGGCGCTGTGCGCTTTCTCTGCGCTTTCCTGACCCAGGCCTGGGTGGTTAGTGGCGTCCGTCAGTGCGGCACCGCACGCACTCTTGTGCCTTAATATTATTATTTATGTTCCTCTGACACACCCAGTTGCGGTGTTGTGCCAGCAAGTGTCTAATCGGACTTCAATCCTGTGTAGGGGTTGAGTCCGCTGACTTCTTGCTCGCGCTTTATGTGCGGTACTGCGGTCCTGTGACGCAACAGGATCGCTTCCTTCACGCAGGGTGAAGTTAACCCATGTGTGTATACTTAGTACCGCCATATAGTCCGTCTTACTAGCAGCAGGGTCTTTTACCTGCACGGTGGACCTCGGACTGCGAACGCACCTAATACCATAACATCTGATTCTTGGTGCGTTCCGCCAGTGCCTAACAGGGTGTGCTGCTGGGAAGTAATGGTAGAACCACACATGGAAATGGCAATATTGGGTTTAGGAAGATCAGTAGATGGAGGAAACACAAGGAGTTCTGTTTTTGACAGATTGAGATTTAGATAGAGGGAGGGCATGATGTTCGAGGCAATGATATATTCAGGCTATTTTTAGCTCACAAATGCCCCAGTTCTGTGCTGCAACACCTTGCCATGCTTTGCCTTGTACAGTGAAGCACAGGATTAGACATTGCCACAATTGTTTAACTGTGTGACCACCAGTGGCCATCACAAAAGTCTTTTACTTCCGTATACTGTGTTCATAATGGCCGCAACCTCACTCTAACTGAATAAAAGAGAAACAATTATGGATTAACCCTCTAACAGAATGATGCCTGACATTGCACTACTCTACAAGGTGAGCACATTTTCTTTGGTCTGTATGAAAAAAATTCAAAAGTTCTACTGAAGAATACTCCTGTATGGGAGCTTTTGTGTCTCCTTTTTAATCTTCTCAATTATATATTAAACTAAAGCAGAATTAAACTAATATGATTCAACTAAATGTGGAATTTCTCTCTCATATATACTCTATTTTCATCTGTGAATATTTTTATTGAAAAATGGAAGAACTGCAACAACTCAGACATGATATGACAGGCCACGTAAAGTATCAGAGCAGAGTCATCGAGTTCTGAGGTGCAAAGTGCATGAAAACCACCAACGCTCTGCCGTTCCAAGTATCGAATGGTTCTCTGGAGCTCTGCGGACTGATGAATCAAACTTCTCTATCTGGCAGTCTAATGGCCAATTTATGTCAATGTCAGGAGAATATAACCTGCCAGACTGCAATATGCCCACTGTAAAGTTTGGCGGCAGAGGAAAATGCTATGGTGTTGTTTTACAGAGGTTGGCATGAGTGAAGCAAAATCTTAAAGGAGTTGGCCACTTACTAATTTATAAATATTACAGGTTATTCGCCTGCACTTGTCCTGCTTTTCTCACAGACTACATAAGTCACCTGTTCTCAAAATGGCTGCTGATGGAGGAACATATGACCAGACCTGTCCATCCATTTCCTCCAATTAAAAACACATCACATAGGAAAGCTGTTTTTAAATTTGACAAGGTTGATTTACAGGTCTCATGCTCTTCCGCCAGCAGGTAATTTATACACAGGAGAACTGTGCAGTCTGTAAGGAAGAACCTTATATACTTAAATATTAGTAAGTGCCACAAAACATGTCCCCCGCACAACTGTTAAAATAAAGATAAAATGGGTAACCCCTTTACTACAACAAGACATTTTGGATAATTGTAGGTTCCATCTTTGTGGAAACAATTTGAGGAGGGCCTTTTCTTTACCAGCATGAATGTGCCCCAGTGCGCCAAGCAAGTATCAAAAAGGCAAGGTTGGGTGCGTTTAGTATGGAAGGACATGACGGGTCTGTACAGAGCTATGACCGTAACCCCATCGAATATATTTGGGATGAACTAGAACAGATATTGTGAACACGTCCCTCTGTTGCAACATCAGTGTTTGACCTCTCAAGTGCTCTTCTGGATGAATGGGAAAAAATTCCTATACACATTACAAAATGTTATAGGAAGTCATACCAGAAAAGTGGAAAAGGTTATAGCTACAAAGATGGAGGGAACAACTCTATATTAATGCCCGTAGATGTCAAAAAAGTACCTACAAGTGTAATATGTAGCTATTCTGATACTTTTACCCATATATACTAGTGTATGCAGCATAGTATATTGGCATGTAAACTATTTTTAAAAAGTGCATTTTCACAAACAAATGGTAGGAGAGCCATACTCAAGCCTTCAGAAGTTGGATGACACCATTTGATGTCCCTATATTCCACCTTGTGTATAAAAAAAATCAGTATAGCTACACGAAAGATTGGTTGATTGTATTGGATTTTGTCTACTCACTTGTCCCAAAGTGCACTCCATACCACCAAGGAAATCTGCATCTTTCAAGCCGTTGTGGTTGCTGCTGATGTCGTGAACTTCAAAACGAAGGCGCTGAACTTCTTCAAAATAAAAGTCAACTGTGAAAATTTTGGAGAAAATAGGGTTGATGCATGTTCTGATAACTTCGGTTCTGTCCACCTGTGAGAAGAAGAAAAAGAAAGTCAATAACTAATTCACTTATTTATTTTTTAATTGTCAATCTATCTATCTATGAGAAAGATTATGCAATAGAACCATAACTTTTCCATATTGGCCAATATAACTTCCACCATGATAATCTGTTAGGATGTATTATTCCTTCTTGTTTTTTTTTATTTTGTTTTTTTTAAATTACATTGAGTGAGTGTATCTATCAAAAATATATAGAGAACAGTTGTTATATTAAGATTAATTGTTATTTATGAGTGCAGCAAATAACGTGGTTGCCCCCTTTTGATTTGGTTTAGTCATTTGAAGGATGGAATACAGCCATTTAATTTATATTCATGAGAACATTCTTTCACAGAAAAAGGCATCTTTATGCACTGAAAATAACGTACTGTAACTACAGCAACACCATTAGAAAAATAATAAATTGTGCATAAACCATATAATGATTATGCTTTGCGATTGAATTGGGGGGATAGTTATTAAAAAGTCCATTTCCAGGACCAGGTTTGTGCAAGTACTCTACATGTTAATTTGAAGAGGACGCTACTACATGTAAAGTGTGCTTGAACAATCACAAGAGCACATGTAATTCCGCAAATGCAGCCAAAATCCATTTTGATGTAGTTTTGTTGAGATGTATATTTTTATTTGCAAGTATATAATTTACATTTTTTATCAGGATTTCTGCATAAAAACATGTTTTCGTCAGAGAAAATATAACTATTTGTAGGAAGGTTTGAAAATTTATTTTACTTGCCAATTTCTCAATAGTCTAGCTGTGAGAGAAGTATAAGGGAATGCCAAGGATTACACAGTTAGTATTATTTTTGTCAGTATTTCACAACACCAAGGCAAACAAAATTTTAATATTTACTATACATATTGTATGCTGTACTATTTGTATATACGGTAACTGCATGTATGTGGGCAGCAGGGTGATCTTGTAGCACTGGGATACTGGGTTAAAATCCCATCAAGGACAACATCTGCAAGGAGTTTGCATGTTCTCCCGGTGATTACGTGTGTTTCCTACAGGTTCTTTGGTTTCCTCCCACACTCAAAAGACATACTGGTAGGGATTCTAGATTGTGAGCTCCATGGGGAGAAGTCGTGTCTGTCAATGTGACATGTTCATCATCATTATCAACGAAAACCATCAAGAAACATCAGAGAAATTAGTGGTGGATAGGTGGAGAATTTATTGGTAAGTAATGTGTTAGGGGTTGAGTTCCCGCTTCTGCACAGGGGGAATCTCGGGCCGTTTCTGCTGCAGTCTCCCATTCTTCTCCTGCCGCAGTGAAACCTGCTCAGCGGAGACGTCGGTCCTTGCGTCTGGCTCAGTCTCACTCTGTGCTTAGGCTTGCTATTGCTTTTCCAGCTTTTGCCATTAAAGCCAGTGCTGGGCAGCGGCGAGCGGACGCTTTTGGGACTAAGTCCTGCTTTTTCCCTTCTGAGCATGCCCAGGGTGAGTTCTCCCATTGGAGATCGAGGGTCACATGCTCAGATGCTGCAGCGGTTCCCATTGGTCCTCCTGGAAGGTCCTGAAGGTGCTAAACTTCTGTGGCAGGTTCCCATTGGTCCTTTTTTGGAAGGTCCTATACGTGCTGCAGCTATATAAGCTTTGCATGACTGCAAGGCCATGCGCTAGTGTACAATTGTATACGTGTGTATGTTGATGAGTGCAAGTCGTCCTTTAAATAACTCACCCTATTGAATGACTGCTCGCGTAAGGTGTATGGCTGCTATCTAGCGCCTGACTATCCTCACAACGTGTTACACACGAATCAGCGTCCATTGCTGTGACCGCCAGTGCGGCGCCACACGCCAGTAGTGCGCTTCCTAACCCACGTCCGGGTACTTGGTGGTGTCTGCCAGCATGGCACAGTTCGCACTTCGGTGCTCTAAAACTATTTCTATTAGTTACCTAATACACCCAGTTGCGGTGTTGTGCGCAATTAGTCTGAATGGACTTCAACCCCGAGTCTTGGGACTGAGTTCGGTGACTCTTAGCTTGCGCTCTTTAGTGCGGTATTGTGGTCCTGTGGCTTAACAGGGTTCGCTTCCACCACCATATAGCGCTGCCATTTACTAGCAGCAGGTTTTCACCTGCATGGTGGACCCCGGACTGCGAACGCACCTAATATTATTTCACCTTATACTTGGTGCGTTCCGCCAGTCCTAACATAATGTTTCTTTTATTTTTTTACAGCTCTTGGCGCTTCAAAAATATCATAGGAAATAATTCTTTGGAGAATACTCCCTGGTCCCTTTTGAAACAGAGGAAATGGTTGTTCAACAAACCATTTCCCAGTTCAAAGTGTTGAATGTATATGAGGAGTCCAACCATTGAAATATAAAAATATTTGGGGACCTCCATTGGTGACATGCTCTGCTATTACAAATGAGTTTTGTTGCCAAAGGGTGTAAGTACCTTGTGACCCCTATATCTACACTCTTGTCTGTTGCATGGAGACACATAAAAATTTCAGTTAGAGATTCACAAAGATATATATTTTTTCCATGCAAATTTAGATTCTAAACCCTTGCTACAATAGGATACACAGTACACTTAGGGTGTTTTGGCTTTGAACAGTCTCTTTTGGTAGCACCACCAACAATAAGCAGGTAACAGAGACCACCAGAAATTAGCTGTAATCTGTTAGGAAAGGAAGCAGCATGTGTATAATGCAGAGTAGGATAGGCATTACAGAGTTCTTACTGAAATGAAGGAGCTGTCCCTGTTTCTAAAGAGCTGATTGAGAAAACCACAGAGCCCGTGAGGCACAGATTACCAGATGCAATTTTTCATGATTTCTTATCACCATGATCTGAAATGAAGGTACATTTGTGGGTATGGCGATAATCCTTTTTTTACTTACACTTTGGCTGATCAATTGATCAGTCTATTCTTACATAAACCTGACATTGTGTCCAGCCTGTTGCAGAATAGATACTCACCTCAATCAATAAGAGAGCATTCAGTCTACTAATGTAAGGAAGGAATGTAATGACTAATACAAGAGATAGTAGAGTGTGATACAAAAGCAATTGCTCAAGAAGCCTTTAAGATGAATTTTGTTCAGATTTTAGCTGAAGTAAAAAAAGAATAGGATGTACTTACTACATACTATTTCTAGATATATACAGAGGTTAAAGGGAATCTGTCAGTTTTTGCTACATCATTTGAGAGCAGCCTGATGTAGGCAAAGAGACCCTGAATCTGGCGATATATCACTTGGTTAACTGGGTGCAGTTGTTCTGACACAATCAGAGTTTTTAAATTTAGCAATGCAGCAGAGCTGAGAAAGCTAATCCTGCCCACATCAGGCTATATATGTACATAGTCTATTGGCAGTGAGCTGCTTATCACAGAAGGGACCAGAGTCTGACTTGGCAGTGCGTGCCTGATAGTCACAACAAAGTTAATCACCAGGTGATTAAGCATTCAGTCTAAGTAAGTAACACCACACAGTCTGACATGTGACACATTGTAAAATTCAGTGTTTTAATCCCTACACCATGCTGTCTTCAGATTACATAGCAAAAACCTTCTGACATATTTCTTTTGAGTAATTATATAATAGATGATTGTATAAAGTTAATGTCCTCTATTATTAAAAGATGTTTGGAAACACAGAGACCAAAATTTGTAAAAATGTTTACTCGTAAAAACTATGAAGTTGTGGAAAAATGGTGCGACTTTCGAGTTTTCATGCCATTTTCGTGCAGTTCTAACAAAATAACCTGAGCTTGGGAGGGCTTGAGTGGGAAGGAGGTTGGCAATGCCCGCAGTTCAAATTCTGTAAATGTGACTGGGTATATTTCTGGCAAAGTGCAGATAAACTTACATCAATGAAAAGATGCGCCAAATTCATTAAGTGGAGTGTGCCACTTATTGAATTTGGCGCATGATATTCCTGTACGTCCTTTATTAGGACAGGTATACAAAATGCCAGTCTTATTGAATTGAGGCTTTTGACAGAAGCATTGAAACCAGATTAGTGCCAGGCTCCCACTCATTATAAGGTCCCAACACATACACTCCCTGACAGAAGTTATGTCGCTTATCCATGTTATGTAAATAAAAGCTTATAACCTAATGTTAAATTCATCCACTGGTTGTATAAATTATTCTTTTGAAAGCTAAAACCCTCCGGAATGTGGTTTAGGTAAAGAAAATAAATTGGCATCAATGCAGAAATATTGATCAGTTAATGGACACAGAATGGTCAGATTTTGGCAAGACAAAAATTTTGTCGCACACAGAAAGTAATGTGATATTCAAACAAATAATTAACTTAAAATAAAAATATATGTTGCATAACATTGGTGTTTCCTATCCCTGAGCCAGCTCTCAACCCACTTACACATATTTTCCCCTATCCCCATTATTCTCATTTTATGTACCAACCTTTTGTGTGGCACCGTATCAAAAGCTTTTGAAAAGTCCATATACACTACATCTACTGGGTTCCCTTGGTCCAGTCCGGAACTTACCTCTTCATAGAAGCTGATCAAATTAGTCTGACATGAACGGTCCCTAGTAAACCCGTGCTGATGCTGGGTCATGAGGTTATTCCTCTTCAGATACTCCAGCATAGCATCCCTTAGAATGCCCTCCAGGATTTTACCCACAGTAGAGGTTCAGCTTCCTGGCCTATAATTACCGAGTTCAGTTCTTGCCCCCTTTTTGAACATTGGCACCACATTTGCTATACGCCAGTCCTGTGGTACAGACCCTGTTATTATGGACTCTTTAAAGATTAAAAATAATGGTCTATCAATGACTGTACTTAGTTCCTGCAGTACTCGGGGGTGTATCCCATCCGAGCCCGGAGATTTGTCAATTTTAGTGATTTTTAGACGCCGCCGTACTTCCTGCTGGGTTAAGCAGGTGACACTTAATATGGAATTTTTGTTATCACTGATCATATTGTCTGCAATTGGATTTTCTTTTGTAAATACTGATGAAAAAAAGTCATTTAGCATATTGGCTTTTTCCTCATCCTCATCCACCATTTCACCCAGACTATTTTTAAGGGGGCCAACACTATCATTTTTTAATTTCTTACTATTTATGTAGTTAAAGAATATTTTGGGATTATTTTTACTCTCTCTGGCAATGAGTCTCTCTGTCTCAATCTTTGCTGCCTTGATTTGCTTTTTACAGAATTTATTTAATTTTCTGTATTTATTTAATGCCTCCTCACTACCTACTTCCTTTAATTCTCTAAATGCTTTCTTTTTGTCACTTATTGCACACCTTACAGCTCTATTTATCCATATTGGTTTCCTCCTATTTCTGGTATGTTTATTCCCATATGGTATATACTGTGCACAGGTCCTATCCAGGATGCAAATAAACGTCTCCCATTTTCTTTGTGTGTTTTTATGTCTCAGGATATCATCCCAGTTAATTGCACCAAGATCATCTCTCATCTGTTGGAAATTTGCCCTCCTGAAGTTTAGTGTCCGTGTAACCCCTCTACTACACATCTTATTAAAGGATACTTGAAAACTTATTATTTTGTGATCACTATTTCCCAAGTGACCCCCAACCCTTATATTTGATATGTGGTCTGGCCTGTTGGTTAATATTAGGTCTAGCAGTGCCCCCCTTCTTGTTGGGTCCTGAACCAGTTGTAAAAGGTAATTGTCTCTCATAGTTGTCAAAAACCGATTACCTTTGCTGGAACTGCAGGTTTCTGTTCCCCAATCTATTTCAGGGTAGTTGAAGTCCCCCATAATAATGACTTCTCCTTGAGTCGCAGCTTCATCTATTTGCTTTACGAGGATATTCTCCATTGCTTCCATTATTTTTGGAGATTTATAACAAACCCTTATCAGTAATTTATTATTTTTCCCCCTCCCCTTATCTCCACCCACAGGGACTCTACATTTTCATTAAATTCACCTATATTATCACGCCGGATGGGTTTTAAGGATGATTTTACATACAGACACACCCCTCCCCCTCGCTTATCTGTACAGTAATTTCTGAAAAGGCTATAGCCCTGCAAATTAACAGCCCAGTCATGGCTCTCATCCAGCCATGTTTCTGATATCCCTACCATGTCATAATTATGCTCCAACAACATTAATTCTAATTCGTCCATTTTGTTGGCGAGGCTTCTAGCATTACTATACATGCACTTGATGTTCCTCTCTGTACCTCTATTCTTTCTTAAATTATTAACTGTTCTAACCCCACCCCCCATGCCACCGCCACCCACAACTTCCTTATTTGTGCCCAGGTCTCTATCTGCACTATCTTCCCCTCCAATAAAATGAATACCCTCCCCCAATCCCTAGTTTAAACACTCCTCCAACCTTCTAGCCATTTTCTCCCTCTTAGAGTCATATTTAATATTTTGTGTGACTTCCATGAGCTTGAAGGACTGCATCCATGCGGTTCAGCAATGATTCATACAATTTATTAATGAAGTCATCAGGAATAGCAAAGAATGCAGTCTTACATACCTCCCAGAGTTCATCTAGATTCTTATGGTTTTGTCTTCCAAGCTTCCTTTTTCATCCTACCCCAAACATGCTCAATGATGTTCATGTCTGGTGACTGGGCTGGCCAATCCTTGAGCACCTTGATCTTTTTTGCCTGGGGGAACTTTGTTGTAGAGATGGATGTATGAGATGGAGCCCCATCCTGCTGCAGAATTTGATCCCTTTTATGATTTGGAATATAAGAGGTAGCAAATACTTCTTGATATTTTAGGCTATTGATATTGCCTCCACCTTGCAAATGTTTCGGACATCCCCATACTGAATGTAACCCCAGACCATGATCTTTCCACCACCAAATGTAACTGTTTTCTTGGTGTATTTTGGATCCATATGGGCTCCTGTAGGTCTCCTGCAGTATTTGTGGTGGCTGTGCTGTAATTCTACTGAAGATTCATCAGAGAAGTCCACCTTCTGACACTTTCCAGCGTCCATCTGTTTAGCAGGCTGTGGGACTTTGCAAATGCCACATGTTTTTTATTTGCCTTTTGTTTAGTGCTGGCTTCTGGGCACTGATCCGACCATGGAGGTCATTTCGAGACAGAATCCTACAAACTGTTCTAGTTGACACAGGGACTTGAGGTGACCAGGCCTGTTGGAGCTCTACTGCAGTGGAAGAGGGGTTTGCTTTGGATTTTCTAACCATCAAACGTTCCTCCTGAGCAGTTGTCTTGCGGGGTCTGCCGGACCTGGGCTTGTCAAACACATCTCCAGTCTCTTCAAATCTTTTTTTAATTCTTTGTACTTGACGCTGAGACACATTAAAAGTGCCAGCCACCTCTGCAGTGGATCTGGTCTTCAGCCTCTTGATAATCCAGGCTTTGATTGCAGGGTGGATTTTTGGCATGTTGTCAGAGATCAAGTTGCAGTTCAAGTGAAGGTCTGGGGTGCTGGGTTTCTTTTTATACACACACACACTAATTAACCGATCATTTACTGAGCACAGGTGAGGATGTAAACTAGGATTGGGTGCATTATACGACCAGGTGACAAAACTTTTTTCTTGCCAAAATCTGACCATTCTGTGTCCATTAACTGATCAATATTTCTGAATTGATGCCAATTTATTTTCTTAACCTAAACCACATTCCGGAGGGTTTCAGCTTTCAAAAGAATAATTTATACAACCAATGGATGAATTTAACGTCAGGTTATAAGTAAGGTTGAGCGACTTTTACTTTTTTAAGGTCGAGTCGGGTTTCGCGAAACCCGACTTTCTCAAAAGTTGAGTTGAGTGAAATCAGCCGATTATCGTGAAAAGTCGGGGTCGGGGATTGACTGAAACCCAATGTAAGTCAATGGGAAATATGTAATCCGTCTGACATACGGACATACAATGGATCCATGTGCTCAAAAAATCATAAAAACATATGTACTGTCTATATATATAGATATATAGATATATATCTATATATATAATTGCCTAAGGGTTTTTCCGTCTGTCTGTCTTTCTGTCTGTCTGTCTGTCTTTCTGTCTGTCTGTCCTGGAAATCCCGCGTCTCTGATTGGTCGAGGCCGCCAGGCCTCGACCAATCAGCGACCGGCACAGTGACGATGATGTCATAAAGGATGTAGACATCCCGCGTCTCTGATTCAGCGACGGGCACAGTATCGACGTAGATGTCATAATGGTTGCCATGGCGACGAAGATGTCATAAAGGTTGCCTCGACCAATCAACGACGGGCACAGTCTGCCGCGAATTCTGGAATCATCATTGTCCATATACTACGGGGACATGCATATTCTAGAATACCCGATGCGTTAGAATCGGGCCACAACCGCCAGGCCTCGACCAATCAGCGACGGGCACAGTATTGACGTAGAAATCCCGTGTCTCTGATTGGTCGACGGGCACAGCGACGATGATGTCATAAAGGATGTAGACATCCTGCGTCTCTGATTGCGGCCTCGACCAATCAGCAACGGGCACAGCGACGATGTTGTCATAATGGTTGCCATGGCGACGATGATGTCATAAAGGTTGCCTCGACCAATCAGCGATGGGCACAGCGAGGATGATGTCATAATGGTTGCCATGGCGACGATGATGTCATAAAGGTTGCTTCGACCAATCAGCAATGGGCACAGCGATGATGATGTCATAATGGTTGCCATGGCGACGATGATGTCATTAAGGTTGCCTCGACCAATCAGCGACGGGCACAGTCTGCCGCGAATTCTGGAATCATCATTGTCCATATACTACGGGGACATGCATATTCTAGAATACCCGATGCATTAGAATCAGGCCACAATCTAGTATATATATATATGTCATTGAGACACATATCTATCTATATATATAATTGCTTAAGGGTTTTTCCGTCTGTCTGTCTTTCTGTCTGTCTGTCTGTCTTTCTGTCTGTCTGTCCTGGAAATCCCGCCTGCGGTGGGATATGGGGTAATGAAGGGTTAATGTCACCTTGCTATTGTAAGGTGACATTAAGCCAGATTAATAATGGAGAGGCGTCAATTATGACGCTATGATCAGCGTCAATTAGCTATTATTAGCGTCAATTAAGACGCTATTAACAATTTCATGCTATTAATCCAATAGCATGAAATGGTTAAAAAAACACACACACAATATTGCAAAGTATTTTAATGAAATAAACACACTGGTTGTTGTAATATTTTATTCTACTCTCAATCCACCTGAAGACACTCGACCTGTAACAAATTAAAAATAATGAACCAACAATATCTCATACCTTCCGTCGATATGTCCCACGATGTAAATCCATCTGAAGGAGTTACATTATTTTACAGGCAAGAGCTCTGCTATAATGCAGCTGTACTCATGCCTGTAAAACCCCAGCGAATGAATGGAAAGTAGGTCAATGTCCTTTAGTTACCTTCATTCGCGGTGATGCGCCCTCTGCTGGATGTCCTCATATGAACTCGAGCCTGGGAACTTTTCTGAATATTTTCCCATGCTCGAGGTCATATGAGGACATCCAGCAGAGGGTGCATCACCGCGAATGAAGGTAACTACAGGTCATTGACCTACTTTCCATTCATTTGCTGGGGTTTTACAGCCACGAGCACAGCTGCATTAGCAGAGCTCCTGGGTGTAAAATTATTTAACCGCTTCAGATGGATTTACAGCGTGGGACGTGACAAATCATTAACCCTTCATTACCCCATATCCCACCGCTACACGGGAGTGGGAAGAGAGTGGCCAAGTGCCAGAATAGGCGCATCTTCCAGATGTGCCTTTTCTGGGGTGGCTGGGGGCAGATTTTTTAGCCAGGGGGGGCCAATAACCATGGACCCTCTCTAGGCTATTAATATCTGCCCTGGCTTTACCATTCTGGCGGAGAAAATTGCGCGGGAGCCCACGCCAATTTTTTCCGCGATTTAACCCTTAAATTTAATAGCTACAGTGCCCAAATTTTGCACATACACACTACTAATATTAGTAGTGTGTAATATGCAAGAAAATGGGAATATGACATGGTTTACTGTATGTAAACCATGTCTCATATCATGTCGGGTTTAGGAAGGAGAAATGAAAAGCCGGCAATTGAATTACCGGCTTTTCTGCTATATCGCGCTGAAGTAAATATAAATATATATATATATATATATATGTCTCAATGACACATATATATATATATATATATATATATATATATATATATATATAAAAACGAAACCCGACTTTGGTGCGAAGATCGCCGACCGCATGGCCGATCCCACACTAGGATCGGGTCGGGTTTCATGAAACCCGACTTTGCCAAAAGTCGGTGACTTTTGAAATTGTCTGATCCGTTTCGCTCAACCCTAGTTATAAGCTTTTATTTACATAACATGGATAAGCGACATAACTTCTGTCAGGGAGTGTACAGTAGATGTTAGAAAGTTACTTCATTTGAAAATGAGAAAAGAATTTGTGTCATTCACATGATTTAAATAAAGACTCAAAATGTGACCTATGTAGCCAGATATCATTGACCTCTCAAGTGGTAGATGGTCCTCTGAACCCCCTCAAGCACGAGGATCTGGATGTGATTTCTACCACTCAAGCCTTTATAGCTACTTCTCTGCAGGAGATCGTAGGCTTCTTCAGAGAATATGTGAACTTGTTTGAATTAGAACATTTTGGGGTATGCGAAAAATAGCACCCCTAACAATCTTTATTTATTGTTACCAACCAGCAAAAATGTTGTTTTGTTAAAAAAAAAGTTAAGGAAAAGAAAAATAAGCAATCCATCTCATCCCATGACAAAACAGACATGTACAAACTATATCTAAAGTGCAATGTAGTAAGTGGTAAAATCAAGCCACCAACATCTGAAGGCAGTATATTATTGGCTAATGAATCACCTTGGGAAAGATCTTTTATAAAGTATGTTGCTTTTTATCACTCAATTATGTACTAGTCTACCAATCTATCTGAAGCTTCTAAAGAGTGTTTTGTACCACAAGACATGAGACTGTAATAAAGATTATACATTCAGCATAGGATACATTTAATATACAGTATAACAGCACCTCTATATGTCATATTATAATAAACAAGCTTTGCTTTCAACATTGTGATAAAGGTGATATTAGAGTCCGAAATACCTTAGAATTTAAGGAAAACTGGTACCATTATGATAGAATCTAAAAAAGTGAATAGTAATAGTTGCACATCTACATATCTACCTCAGAAGCATGCAAGAAAATGATTCCCTCCTTTACTCATCAACAGTCTCTGTATCACTTTCTCAACAGCTTAGCACATACTCCCAAAACATGTCATTTCTTTTGCCAGTCATGCCTTGCAGTAGCTTGTTTGGCAATTTGCACACTCTTGTGGCCTAACCTTCAAAATGACTGCATCCGATTTTCTGACATACTGGCATATATCCTCTAGCCATCTCTGGCCTGGTATTTCTCTTCACTCTCAGGAATTAACTGACAGATTCCTTTAGTGAAGCTATTCTTTACCCCTTTTGACTGACTAGTTCCACATGTTTACTGTCAAGGAGCGGCCTTAATGCTCCACTCTGCTCTAGCACTCCTAGTCCTGTTCTTTTAGTGGTATTGTCACTCTGTGACCATCTAAATTAAGGGATTCGGGCCTCAAATCGTCTCTGAAATTGGGACCCTAACTATCCCTGTCCCCGGGTACTCTTGATTGTAGAGAGGTCTAGGTCTCCAACCTAACTGTGCTCCTGTTAAGCCCTCATCTGTCACGTCCCCCACCCCATGAGGCATACAAGAGCACTCTCCAAAAATAGGGATGATGATAGGGAGAGGAAGGAATAAACTAAATAGGAATAAAGACAAGGAGCTAAACACTCAGGTACTACAGCAAAATTGCAGATCACTCCAACTCCAACTGCACATCTTAGCACTTGGAGCAGGAAGAAGATTCTTTCACCAGCAAAAGAAGAAACGCCCACAACTTGTATATGAAGGAAGTAAAGATGGGTAACAGGAACAGCTGTGTGCACAAAAGCTGAATTTTACAAGACAGCATAAAAAGAGTCCTTAACCCCTTCAGCACTGAAGAAAAACAAATCCATTTAAAATAAGACATGAATCACACCATCTTTAAAGAGGACTTACGATTCATTACCCGTTGTGACCTTCTAACTCCAGGTCTCTCAGGGAACGTGACACCCTTGTGACAGGTATTTTTCCATGGAGTTGGTCTTATTTCCTCTACCTTGGACAACCAACAGACTGAAGCTCAGTCAGGAACTCTTTTAATGCTCCTTTACTAAACCCTGGAGTGGAGAACCTTAATAGTGAGGTTCATATTACTCATTCCTATTTGCTAGCTAGTTATGGCACCGGTGTTATCACTGTGTTGCACATCTTTTCCTCCTGCCTGATTGCATAGTTTGTGTATCTGACTTGTATTGGGGGCAAAATCTTGTCTTCAGAAGCTAAAAAACAATAGAGGTACATGCTAAGGCCAATCTACCCATGCCACAATAACATATTAATATAAGAACGTAGTGCAAATCCCTCGCTAATGCCAACAGTTTTTTTTAAATGTAAACCTCTACCCGGCAACAAATTGTATGAGGAATATCTTGATCTATCGCGCATTTTCAATGTAATTACTATTACTGATATCACAACAAACTTGATGTTCCAAGCACCATATCCCACATGCATGTTACATATTTGTCATTAATTTGTTCCTTCAAATTCATAGATGAAGTTACAGAATACATTATGGTCTGCTGAAACTACCTTATAAAAAAGCATAATACTACTAATAACACTTGCAGCTCATGTAGCACATATAACATGAGCATTTGGAATTGTATATAGGAGCTCAAATATGACGCAATAAAATAACATACACAACCAGATGGTATTTCCACCTTCACAGGGTCACAGTAATCAAACACAACCAAAAAAGTAAATGGCAGTCTTAGATATAAAAGTGGGGTGCGTGCAAAATTTAGATTTTCTTTTGGAAGAGGGTGGCAGACTCTTTTTTCAACCTCATTAAAGGCTTCCATTTCCATAGGCCCAATTGAACCTTGCCAAGTCATTGAGTTGCAGTAATCTAAACCTCAAGGCATAGTGGTAAAGATTTGGTAACTATGAGATATCAGAAGATTATTTATATTTCCTTTAAATACATCTCTAAATGTTTTTCATTTATTTTGTGTTTTAAAACATAAAATGATATAACAATATTAAACATTGAAGGCATCAGATAAGGCACTGACATTTTATTTCTAGTAAATACATTCCTTACATCTCCGGTATGATTTAATAGTACTGTTACTTATCACGATAACCCAATATTTTAAAATATTTCTATTAACTTATCATTAAAGAAAGTTATATAAATATGTGTGAGAGTGATAAATTATCAGTGTTTATCACTCTCCCATAATGATAGTTCGGCTTCACCTCACTTGTCTTATCCATTGCATTATCTTTCTGCTGTGTTGTGTATAGTGTTGAGCATTCCGATACCGCAAGTATCGGGTATCGGCCGATATTTGCGGTATCGGAATTCCGATACTGAATTCCGATACTTCCCGCGTATCGGATACCGGAATCGGAAGTTCCCAGAATTCAAATTGAACGCAGCAGCCAATGAGGAATGAATGAAAGTGTGGGCACATCCTGTTTAGCATGGTGGGCATGTAAGTACTGGCAAGGCTTGGATTGGCTGCTGAAATGATGTCACTCTGCACTATAAAAAAGCGCTGCCGCCATTTTGCGCTCACTCTGCTGTGATTTCAGTTAGGGACAGGACGCTGTGTTCTAACTGAGGGCCAGTTGAGCTTGCTAATTGCTTTATTTTCCTTTCCAAAGGCTAATTTAGCAAAACGCTGTGTGTTCTTCACTGTTCACCTTGCTCTTGCCTTGCAGCGCTGTTTTAACAGCGTTCTGCAAGGTCTCTGTGTGTGTGTGTGTGTGCAGCTCACTCTGTAGTCTGTGTGCAGCCATATACCCGGTTGTATTCAGCTCAGGGGGGGTTCACACTGCCTCACACAGTTGTTCTTTTTTGCTCTTAGTGCAGCCTGCTGCACATTTTTTCTCAAATTTCCTATTAGTGTTTTTCCACCAGTCTCCAGCTCTATTGTGGAAAAACACTACATAGGATAACCTAGAGGGGGGTTTTTGGGCCTTGCAGCGCCGTTTACGGCTGTCTGCACGGTCTCCGTGTGAGCCCAGCTCGCCCTGTAGTCTGTGTGCAGCCATAGCCGGTTGGATTCAGCTCAGGGTTCGTTACTGGCTCATACCTTGAGAAAAATTTTCCTTTTTTTCAAATAGTGCAGCCTGTTTAAAATTTGAAAAAAAAAATTCCTATTAGTGTCTTTCCACTCGTATCCAGCTAAATAGTGGAAAAACACTATATAGGATAACCTAGAGGAGGGTTTTTTGGCCTTGCAGCGCCGTTTACGGCTGTCTGCACGGTCTCCGTGTGAGCCCAGCTCGCCCTGTAGTCTGTGTGCAGCCATAGCCGGTTGGATTCAGCTCAGGGTTCGTTACTGGCTCATACCTTGAGAAAAATTTTCCTTTTTTTCAAATAGTGCAGCCTGTTTAAAATTTGAAAAAAAAAAAATTCCTATTAGTGTCTTTCCACCAGTCTCCAGCTCAATTGTGGAAAAACACTACATAGGATAACCTAGAGGGTTTTTTTGGGGCCTTGCAGCGCCGTTTACGGCTGTCTGCACGGTCTCTGTGTGAGCGCAGCTCGCCCTGTAGTCTGTGTGCAGCCATAGCCGGTTGGATTCAGCTCAGGGTGCGTTACTGCCTCATACCTTGAAAAACAATTTCCTTTTTTTCAAATAGTGCAGCCAGTTTAAAATTTGAAAAAAAAAATTCCTATTAGTGTCTTTCCACTTGTATCCAGCTAAATAGTGGAAAAACACTATATAGGATAACCTAGAGGAGGGTTTCTTGGCCTTGCAGCGCCGTTTACGGCTGTCTGCACGGTCTCCGTGTGATTTAAACTAGCTCTGTAGCCCGATCTGCACCAAAAAAAAGGTTAAGTTCACCAAACACAACTTACACTTGTGTAGGCCACATTTGAAAAATAATAAAGTTTAGTCCACAATTTACAACATTAGTGTTTCTTACACCTGTTAGGAGGAGCATTACAGGAATAAGCACACTAAGGCCTTAGTACTTTTCTGCTTATCTTTATCTGTCAACCAAGATGAAGAGGGCAGGGAGTAAGGCACGTGGGCGTGGGCGCGGAGCAGGGAGAGGAGCAGGGAGAGGACGTGGTGATTCTGTGCCTGCTGCGGGCGCCGGTGACTCGTCGTCACTCAGTTTCAGCAGGGAACAGTCCTTCATGCGCAGCTTTGTCGGAGAGCGCCGTGCACCGCTGCTGCGTGAAGACCAAATTGAAGCCGTTGTCGGGTGGATGGCAGCTAACGCCTCGGCATCGACTTCAGTTAGTGCCACATCCTCTCAGGCACAGAGCACTGGAGAGCAGCCATCTGTCTCTTCACCACCTGCCAAATTGGCCAGGCAGTCAGAGAGCCCAGGACAGGAGCCGTCTCTACTTCTGTTCTCTGAATCTCTTGGCTTGGAAACAGGGGGCCAGCCAAGCAGCATTGGAGAAATGGAAGAAGAGGCAGTGTGCAGTGATGCCCAACACCTTTTTCTCTCTGACTCTGAAGAGGCAGGTGGGCCAGTGCCTCCGGTGACCACAGCGCAGTACGCATCTGATGATGAAACTCAGGTGCCGCTTTCTCGTGCGTACTGTGCTGCTGAGACTACCCAGGAGGAGCAGTTGGTGGCAGAGGGTAGTGGAGATGATGAGGTCCTTGACCCATCGTGGCGTGAGGAACAGGAAGGTGGTGGGAGCAGCTCAGAGGAAGAGCTTCCTCTTACGGGCCAAAGAGGGAGAGGGAGGGGGAAGACTGCGGAGCCTGTAGCCTCCACTTTGGCACCCGTTAGGAGCCTGTCTCTTTCCAAAGCCAAAAAGGGCGCTCCCAAGACTTGCAGTGCCTGGTCCTTTTTTGACACAGTTGCAGATGACATTTGTTTTGTCAAATGCAAGCTGTGTCATCATAAAGTAAAAAGAGGGAAAAATGTCAGCAACCTCAATACCACAAATATGTGGAAACATGTGCGGACCAGGCACGCGGTGGAGTTACAGAAACACACTGAAGATGTAGGCCAACCAACAGCGGCAGCTACCACCTCTTCAGCTCGTGTTGCCTCTTCCTCCAGCTCACGCACAGCTGGTTTGGCTTCCTCCCAGAGACCTTGTGTAATTCCACCCACAGCACCACCTTCCCAGTCATCCTCACACTCCCAGTCTACTCTACAGCCATCGGTAGTACAGGCATGGGAGAAAAGGCGGGCATTCTCGGCCAACCACCCCCGAGCACAGGCTCTGAATGCAGGCATTGCCAAACTGTTGTCCCTGGAAATGCTCTCGTTCAGGCTGGTGGAGACTGACAGCTTCCGTGACTTGATGGCATTGGCAGTCCCACAGTACAAGGTGCCCAGCCGCTTTTACTTCAGCAGGCAGGCTGTCCCTGCCCTGCACAGGCATGTTGAGGCAAACATAAAACATGCGCTACTGAACGCCGTCAGTAGCAAGGTCCACCTCACCACCGATGCGTGGACCAGTCAGCATGGACAGGGGCGATATGTTTCCCTCACTGCCCATTGGGTTAATGTTGTTGAGCCAGGTACAGATCGTGCGAGTGGCGCAGGACGTGTCCTGCCCACTCCAAGGATTGCAGGAATCCAGTCTGTACGCATCGACTCCTCCTCTTACACCAGTTCCTCTGATTCCTCTCTGCAGGATCCGTCACAGTCCACCCCCACATGGACCCGTGAACGTTTACCTATGACCGACATGAGCACAGCCGTGGCCAAACGTCAGCAGGCCGTCTTGAAACTAGTTTCATTGGGGCATCGAAGCCACACAGCGCAGGAGCTCTGGAATGCCATAAAGCAGGAGAGCGATGTGTGGTTACTGCCAGCGAATCTCCAGCCAGGCATGGTAGTGTGTGACAATGGCCGAAATCTGGTGGCAGCTTTGGCCCTTGGCAACCTCACTCACATCCCATGTCTGGCACATGTGCTCAATTTGGTTGTGCAGAGTTTTCTGAGGGACTATCCGGATCTTGATGCCCTGCTGCACAAGGTCCGCCTAGAGTGTGCTCACTTGCGGCGTTCCAGCTTGGCCAGATCCCGCATTGCTGCTCTGCAGCGCCGATTCCGCCTTCCGGAACACCGCATCATATGTGACCTACCTACCCGGTGGAATTCCACGTTACATATGTTGGAGCGGTTGTGTGAGCAGCAGCAAGCAGTTATGGAGTACCAGCTGCATCAGGCGCAAAGAAGTCGCAGTCAGCGCCGATCAGACTTCACAACCACAGAGTGGGCCACTATGAAGGACGTCTGCCAGGTTTTGCGTCCTTTTGATTATTCCACGCGGATGGCAAGTGCAGATGATGCACTAGTCAGCATGACTGTCCCCCTTATCTGCCTGCTTCAGCAAACTTTGCAAGGGTTAAGGGATGATGTGGTGGAAGAGGTGGAGGATGAGGAGTCACCTTTTCCATCAGCTTCTGGAGAGTCAGCGCCACGTGGTTCCTCACAAAGGGGTACGCAGGGGCCAATTTGTGAGGAGGATGAGGAGGAGTCAATGGAGGAGGAAGAGCTCCGTCCAGAGGAGGGAGCGACACAATTGTCCAGTGGTCAGTGTGTACAGCGAGGGTGGGGTGATGACGAGCGGGCAGAGATCATGTCTCAAGCAGGGGACAGCGTTTCTGGGCCGGTTGGCACTCTGCAGCACATGGTGGATTTCATGCTGCAGTGCCTGAGAAACGACCGCCGCATCGACCACATTCTCAACATGCCTGATTATTGGGTGTTCACCCTCCTCGATCCTCGCTACCGGGACAACGTCCAAAACCTCATCCCTGCGTTGACCCGGGAGCGTAAATTGCGGGAGTACCACGACACACTGGTGAATTCCATCATCTTCTCCTGTCCAACTGAGAGGAGTGCTGCTAGTGCTTTACAAAGCAGCTCAGTGCGTCGAGGCAGTGGGGGAGGCTCTGCCCAAAGAGGGAGCAGAAGCAGTGCCTCTGCCCAAGGCAAGCCCAGTATGGCACAACTCTGGCACACTTTTGTGTGCCCGCCCCAAATGTCTACACCATCACCGGCGGCTCCAGTCAGCAGGAGGCAACGGTTCCGTCAGATGGTGACAGACTACATGGCTTGCCCTCTTACTGTACTCCCAGACGGCTCTTCCCCGTTCAAGTTTTGGGTCTCTAAGCTGGATACATGGCCAGAGCTAAGCCAGTATGCATTGGAGGTGCTGGCTTGCCCTGCGGCTAGTGTCTTATCGGAACGTGTCTTTAGTGCCGCAGGTGGTGTACTAACAGACCGTCGCATGCGACTATCCTCCGATAACGTTGACCGGCTTACTTTCCTGAAAATGAACCAGGCCTGGATCTCGCAGGAATTTGCCACTCCTCTGCCTGATTAAGTAATTGGGTGTCATCCAGGTCTCCTGCTGTGTTCATCTTTCTACCACCTGAACTGCTATTCCTGGGCTCCAACACCGCCAGTTGCGGCTCAGAAGTGCAGGCTGCACAGTAAAAACATACGACCCAGTGTTATTGGGTTTCAGTAACGTCAGCTGATCCCCAGCTGTGTAGCCGGCAATGTGTCCTGCGACCGCCACGCTGGCACAACAACCTAAATGTAAGGGAACCTGTCCCCCCCCCCCCCCACGTCGTTTGTTACTGAAAGAGCCATCTTGTGCAGCAGTAATGCTGCGCAAGGAAAAGGTAGCTCTTTTTTTTTAGCTCTTTGCACACGCAGAACTTAACACTTATAAAATGTGTTCACTGATACCGTTATACCGTCCCGGAGCTGGGACTTTCCTTCGTAATGTGACGCAGCACAGCCGTCATTCCTACCCCCTTGGTGCCATGCGCTGCCTCCTCAGCGTTGTTTTAAGCTGTCACGGAGCCTGCGCTGTTCTGTTATCCCTTGGGCATGCCCTATTTGCGCTGCCTGTCTTCTGACATAATTTGGTGTCAGGCTGGCTGCGCCTGTGCGGCCGCGGTGCCCGAGATCCCGCCTCGCAGTGTCTTCTGATTGAGTCACACTGCGGGCCTGGGATCCATGGGCATGCGCAGTGCATATCTTCCCCTCGGGCTCTCGCTCATTTCCCTCCGCCTTCTTTAGACTGTGCGCCGTCAGCTGATCCCTAGCATGCCACGGCCGTGACACCGCACAGTCTGAAGAAGAGGGAAGGAGGGGAGTGAGAGTCGAGGTTATGCACTGTGCATGCCCATGGTTCCAAGGCCCGCAGTGGGATTACGTTAGATGAGACTGCGAGGTGGGATCTGGAGCAGCGTGGACGCACAGGCACTGACAGCCTGACACCAAATTATGTCAGAAGACAGGCAGCGCTAATTGGGCATGGCCAAGGGCTAACAGAACAGCGCAGGCTCCGTGACAGCTTAAAACAACGCTGAGGAGGCAGCGCACGGCATCAAGGGGATAGGAATGACAGCTGTGCTGTGTCCCATTACGAAGGAAATTCGCACCTCCGGAACGGTTTAACGGTATAAAGGGACACATTTTTAGTGTTTACTTCGGTGTTTGCAAGGAGCATAATTAAAAGAGCAACCTTTTCCTTTTGCATCCTTAGTGCTGCACAACATGGCTCTTTCAGCTACAAACGTCTTGGGGGGGGGGGTTAAAGGTTTCCTTTCAACTTGCTCCAATCAGGCTTCGGCCTACACTCTGTTCCTCTGCTCCTCCTGCTGTCCCTGGGCTCTAACACCGCCAGTTGGTGCCTGGAAGTGCTGTGTGCACAGTCAACAGTCGCTCCTCTGTTATTGGGGTTCAGTAACGTCAGCTGATCCCCAGCTGTGTGTGCGGCAATACCTCCAATCTGCTCCTCCTGCTGTCCCTGGGCTCTAACACCGCCAGTTGGTGCCTGGAAGTGCTGTGTGCACAGTCAACAGTCGCTCCTCTGTTATTGGGGTTCAGTAACGTCAGCTGATCCCCAGCTGTGTGTGCGGCAATACCTCCAATCTGCTCCTCCTGCTGTCCCTGGGCTCTAACACCGCCAGTTGGTGCCTGGAAGTGCTGTGTGCACAGTCAACAGTCGCTCCTCTGTTATTGGGGTTCAGTAACGTCAGCTGATCCCCAGCTGTGTATCCGGCAACGTGTCATGCGACCGCCACGCTGGCACAACTAAAATGTAAGGGGACCTGTCCCCCCCCCCCCCTAGGCGTTTGTTACTGAAAGAGCCACCATGTGCAGCACTAATACTGCACAAGGGAAAGGTCGCTCTTGAAATTATGCTCCTTGCAAACGCTGAACTACACACTCATGTAATGTGTCCCCTCACACCGTCCAACCGTCCCGGAGGTGGGACTTTCCTTTGTAATGTGACGCAGCACAGCCGTCATTGCTACCCCCTTGGCACCGTGCGCTGCCTCCTTAGCGTTGTTTGATTCCGTCATGGACCCTGCGCTGTTATGTTATCCCTTGGCCATGCACAGTTTGCGCTGCCCGTCCTCTGACATCATTTGTTGTCGTCCTGGCTGCGCCTGTGCGTCCACGCTGCCCGAAATCACACCTCGCAGTGTCGTCTAATGTGATCCCACAGTGGGCCTGGTATCCATGGCCATGCGCAGTGCATATACTAGCCTCTCACTCCCCTTCTTCACGCTTCTTCAGACTAGGCGGCGTCAGCTGATCCCTAATAGCATGCCACGGCCGTGACGCCGCACAGTCTGAAGAAGCAGGAAGGAGGTGAGTGAGAGGCGATGATATGCACTGCGCATGCCCATGGATCCCTGGCCCGCAGTGGGACTACATTAGATGACACTGCAAGGTTGGATCTCGGGCAGCTTGGACGCACAGGCACTGCCAGCCTGACACCTACATGATGTCAGAAGACGGGCACCGCTAACTGTGCATGGCCAAGGGATAACATTACAGTGCGGGCTCCGTGACAGAACCAAACAACGTTGAGGAGGTGGTGCCCGGCACCAAGGGGGTTGGAATGACGGCTGTGCTGTGTCACATTACAAAGGAAAGTCCCACTTCCGGGATGGTTTGACGGTGTGAGGGGACACATTATATGAGTGTGTACTTCAGCGTTTGCAAGGAGCATAATTTTCGGAGCCACCATTTTCCATGTGCAGTATTACTGCTGTACAAGATGGCTCTTTCAGCAACAAATGCCTGGGGGGGGGGGGGTTAAAGGTTCCCTTTCAACTTGCTCCACTGCAGGCTTCGGCCTACACTCTGCTCCTCTTTGATTCCCTGGGTTTCAACACTGTCAGTTGCCACCTGGAAGTGTTGTCTACACAGAAAAAAACACTAGGTGATGTGTCAGTGGGGTTCAGCACCGCCAGCTGTTCCCCTGCTGTGTAGTCGGCAACGTGTCCAGCACAAGCCACGCTGGCACAACAGAACAAAAGCTGCCACCAGTGCAGGCTTCGGCCTACACTCTGCTCCTCTCCTCCTCCTGCTGACCCTGGGCTCAAACACCGCTAGTTTTTGCCCGGAAGTGCTAGCTGCACAGAGAAAAACACCAGCCAATGTGTTAGTGGGGTTCAGCAACGCCAGCTGTTCCCCTGCTGTGTAGCCGGCAACGTGACCTGCAAACGCCATGCAGGCACAGGAACTGAAATTAAAAGGGAACCTGGCCCCACCCCCCCAGGTGTTTCTATGTATTACAGCCACCTAGTACAGCAGTACTGCTGCATTTGTACAAGGTGGCTGACTTTTTCTCCTTGCCCACGTGGAACTCAACACGTACAAAATGTGTCTCATTGAGACCATTCCACTGTCCCTGAGGTGTGACTTTCCTTTGTAATGATACGCAGCACCCCCCTTGGTAGCGTTTCCCGTCTTTTGTCATCATGGTTAGCTGGCTGCGCCTGTGCATCCGCCCTGCTAGAAACAACGCCCCTCGTTGTCATATTTATTTTGTCAGCGAGGGTGTGGTTTATGGGCACGAGCAGTGCATATGTTCGCCTGTCTTAACTCATCTCCTTCCGCCTTCTTCAGACTGTGCGGCCTCCTGGCCGTGGTAGGCGATAAGGGATCAGCTGAGGCCGCCCAGTCTGGAGCAGGTGTAAGGACATGTGTAAGCGGCAAACCTATTTACTGCACAAGGCCACGAATCCCAGCCACGCAGTGTGATTTTTTGAAAACACACTGTGGGTCTGGGATTCATGTCCATCGCTAACCGCAACGGCCGACATGAAATGAGGTCAGAAGACAGGAAGCGCTCACAGCGCATGGCCAAGGGATCACAATAGCGCAGACTCCTGTACAGCAAATAACAACGCTCAGGAATCTGCGCCCAGTACCTAGGTGCAAATTTTGACACCTGTGCTGCGTCTCGTTAAAAAGACAAGTCACGCCTCCACAACTGTTTGACAGTATAATGGGCTAAATAGTGTACGTGTTTTAGTCAGCGTGTGCAAGGAGCAAAACAAATAGAGCAACCTTTTACTTGTGCAGCATTAATGCTGCACAAGGTGTGGCTCTTGTACCTTGCAACACCTGAGGGGGGGGTTAAAGGTAACCTTTGAAATTGGTTCAACTAGGCTTCGGCCTACACTCTGCTCCTCTACTCCTCCTGCTGACCCTGGGCTCAAACACCGCTAGTTTTTGCCCGGAAATGCTAGCTGCACAGAGAAAAACACCAGCCAATGTGTTAGTGGGGTTCAGCACCGCCAGCTGTTCCCCTGCTGTGTAGTCGGCAACGTGTCCAGCACAAGCCACGCTGGCACAACAGAACAAAAGCTGCCACCAGTGCAGGCTTCGGCCTACACTTTGCTCCTCTCCTCCTCCTGCTGACCCTGGGCTCAAACAACGCCAGTTTCTGCCCGGACATGCTAGCTGCACAGAGAAAAACACCAGCCAATGTGTTAGTGGGGTTCAGCACCGCCTGCTGTTCCCCCGCTGTGTAGCCGGCATCGTGTCCAGCACAAGCCACGCTGGCACAACCGACCAAAAGCTGCCACCAGTGCAGGCTTCGGCCTACACTTTGCTCCTCTCCTCCTCCTCCTGCTGACCCTGGGCTCTAACACCGCTAGTTTTTGCCCGGACATGCAATCTGCACAGAGAAAAACACCAGTCAATGTGTCAGTGGGGTTCAGCAACGCCAGCTGTTCCCCTGCTGTGTAGCTTGCAACGTGACCTGCAAACGCCACGCAGGCACATGAACTGAAATTGAAGGGAGCCTGCCCCCCACCCACAGGTGTTTCTATGTATATCAGCCACCTTGTACAGCAGTACTGCTGCATTTGTACAAGGTGGCTGACTTTTTCTCCTTGCCCACGTGGAACTCAACACGTACAAAATGTGTCTCATTAGAGACCATTACAATGTCCCTGAGGTGTGACTTTCCTTTGTAATGACACGCAGCACCACCCTTGTTAGCGCTGCCCGTCTTTTGACATCATTGGTTAGCTGGCTGCGCCTGTGCATCTCCCCTGCTCGAAACAACGGCCCTCGGTGTCTTATTTTTTTGGACAGCGATTGATGGGCATGTGCAGTGCATATGTTTGCCTGTGTTCACTCATCTCCTTCCGCCTTCTTCAGACTGGGTGTCCTCATGGCCGTGGCAGGCGATAAGGGATCAGATGAGGCCGCCCAGTCTGAAGCAGGTGTAAGGACATGTGTGAGCGGCAAACATATTTAGTGCACCAGGGCACGAATCCCAGCACCGCAGTGTGATTTTTTAAAAACACACTGTGGGTCTGGGATTCATGTCCATCGCTAACCGCAACGGCCGACATGAAATGAGGTCAGAAGACAGGAAGCGCTCACAGCGCATGGCCAAGGGATCACAATAGCGCAGACTCCTGTACAGCAAATAACAACGCTCAGGAATCTGCGCCCAGTACCTAGGTGCAAATTTTGACACCTGTGCTGCGTCTCGTTAAAAAGACAAGTCACGCCTCCACAACTGTTTGACAGTATAATGGGCTAAATAGTGTACGTGTTTTAGTCAGCGTGTGCAAGGAGCAAAACAAATAGAGCAACCTTTTACTTGTGCAGCATTAATGCTGCACAAGGTGTGGCTCTTGTACCTTGCAACACCTGAGGGGGGGGTTAAAGGTAACCTTTGAAATTGGTTCAACTAGGCTTCGGCCTACACTCTGCTCCTCTACTCCTCCTGCTGACCCTGGGCTCAAACACCGCTAGTTTTTGCCCGGAAATGCTAGCTGCACAGAGAAAAACACCAGCCAATGTGTTAGTGGGGTTCAGCACCGCCAGCTGTTCCCCTGCTGTGTAGTCGGCAACGTGTCCAGCACAAGCCACGCTGGCACAACAGAACAAAAGCTGCCACCAGTGCAGGCTTCGGCCTACACTTTGCTCCTCTCCTCCTCCTGCTGACCCTGGGCTCAAACAACGCCAGTTTCTGCCCGGACATGCTAGCTGCACAGAGAAAAACACCAGCCAATGTGTTAGTGGGGTTCAGCACCGCCAGCTGTTCCCCCGCTGTGTAGCCGGCATCGTGTCCAGCACAAGCCACGCTGGCACAACCGACCAAAAGCTGCCACCAGTGCAGGCTTCGGCCTACACTTTGCTCCTCTCCTCCTCCTCCTGCTGACCCTGGGCTCTAACACCGCTAGTTTTTGCCCGGACATGCAATCTGCACAGAGAAAAACACCAGTCAATGTGTCAGTGGGGTTCAGCAACGCCAGCTGTTCCCCTGCTGTGTAGCTTGCAACGTGACCTGCAAACGCCACGCAGGCACATGAACTGAAATTGAAGGGAGCCTGCCCCCCACCCCCCCAGGTGTTTCTATGTATAACAGCCACCTTGTACAGCAGTACTGCTGCATTTGTACAAGGTGGCTGACTTTTTCTCCTTGCACACGTGGAACTCAACAAGTACAAAATGTGTCTCATTACAGACCATTACAATGTCCCTGAGGTGTGACTTTCCTTTTTAATGACACGCAGCACCCCCATTGTTAGCGCTGCCCGTCTCCTGACATCATTGGTTGGCTGGCTGTGCCTGTGCGTCCCCCCTGCCCGACACAACGCCCCCCGTTGTCTCATATATTTTGACTGCGAGGGTGTGATTGATGGGCACGAGCAGTGCATATGTTCCCCTGTTTTCACTCCCCTCCTTCCGCCTTCTTCTGACTGTGCGGCCTCATGGCCGCGGCATGCGATAAGGGATCAGCTGAGGCCGCCCAGTCTGAAGCAGGTGTAAGGACATGTGTGAGCGGCGAACATATTTACTGCACAAGGCCACGAATCCCAGCACCGCAGTGTGACTTTAGGAAAAGCCACTGTGGGTCTGGGATTTATGGCCATCGTTAACCGCACCGGCCAACATGAAATGAGGTCATGAGACGGCCTGCACTAACAGGGTATTGCCAAGGGATAACACAAGAGCGCAGTTTCCTGTACTGCAAATAACAACGGTAAGGAATCTGCGCACAGCACCTAGGTGTAAATTTGTACACCTGTGCTGCGTCTCCTTAAAAAGACTAGTAGTCACGCCTCCACTACTGTTTGACAGTATAATGGGCTAAATAGTGTACGTGTTTAATTCAGCGTGTGCAAGGAGCAAAATTAAATAGAGCAACCTTTGACTTGTGCATCAATAATGCTGTTCAAGGTGGGGCTCTTGTACCTTGCAACACCTGAGGGGGGGGTTAAAGGTAACCTTTGAAATTGGTTCAACTAGGCTTTGGCCAACACTCTGCTCCTCTACTCCTCCTGCTGACCCTGGGCTCAAACACCGCTAGTTTTTGCCCGGAAATGCTAGCTGCACAGAGAAAAACACCAGCCAATGTGTTAGTGGGGTTCAGCACCGCCAGCTGTTCCCCTGCTGTGTAGTCGGCAACGTGTCCAGCACAAGCCACGCTGGCACAACAGAACAAAAGCTGCCACCAGTGCAGGCTTCGGCCTACACTTTGCTCCTCTCCTCCTCCTGCTGACCCTGGGCTCAAACACCGCTAGTTTTTGCCCGGAAATGCTAGCTGCACAGAGAAAAACACCAGCCAATGTGTTAGTGGGGTTCAGCACCGCCAGCTGTTCCCCTGCTGTGTAGCTTGCAACGTTTCCTGCAAACGCCACGCAGGAACATGAACTGAAATTGAAGGGAGCCTGCCCCCCACCCCCCCAGGTGTTTCTATGTATAACAGCCACCTTGTACAGCAGTACTGCTGCATTTGTACAAGGTGGCTGACTTTTTCTCCTTGCACACGTGGAACTCAACAAGTACAAAATGTGTCTCATTACAGACCATTACAATGTCCCTGAGGTGTGACTTTCCTTTTTAATGACACGCAGCACCCCCATTGTTAGCGCTGCCCGTCTCCTGACATCATTGGTTGGCTGGCTGTGCCTGTGCGTCCCCCCTGCCCGACACAACGCCCCCCGTTGTCTCATATATTTTGACTGCGAGGGTGTGATTGATGGGCACGAGCAGTGCATATGTTCCCCTGTTTTCACTCCCCTCCTTCCGCCTTCTTCTGACTGTGCGGCCTCATGGCCGCGGCATGCGATAAGGGATCAGCTGAGGCCGCCCAGTCTGAAGCAGGTGTAAGGACATGTGTGAGCGGCGAACATATTTACTGCACAAGGCCACGAATCCCAGCACCGCAGTGTGACTTTAGGAAAAGCCACTGTGGGTCTGGGATTTATGGCCATCGTTAACCGCACCGGCCAACATGAAATGAGGTCATGAGACGGCCTGCACTAACAGGGTATTGCCAAGGGATAACACAAGAGCGCAGTTTCCTGTACTGCAAATAACAACGGTAAGGAATCTGCGCACAGCACCTAGGTGTAAATTTGTACACCTGTGCTGCGTCTCCTTAAAAAGACTAGTAGTCACGCCTCCACTACTGTTTGACAGTATAATGGGCTAAATAGTGTACGTGTTTAATTCAGCGTGTGCAAGGAGCAAAATTAAATAGAGCAACCTTTGACTTGTGCATCAATAATGCTGTTCAAGGTGTGGCTCTTGTACCTTGCAACACCTGAGGGGGGGGTTAAAGGTAACCTTTGAAATTGGTTCAACTAGGCTTTGGCCAACACTCTGCTCCTCTACTCCTCCTGCTGACCCTGGGCTCAAACACCGCTAGTTTTTGCCCGGAAATGCTAGCTGCACAGAGAAAAACACCAGCCAATGTGTTAGTGGGGTTCAGCACCGCCAGCTGTTCCCCTGCTGTGTAGTCGGCAACGTGTCCAGCACAAGCCACGCTGGCACAACCGACCAAAAGCTGCCACCAGTGCAGGCTTCGGCCTACACTTTGCTCCTCTCCTCCTCCTCCTGCTGACCCTGGGCTCAAACACCGCTAGTTTTTGCCCGGAACTGCTAGCTGCACAGAGAAAAACACCAGCCAATGTGTTAGTGGGGTTCAGCACCGCCAGCTGTTCCCCCGCTGTGTAGCCGGCATCGTGTCCAGCACAAGCCACGCTGGCACAACCGACCAAAAGCTGCCACCAGTGCAGGCTTCGGCCTACACTTTGCTCCTCCTGACCCTGGGCTCTAACACCGCTAGTTTTTGCCCGGACATGCAATCTGCACAGAGAAAAACACCAGTCAATGTGTCAGTGGGGTTCAGCAACGCCAGCTGTTCCCCTGCTGTGTAGCTTGCAACGTGACCTGCAAACGCCACGCAGGCACATGAACTGAAATTGAAGGGAGCCTGCCCCCCACCCACAGGTGTTTCTATGTATAACAGCCACCTTGTACAGCAGTACTGCTGCATTTGTACAAGGTGGCTGACTTTTTCTCCTTGCCCACATGGAACTCAACACGTACAAAATGTGTCTCATTAGAGACCATTACAATGTCCCTGAGGTGTGACTTTCCTTTGTAATGACACGCAGCACCACCCTTGTTAGCGCTGCCCGTCTTTTGACATCATTGGTTAGCTGGCTGCGCCTGTGCATCTCCCCTGCTCGAAACAACGCCCCACGGTGTCTTATTTTTTTGGACAGCGAGGGTGTGATTGATGGGCATGTGCAGTGGATATGTTTGCCTGTGTTCACTCATCTCCTTCCGCCTTCTTCAGACTGGGTGTCCTCATGGCCGCGGCAGGCGATAAGGGATCAGATGAGGCCGCCCAGTCTGAAGCAGGTGTAAGGACATGTGTGAGCGGCAAACATATTTAGTGCACCAGGGCACGAATCCCAGCACCGCAGTGTGATTTTTTAAAAACACACTGTGGGTCTGGGATTCATGTCTATCGCTAACCGCAACGGCCAACATGAAATGAGGTCATAAGACAGGAAGCGCTCACAGCGCATGGCCAAAGGATCACAAGAGCGCAGACTCCTGTACAGCAACTAACAACGCTCAGGAAGCTGCGCCCATGCAAAAAGGTGTTGTTTTCGACACCTGTGCTGCTTTTCTTTAAAAAGACAAGTCACGCCTCCACTACTGATTAACAGTATAATGGGCTAAATAGTCTACGTGTTGCATTCAGCTTGTGCAAGTAGAAAAATTAATAGAGCAACCTTTTACTTGTGCAGCATTAATGCTGCAGAAGGAGTGGCTCTTGTACTTTGTAACACCTGAGGGGGGGTTAAAGGTAACCTTTGAAATTGGTTCAACTAGGCTTCGGCCTACACTCTGCTCCTCTCCTCCTCCTGCTGACCCTGGGCTCTAACAACGCTAGTTTTTGCCCGGAAATGCTAGCTGCACAGAGAAAAACACCAGCCAATGTGTTAGTGGGGTTCAGCACCGCCAGCTGTTCCCCCGCTGTGTAGCCGGCATCGTGTCCAGCACAAGCCACGCTGGCACAACCGACCAAAAGCTGCCACCAGTGCAGGCTTCGGCCTACACTTTGCTCCTCTCCTCCTCCTCCTGCTGACCTTGGGCTCAAACACCGCTAGTTTTTGCCCGGAAATGCTAGCTGCACAGAGAAAAACACCAGCCAATGTGTTAGTGGGGTTCAGCACCGCCAGCTGTTCCCCTGCTGTGCAGCTTGCAACGTGACCTGCAAACGCCACGCAGGCACATGAACTGAAATTGAAGGGAGCCTGGCCCCCACCCCCAGGTGTTTCTATGTATAACAGCCACCTTGTACAGCAGTACTGCTGCATTTGTACAAGGTGGCTGATGTTTTCTCCTTGCCCACGTGGAACTCAACACGTACAAAATGTGTCTCTTTGAGACCATTCCACTGTCCCTGAGGTGTGACTTTCCTTTCTAATGATACGCAGCACCCCCCTTGGTAGCGCTTCCCGTCTTCTGACATCATTGGTTGGCTACTTGCGCCTGTTCGTCCGCCCTGCCTGAATAAAATGCTCCTCGTTGTCTTAATTATTTTGACTGTGAGGGTGTGATTGATGGGCACGAGCAGTGCATATCTTCGCCTGTCTTAACTCATCTCCTTCCGCCTTCTTCAGACTGTGCAGCCTCATGGCCGCGGCATGCGAGAAGGGATCAGCAGAGGCCGCCCAGTCTGAAGCAGGTGTAAGGACGTGTGTGAGCGGCCAAAATATTTACTGCTCAAGGCCACGAATCCCAGCACCGCAGTGTGGCTTTATGAAAAGACACTGTGGGTCTGGGATTTATGGCCATCGTTAACCGCACCGGCCAACATGAAATGATGTCATAAGATGGGCAGCGCTAACAGGGCATTGCCAAGGGATAACACAAGAGCGCAGACTCCTGTACAGCAAATAACAACGCTCAGGAAGCTGCGCCAAGCACCAAGGCGTTATTTTGGACACCTGTGCTGCGTCTCATCAAAAAACCAAGTCACGCATCCACTACAGTTTGACTGTAGAATGGGGTAAATTGTGTATGTCTTTCATTCAGCGTGTGCAAGTAGACAAATTAATAGAGCAACCTTTCACTTGTGCAGCATTAATACTGCACAAGGTGTGTCTCTTGTACTTTGTAACACCTGAGGGGGGGGTTAAAGGTTTCCTTTGAAATTGGTTCAACTAGGCTTCGGCCTACACTCTGCTCCTCACCTCCTCCTCCTGCTTCAACACGGGCTCTAACATCGCTAGTTTTTGCCCGCAAGTGCTAGCTGCACAGATAAAAACACACGCCATTGTGTTAGTGGGGTTCAGCAACGCCAGCTGTTCCCCCAGTGTGTAGCCGGCAAAGTGTCCTGCAAACGCAACGCAGACACAAAGCTGCCTCCAGTGCAGGCTTCGGCCTACACTCATCTCCCCCTGCTTACCCTTTGCTCCAACACCGCTAGTTGGGGCTCTAGGAAGACAATCTTTAATAGGCAAGGCAACGCATCCGGGTTCCAGCACCGCCAGCTGGTTCTCGGCAGTGTTCTTGTCACAGGTACTCCCTCGTGCCAAGCCTGGTTTCAGCACCGTCAGCTGTTTCCGGGTTGTGTCAACTTCACTGAGACGCCTATGCTTGCCCCGTCGTGGGGCGGTCGAGTTAGCCAACTCCAGGGTGCCTCCAGTTTAGGAGCTTCCTATGTGGGCTGCGTGAACTGGTAGTCAAGGCTGGTTCTGTAGTGCCAGTAGGCCCAGCTCCCCCTGTAGGACTGTTGGGGTTCGGTAACTGCGGCTGCCTCGCGGCCTAGCTGTTCTCTCCTCTCCTGTGGGCCTTGGGGTCCACCACCTGGTTCCAGCACCGTCAGCTGGTTCCGGGCCGAGCCTTTGGCTTAGGTGCCTCCTCCTGGGTATCCGAGTTCCGCCAACGCCAGGCGGTCCTTGGTAGTGCTTTTAAGCGCGGGCACCTACAGCTTAGTAACCGGGTTCCAGCACCGTCAGCTGGTCCTCGGTCGTGCCATTGGCTCTTGCACACTGGGGCAACGCATCCGGGTTCCAGCACCGCCAGCTGGTTCTCGGCAGTGTTCTTGTCACAGGTACTCCCTCGTGCCAAGCCTGGTTTCAGCACCGTCAGCTGTTTCCGGGTTGTGTCAACTTCACTGAGACGCCTATGCTTGCCCCGTCGTGGGGCGGTCGAGTTAGCCAACTCCAGGGTGCCTCCAGTTTAGGAGCTTCCTATGTGGGCTGCGTGAACTGGTAGTCAAGGCTGGTTCTGTAGTGCCAGTAGGCCCAGCTCCCCCTGTAGGACTGTTGGGGTTCGGTAACTGCGGCTGCCTCGCGGCCTAGCTGTTCTCTCCTCTCCTGTGGGCCTTCGGGTCCACCACCTGGTTCCAGCACCGTCAGCTGGTTCTCGGCAGTGTCTTTTGCTCTTGTACCTTCTGCTCCCCATCCTGGTTCCAGTACCGTCAGCTGGTTCCGGGCAGAGCCTTTGGCTTAGGTGCCTCCTTCTGGGTATCCAAGTTCCACCAATGTCAGGTGGTCCTTGGTAGTGCTTTCAGGCACGGGTACCTCCTGCTTAGTAACCGGGTTCCAGTAACGTCAGCTGGTCCTTGGTAGTTCCATTGGCTCTTGGACATTCGGCTACCCATCCGGGTTCCAGTACCGTCAGCTGGTTCTCGGCAGTGTCTTTTGCTCTTGTACCTTCTGCTCCCCATCCTGGTTCCAGTAACGTCATCTGGTTCCGGGCAGAGCCTTTGGCTTAGGTGCCTCCTTCTGGGTATCCGAGTTCCGCCAACGTCAGGCGGTCCTTGGTAGTGCTTTTTAGCACGGGTACCTCCTGCTTAGTAACCGGGTTCCAGTAACGTCAGCTGGTCCTCGGTAGTTCCATAGGCTCTTGAACCTTCGGGTAGCCATCCGAGTTCCAGTTCCATCAGCTGGTTCTTGGCATTTTCTCAGCCTTCTTGTACCTTCTGCTACATTTCCAAGTTGAAGACCCTAACGTCGACAACCCGGAAGACCACCCCGATGACGACGACCCGGAAGACCACCCCGATGACGACGACGACGACGGCGGAGACGACGACGGCTGAGACGACGACGGCGGAGATGACGACACTGGAGACGAAGACCCTGGAGACGACAACATGGAAGACCGAGAAGCAGAAGAACAAGAGGCTGCAGAACAAAGAGCAGAAGAACATTAAGCATAAGACTTAATATCAGAGCAAAAGATATTATCTAAATTATATGCAGAAGAAGACTAAGCAGTGTATGGGGGTGAGTCCGTTCCTCCTCGTGGTGCCCCTGGATAAAGCCTGATGCTGCAGGCCAAACTGAACGCGGACAAATGTAACTTTTGTGACTGGCAGAACGGAAGGTGTAATCTTCCAACTTTTATAGATAACAACTACGGGAATGCCTGTCACAAATGAGAATATGATGAAGAAGTAGAATAGGAAGAATAATAACAGTGGAATAAAAAGAATATGTAGAATAGGAAGAATAATAATAGTTGAAGAAAATGAATATGAAGAATGTAATAAAAAAAAAAAAAATAGGTAGAAGATGAAGAAGAAGATGAATAAGGTGAAGAAGTTGATGTCAAGGATGCTGATGATGATGAAGATGAAAGTGTGGGAAAAGAAAAAAAAAAAAAGAAAAAAAAGAAGGGGAAGGGCGTGGAATAGTGAAACATCAATATCTGACAAAATAAAAAAAATTTACATAGTCAATATCTTTTTCAATCCGAACGTCTTTAAAAAAAAAAAAAACATGCTATTCTATTTGATTGGACTAATCCTCATTGCCTTTAATGTCTCCGCCACCTCCCCCATACATCCTACATTATTCTTAGTTGTTTTCCTTCATGTAGAATGAACCTACAAGGAAAGAAAGGGTTTATTTTAATTCCGATATTTTGGTCCCATTGACTTGCATTGGGATCGGGTATCGGTATCGGCGATATCCGATATTTTTTGAATATCGGCCGATCCAAACCGATACCGATACTTTCCGATATCGGAAGGTATCGCTCAACACTAGTTGTGTATAAATATGTGATTCTTCAGCATTTGTATTAGTCTGTGCCTGATGAAGAGACCTGTGTAGTCTCGAAAGCTTGCAATTTGTTACCATCTTTTCAGTTAGCCATTAAAAGGTATCATCCACTGAGGACTTTCAATTCTAAATATTTCATTAAAGAAAGGTAATTTTTGCCATTGCTTTCTATTTCAATTGACTAGTACATCTAAAGGTACGCTGCTAACCACAAAATGAAATTTGTTTTCTACTTAGTTCTTGAAACTGAAAATACACTATTAGCAATATATTTGCAATGTGTTTTAAAGGCTCTTTAAAGGGCTCTTTGACAAAAAAAAACATTTTTTTATATGGAAACAAATACAAATTTTTGTTTCTACTTGTTTTTTTATTTCATTACCTTTTAAAGCCTTTTAAATAGGCTATCTTTCTAAGTATAAAGAATCAACTTTTGGTTAACCTTTTTCCTCTTCTGTCTTCATCTTTACAATGAAACCTTCCTCTCCAGCTCAGCCTGCAACTTGTTGCAGTGACTATATGCAGTGATGCTTTGCAGAACGAGGGTTAAAGATCCTAACCGTGCTTTTATAACCTTCCATTCTGAATCCATATACATCAATATGGAGTTAGCCACATTTTACACAAAAAAAAACAGCAACTTCTCTTGGAAGGCTTTCCCCAACATTTTGAAGGGTGTCTGTGGGAATGTTTACCAATTCATTTAGAAGAACATTTGAGGGTGAGACACTATCGTTGGAGGGTAGGGAATGGCTCTCAATCTCAGCTCTAGGACTTCCCAAATGTATCCTATGAGATTGAGAACAGTTCTCTGTGCAGACCAGTCAGGTTCTTTCACACGAAACTCACCCAACCATACCTTATTGGAACTTGTTTTGCGCTCTGGATCACAGTGATACTTAAACAGAAAAGAGTCTTCCCCGAAGCTGCAAGTATTTACTTATTTTTATTTATTTTACTCATTTATATAGCGCCATTAATTCCACAGCACTTTCAAACATTATTGGCACTGTCTCTATTGGCGCTCACAATCTAAATTCCCTATCAGTATGTCTTTGAAATGTGGGGGAAACCAGAGAACCCGGAGGAAAACTGTTATGATGCGGTGGTTTAGGAGCAACATGGAACGAGCTCTAAAGGAAGTGGTAACTGTACTGACCGCAGTCCCTAAGCTCAACACAACACTAGAAGTAGCCGTGGGATGCTCCTAACTCTCCCTAGGCACCTCGTCACCGCCTAAGAGCTAACTACCCCTAAAGATAGAAGCAGGAAAACTATCTTGCCTCAGAGAAAATCCCCAAAGGATAGATTAGCCCCCCACAAATAATGACTGTGAGTGGAGAGGGAAAAGACATACACAGAATGAAACCAGGATGAGCACAGGAGGCCAGTCTAACTTGATAGATAGGACAGGATGGAACACTGTGCGGTCAGTATAAAACACTACAAAAATCCACGCAGAGTTTACTAAAAATCTCCACACCTGACTAAAGGTGTGGAGGGTAAATCTGCTTCCCAGAGCTTCCAGCAAGACAGAATTAATTCATACTGATAACGCTGGACAAACATAGAAGCACAGAACGGAAAAGTCCACAATCTGTGAACAGAAAAGAGCAAGCAAAAAACTTAGCTTTGCTGAACTGGTCAGGATAACAGGGAACTCCAAAAGAGATGTGAATCCAACCAGGAACCAATTACAAGTGGCACTGGCTGAAGGACAGAGCCAGGCATAAATAGCCGAGCAGAAAAGACGATCAGTGGAAGCAGCTGATGACAGCTAACTCCAAGGAGCAGCCATACCACTTGAAACCACAAGAGGGAGCCCAAGAGCAGAACTCACAAAAGTGCCACTTACAACCACCGGAGGGAGCCCAAGAGCGGAATTCACAACAGAAAACCACACAAACACGGGGAGAACATGTAAACTCCTTGCAGATGATGTCCTTGGTGGGATTTGAACCCTGGACCCCAGTGCTGCAAGGCTGCAGTGTTAATCTCTGAACCACCGTGCTACCCATACAATTGCCTTCATATACTGAAGCATTCAAATTTTACTTTAATAGAACTAAGAAGCCTAGGCAAACCTGTGAAAATAAACCCTATTGGCACAATAGTCAGGCAGCTAAGGGAGTTGTTCAAAGTTTGGAAGTTATCCCCTAATCATAAAATAGGGGATAATTTCTGGATCGCTGGGGGTCTGACTGCTGGGATCTTCATCAATCTGAAGAACCACATATGAATGGAGCGGCGGTTGATCATGCACACCTCCACCCCATTAATAATAATAATAATAAGCTTACAAACTATGAGGAAAAGGGGAGACACGAGAGGTGGATGGTAACAATTGCTTTAGTTATTCGGACCAGCCATAGTGTAAGGCTCGGGTATTCATGTAAAGCTGCATGAACCAGTTATCAGCCTAAGTATGTAGCAGTACAGACACAGAGGCTATTAACTGCATAAAGTGTATGAGAACATGATCCAAGGAACCGGATTATGTTTTTTTTTTTTTTTTTGAATGGGCCACACAGGGATAGTTAGGTTAATGCATTGAGGAGGTAGGCCAATCTGAACAAATGAGTTTTTAGGGCACGCTTAAAACTGTGAGGATTGGGGATTAGTCATATTAACCTGGGTAGTGCATTCCAAAGAATCGGCGCAGCACGTGTAAAATCTTGGAGACGGGAGTGGGAGGTTCTGATTATTGAGGATGCTAACCTGAGGTTATTAGTGGAGCGGGGGGCACGGGTAGGGTGGTAGACTGAGACCAGAGAGGAGATGTAGGGTGGTGCTGAGCCATGGAGCACTTTGTGGATGAGGGTAATAGTTTTGTACTGGATTCTGGAGTGGATGGGTAGCCAGTGTAATGACTGGCACAAGGTAGAGGCATCGGTGTAACGGTTGGTGAGGAATATAATCCTGGCAGCGGCATTCAGGACAGATTGGAGAGGGGAGAGTTTGGTGAGAGGGAGGCCGATTAGTAGAGAGTTACAATAGTCCAGACGAGAATGAATAAGTGAAACAGTAAGAGTTTTTGCAGAGTCGAAAGTAAGAAAAGGGCGAATTCTAGAAATGTTTTTGAGATGCAGATAAGAAGAGCGAGCCAGTGATCGGATGTGGGGGGTGAATGAAAGCTCGGAATCAAGTATGACCCCAAGGCAGCAAGCATGTTGCTTTGGAGTAATGATGGACCCGCACACGGAGATAGCAAGGTCAGGCAAAGGTAGGTTAGTAGAGGGAGAGAACACGAGGAGTTCATTCATTCTCCACAGGACTGCCAGAGATTGCCGAGCACAGATTTCGGCACTCCCTTTAAAATTAATGTACCGGAGATGTACATGATCAATCACCACTTTATTCACAGGGGGCTCTTCAGAGCCTTGATTCTCGGGATTGGCAGGGGTCACAGTGGTTGGACTACAGCTATCTGAAAGTTAATTTGAGACATGAAACACTCGCATGATGACACTGACAATAACTCTCTCGCGTCACTTCCTGTTAGTAAAGTGTTGGGAGAGGAGGTCAACAGTGGATGCAGCAGAGCACTGAAAGAATAGACCTTCTACAGATAAGTACTACTGTCAGTATGGTCACTTGAGACAGACTAAGCTCTCTGTGATCAATCTGGCATAGTTCTGACTTTCTCTTTTGGCATTTAATTTCGTTCATAACTGTCTACTTTTTCCTCCCTATGACGCTGTCTTTTTATTATTAGTCAGTGTCATTATGTGATGAAAATACAAAACCACAGAGCTGAATGAAATTAAATGCCCACTTGAACAATAAGAAAATTAGCGCCACTAATTTCAGTGTCCTGTACCTTAACAACAGGGTGGAGTTAAAAAACCAAGAAAAAGTAAACATTTTTGTCTACAGTCCTGCTGCTACAGTATGTGCACCAATATACACTTTAAAAGGTCACAATTTATAAATGATCCACTTTAAAGGGGTAATCCAAGCTAAATATAATATAGCCCAAGTAGAGCTTGGAGTTGTCAAAAGACAGCAAAATCAATGATCCGCACTTGCTGTCACCACCTGAATTCACCCAGCACCAGATGTGATGACATAACCTTTCATCTGATGATGGGCTATAATTTACCTGACCACTACAGATGTTATATTTTTTTTAGGTTTGAATGTTAGATGTGTGGTGCCATTATAACTTTTGCGTCATGCATCAGTAAATCTAGAATTAACCCTGGCCTTCAGAAATCTAGTAGCCATAACTTGCATTGCTATTACACTCAAGAAAAGCATCCATTCTCCTTTTTCCATGAATTAAGCATGACAGCAGCTTTTGTCCAATAGTCTAACTGCTCTTATAGTAAAGAACACTGTTCCACGTTTCTGTACAAGACTTCTTTAGTCTAGACATAGAGGGTGCCCCTTTACTACAGTTAAATTCCAAAAGACCTGCCATCTTGGAAATGCTCTGACCTGATCACAAATCCTAAAGGTACCATCACACTAAGCGACGCTGCAGCGATACCGACAACAATGCAGCGTCGCTGTTTGTTTGCTGTAGAGCTGTCACACAGACAACTCTCCAGCGACCAATGATCCCGAAGTCCCAGGGTAACCAGGGTAAACATCGGGTTACTAAGCGCAGGGCCGCGCTTAGTAACCCGATGTTTACCCTGGTTACCGTTGTAAATGTAAAAAAACAAACAGTACATACTTACATTCCCGGTGTCTGGTCATGTCCCTCGCCTTCCCGATATTTACCCTGGTTACCAGTGAAGACATCGCTGGATCGGCGTCACACACGCCGATTCAGCGATGTCAGCGGGAGATCAGCGACAAAATAAAGTTCTGATCTTTCCCCAGTGACCAACGATCTCCCAGCAGGGGCCTGATCGTTGGTCGCTGTCACACATAACGATTTCGTTAATGATATCGTTGCTACATCACAAAAAGCAACGATTTCGCTAACGATATCGTTATGTGTGACGGTACCTTTAGGCTATGTTCACACATTGCGTTTTTGCTGCATTTTCTATGCAAATTTTAAACTGCCTTTATAGTACCAGCAAAAGCTATGAGACTTCAGAAATCTCATGCCCTTACCTTTTTTTTACTGACTGGTTTGGAAAACTTTCAAACATAGAAAGCAATGAGTTAGTGCAAAAACATATCAAAATACCCAGGTTCCAAGTTTAGCTGCGGTTTTGGTGGACAAACCTTAAGGAAGTTTCATGATTTTTGGGGGGCACTAAATTTTATCAGCATGCACAAGAGACAACAAAAATGCAGCAAAAATGGAGCAAGTACATATCAAAAAATGCAGCAAAACCTACTTTTTGTAATTAGTTTCCTTACTGCCAAGAGAACAGGTTTTGCCTGCAGAAAAAAATGCAGCAAAAATGAAAACATAGCCTTACACTTGCCCATTCTTCTTGCTTAAAATACATCAATGAAACAATTGACCGTTCACTTCACCTATTATAAATCAGTTGCAACATTTTTGACAACACTGTGTTCCATTTGTTTAATCAATGTTTATATTTTACTCGACTTTTCTCCAAACATTGGTCCTTTAATGAGCCGTTCCTATCTCAGACATTTACAGCGAGGATATGCCATAAATGTCTAATGGACATTGACCCATATTGGCTCATACTGGTAGCAGAGCCCCCACTGACCAAAGAGAGGGGGCCAAACGCGCCCCTCTTTCCATTTCCTTGTTCTTGCTTGGGAGTTTGTGGCATCCTCATACACATGCAGTAACCTCAACAATCCCAGTGGTGCAACACTTGATGTGCAAGTGTAAGTGATAGGATCTGCATTTATCAGACATTTATGGTCTATCTTAAAGCTATGGGACAGCAGTTTAGAAATTAAAAATGCCTGGTTACAAAACAATCTGCCAAATCCATGTTCATTGGTTACTGTTGCTGCCCGGTCCCCAATACATATTTAGTCACTTTTATATATAAGCAATGCAGCAATGGATATAAGCAGAATGTTTTGCAGAACGTTTTGAAGCCAGGAACCAAAGCCACTGAACCAATCGAGAGAGGTCAAATAATCAAGAAAGTCCGATATATTGATTTCATGGCACTTGGGAAATCTCAATTTTAAATGCTCCACTAATAACATAATCAATATAATGACAACTATAGAGAATAACAATTACACCCACTAATCCCCAGCCAATTCTATAATCTAGAACAATGAAAGTCTGAGCAGCCTGTCCATGCACCGAAGTGTAGTTAGTCTTATCTGTATATGTGTGCATTTTATTCATGTCTGGGAAACCACTATTTTACTCTTTTTTTTCAGTTGTTTTCAATATAAAACCAATCGGGGTGAAAATGGGCTCCGTTAGTACAAAAATGAAAGACGTCAAAATCTTTTTGTCTCTTTTTGTAGATGTCTTTCTTGATTCCTAGGATTACAAAAATTGTGTTGCAGGGAAGCACCCCGATATCTGTAATCCTAGGTTGACCAAAGAACAAAAGCTATGAAAATATCTGGCCCTGTTTAACAATTTTAATAATTAGTGGCTGAATTTCCTTCTTTTTGTGAGTGCACCTGTGTCCATGGCTGTAAATGCAGAGTGTAGAGACCTTTTTATGTTGTAGCTGCGGTTGTTCAGGACTGTCAGGAAAAGCTTTTTTTAGACCTCTTATTTTTACCCCCAGAAAGCAGTGGTGAGAGCAGCAAAGTTTTTTGTTTATACCTTCAAAAGCTAGGCTTCTGGGGGTATTACTTAAGCAGCATCTGGGCACTGCTGGCAATACCAATATTTTCGAGTGTCTGGTCTTTGACGCTGTTGTGGACAAATGTACTTAAGTAAAGATGATACTAAAATCAGTCTAGAATGGTCCCCCCCCCCTAAATAAAATTGTTTCATGGAATTGATATTACAACTTAATTTGTAAAATACATTTTTTTTCAAATGAGATTACACTTCTGACATGAACTGCACATGAAAGTCCCCATAAACATTAGATGAAAGATGGCTGAATCCACCAATGGAGGCATCCTGACTCTCCACCAACAGATGTTTTCTGGGGAGATCAGCTGCTGTCAGAGGTGTCTGACATCTGCTTTCTCCATCTCCTCCTTGAAAACACATGAAAACCTAGGTCAAGCCGAGTACTTATTTGTATGGGGAGTCAAATGAGCATTCGCCCGAGAGTACTGATCTCTATCTTATGAGTATGGCCAACTTAAAGGTACCGTCACACTAGACGATATCGCTAGCGATCCGTGACGTTGCAGCGTCCTGGCTATCGATATCGTCCAGTGTGACACACAGCAGCGATCAGGCCCCTGCTGTGATATCGCTGGTCGGGGAACAAAGTCCAGAACTTTGTTTCGTCGCTGGATCTCCCGCTGACATCGCTGAATCGGCGTGTGTGACGCCGATTCAGCGATGTCTTCGCTGGTAACCAGGGTAAACATCGGGTTACTAAGCGCAGGGCCGCGCTTAGTAACCCGATGTTTACCCTGGTTACCATCGTTAAAGTAAAAAAAAACAACCACTACATACTTACCTACCGCTGTCTGTCCCCGGCGCTGTGCTTCTCTGCTCTGGCTGTGAGCACAGCGGCCGGAAAGCAGAGCGGTGACGTCACCGCTCTGCTTTCCGGCTGCCCGGCGCTCACAGCCAGAGCAGAGAAGCACAGTGCCGGGGACAGACAGCGGTAGGTAAGTATGTAGTGGTTGTTTTTTTTACTTTAACGATGGTAACCAGGGTAAACATCGGGTTACTAAGCGCGGCCCTGCGCTTAGTAACCCGATGTTTACCCTGGTTACCGCCATCGTTGGTCGCTGGAGAGCTGTCTGTGTGACAGCTCTCCAGCGACCAAACAGCGACGCTGCAGCGATCCGGATCGTTGTCGGTATCGCTGCAGCGTCGCTTAGTGTGACGGTACCTTAACGATCCTACAAAAATGGGCAAATCAACACCTCAAGCCAACATAGCAACAACATAAATGAAAACATTTCTTAGAGTATAAAAGTGTAAAGTCTAAAAGTCTACAAAGTAGGGTAAAGTTTTAAAAGGTAGAGTATAAAGTAAAAAGTAAAAAAATAATTTACTTAGCGGCTTTAATCCCAGAGGATAGGAAGATGAGTTGTCAAAAGCTAATATCAGCAGTTTACTGGATCGCTTGCTAAGTGTGACCCCGCAGATGTCTTAAGGTACCTTCACACATAACGATATTGTTAACGATATCGTTGCTATTTGTGACGTAGCAACGATATCGTTAATGAAATCGTTATGTGTGACAGCGACCAACGATCAGGCCCCTGCTGGGAGATCGTTGGTCGCTGAAGAAAGTCCAGAACTTTATTTCGTCGCTGGACTCCCTGGAGACATCGCTGGATCGGCGTGTGTGACACCGATCCAGCGATGTCTTCACTGGTAACCAGGGTAAACATCGGGTAACTAAGCGCAGGGCCGCGCTTAGTAACCCGATGTTTACCCTGGTTACCATGCTAAAAGTAAAAAAAAACAAACACTACATACTTACCTACCGCTGTCTGTCCTCCAGCGCTGCGCTCTGCACTCCTCCTGTACTGTCTGTGAGCCGGAAAGCAGAGCGGTGACGTCACCGCTCTGCTTTCCGGCTCCCAGACAGTACAGGAGGAGAGCAGAGAAGCAGAGCGCAGCGCTGGAGGACAGACGGCTGTAGGTAAGTATGTACTGTTTGTTTTTTTTTACTTTTAGCATGGTAACCAGGGTAAACATCAAGTTACTAAGCGCGGCCCTGCGCTTAGTTACCCGATGTTTACCCTGGTTACCGGCATCGTTGGTCGCTGGAGAGCGGTCTGTGTGACAGCTCTCCATCGACCAAACAGCGACGCTGCAGCGATTCGGATCGTTGTCGGTATCGCTGCAGCGTCGCTAAATGTGAAGGGGCCTTTAGTTCCATCGCATGCGAGATAACCACCTTTCAGCCATAAAGGATCTCCCAATCAAATCTCTGTCTGATACCTACATTGTTGATTTTTTTCTAGGAATGTTTTCATATTAACCATGGCTAACTAGATCAAAACCGTCCCCAGTTACAGAATGTGTCCAGTAGCAAATGCAATAGCAGATTCAAGCAAAATTTATTGGGTCAAAAAATCCACCAAACTACTAGCCAAAAATGTGACAACTGTTCTTTGAAGTCCAAAATTCTAAGAATAGATTTTTTTTGGCAATGGGTTTTCTGAATCAGATAACCCCGTAAAATAAAATACTGTAAAGTACTTTTCTTTAATCTTCGCTATTATAAATTCAATTGCAACTTAAACTTATAAAAATGGCATACTCAGAAACAATCCTATAAAAAACATTACAATTATTGTAAAACTACTAAAAATGTATCTATGGATGAGTCACCAGACACCTTAAACAGATGGTTGACTAAAATAGAACAAAGCAATTCTTTCCCATAGAGATACAAACTGTTTATTAATAATGTGAGAAATAGCACTCTACACAGTGTGAATATAAATGTCACATGAACGGCAAAGCTTATGTGACGAAAAATCGGAAAATGAAAGGATGTTTTTAAGCCCTTTGATTTTTTTTTTTACATTCATATTAAAACCTACAGAAGGATGACTGTATTCTATTAATTTGCGAAAAGATATAAATACTACAAAGCAGAGGCGTATACTGGCGCTTGCTGCTCATGATGACACCATGTAACAGTTGATGACGCCAAGCTGTGAAGAAGTCAACATGAATACTATACAATTTACAGAATAAATTGTATAATTAGATGTTTCTCTCTTAGGATTATATACATAGATCCTATAGGTGGGAAACTGGGTGGGTATGGATCTGATTTACAGACTTATAGGTACTGTGTATGTATTTATATGGTGTATGGGTTAATCCCTGTATTCTCCTATAAAAGCAATGATAGATGAGTGAAATTCAAATTTACCAGCTTCACCAAAATTTTCCAAAATTGCAAATCCTCCAATGGCCCTGGAAAGATGTGTATATCACTCTTAGACCTACTAGGGCTATATCTAACCCCTTTTTTAAGTTATTAAAGGGAATTTGTCAGCAGTTTTTTTCTATGTAATTTGACAGTAGCATGAGGTAGAGACACAGACCCTGATTCCAGCAATGTAGAACTGAGGCTGGTTTCACACTAGCGTTTTTGAACGCATGCGTTTTTTTAAAAAAACGCATGGTACAAAAACGCATGTAAACGCGTGTAAACGCTGCGTTTCACACTAGCGTTTTTGAACGCATGCGTTTTTTTAAAAAAACGCATGGTACAAAAACGCATGTAAACGCGTGTAAACGCTGCGTTTTTTTGACGCACGCGTTAAACGCGTGCGTCAAAAAAACGCAGCGTTTACACGCGTTTACATGCGTTTTTGCATGCGTTTGCGTTTTTTGTGCATTTTTTGGAAAAAAAAAAACAAAAAAAAAAAACGTTACAATAACCAACCAATGAGAATAGAGTGGGCTAGAGAGGGCGTACATGATTGGGACTCAATATATAGACCCTAGGGGTACATAAAGTTTCAGAGCTTGCTACTGTTTCCGGTGTCACGATGGATCTTTCAATAGCGAACTTTAATTTCCAACTGGAGTTCAGCTTCAAGATTTTCCTTGCCTGTGTTTTTGCTTGGGAGCAAGACCGAAACCGCCAAAGATGGAGAAGGAGACAGCGTCGGCGTTTTTGGAGGCACCCCATCATTGAAGTGCGTGAGACCCGCGGAGCATATCACACCCTGTATGCGGAGCTGAATGCCAACCCGGAGAAATTCCAGGATTACACCAGAATGTCGCAAGATTCTTTCCGTGAATTACTGTCTCGTGTCGAAGGTTCCATACGGCGACAGGACACACGGCTCCGTAGAGCAATTCCACCCGAGGAACGTCTGTTGGTGACATTACGGTACGTTCCAAAAATAAACCAATGATAGTCAAATTTTGGGGTTATGACATGTATTTTGGGTTGTTTTTTAAAATTTTTCTTATTGAAAAACAACATAAAATAAGAGCCGTTTTATAATGTTTTTTTTGGTTTCTTTTCCTTCTAGATTTCTGGCCACAGGAGAGAGTTTATCTTCCCTGCACTTCCAATACCGCCTTGGAATCTCAACCCTGTCCGGAATTGTTGTGGACACCTGTCGTGCGTTATGGAATGTACTCCGTGAGGAGTTTATACCCGTACCCACCGTGGACATGTGGCGGGAAATATCCAAAACATTTTTGAACGTGTGTGATTTTCCAAACTGTTTAGGGGCGGTGGATGGGAAGCACATCCGCATTGTTAAACCTGCAAGAACCGGATCTGAGTTTTTTAATTATAAAAAATATTTTTCGATAGTGCTCATGGCAATAGCGGATGCGGAGTGTCGCTTCATCGCCGTGGACGTTGGAGCTTTTGGCCGTGGCAATGATTCCCAGACCTTCAAGAGCTCTGATATGGGCCGCCGTGTGTATGGCAACAATTTTAATTTCCCACCTCCACAGCCTCTCCCCAACACTCAAGGGTCACCGCTGCCATTTGTTATGGTTGGGGATGAGGCCTTCCAGATGTGTGAAAATCTCCTGAAGCCATATTCTAGTAGGGACTTGGACCATACTCGCAGAATATTCAACTACAGACTGACAAGGGCAAGAAGAACCGTAGAGTGCAGCTTTGGCATTCTGGTTGCAAAATGGCGCATTCTCGCAACAGCCATCAATCTAAAAGTGGAAACAGTGGACGAGGTGGTCAAAGCCTGTGTGGTTCTACACAATTATATAATGGCTAAGGAGCGACCCCACATTGAACTTGATGAACCAATTTCACACCCATTGCCCGATTTTCATCATCACCCGATGAGGTCAACTGCAGCCGTTGGTCTTATGCGTGACCAATTTGCGGCCTATTTTGTGTCCGATATTAGACGGGTTTCATGGCAGGACAATGTTGTTTAAATGTCCTGTTGTATGTTAATGTTTACCAAATATTAAATACTGATACCAATTTTTCAAATTAATAAACTTTTTTGTGTTCACCAGGTCTCCTGTCTTTTTCCTCTCTAAAGGTTGAACAAAGATGGGCAGTAGTAGTATATCATAATTTGTAATCCAAAACAAGGAGTGGGTGATAGTTGATGAGGTAATAATTTGATTTTTTTAATCATAATTGACCTCTGTTGCACTCCCTATTTTGGTTTACAAACAATGATATAAACACGCATACTTATAATGTAACCAGATTTAAATTTCTTTATTGGTAATCTTCTTGACGTCATTGCGTCACGACTGGCACGCTCTCTATTCCCGTCAAGTCAAGTGTAAGAAATAATGAATTCATGATGAACATAAACATGATCATGAATTCAAAATTTCTTACACCTGCCAAGGTGAGGATAGATAGTTAGCGTGTGCCAACCATTGTCCCATCAGTTTGACAAACATTGTCACATAATGTGCTATATAGAATATGGTGAATATACAAGTCAGTAATCAACTAAACAGGTCAGGTGTCTATTTTGACATCTGACCGGTTCAGTTGAGTTCTGAACTTGATTTACACCATTTTCTCTTTGTACAGTGACACTACACCAGTTAAAAATTAAAAATAAGAGTATGGAAATAACTACTATTTTTTTGGCCAACTCATATCTGTATACTAAAGAAACACATATAGATGTTGTCTGGTATTTTATACTACTGGAGATATGTGTAGGCCAAAAGAATAAAAGTGTGTAAACGCAGTTTATTGGTGTGTATTTAGAGCGGTGAAAGACACAATAAACCAAACATAATTGTTGAAAATAAACTTTTTTTTATTGGGGAAAAACACAAATTTATTTTTTTTTACCGCGCCGGGTTGAACCACGCCGGCTTGGGGTTGAGTGCCGTAACTGGGGGGTATTTAGAACTGAAGCCTGGCTCACCGTGGAGGAGGCAGAGGTTGCAGGAGAATGGGCAACAAAACTTGAAGGGTCTGGAAGTTCGGGGATGGGGCTTAAAACATGAGGGGCTTGAGACAAACTGCACGGTTGAGACACATCGGAAGGTGATGGGGGAGGAATAAACAAAGTTTTCTGTTTCTTATGGGTTTTGCCAGTTTTCTGTGTTTTCCGGGTTGGGGGAAGTCTTTTGGGGCTAGGGTGTAAACTTTGGGTGGGAGACACGTCAGGACCCGGCTCCACAATTTCACAGTCAGTCTCCATTGTGGAGCGCTCGGCAATCTCTGAGTCCAATGGGGGGAAAGATAAAGTCCCGCCTGGGTCCTGGTGCCTCGTTGGGGGGGGGGAAACAAAAACCCTCCCAGGATCCTGGTGCCTCGTTGGGGGGGGGGAAACAAATCCCATACCAGCGTCCTGCTGCATTGCTGGTGGGGGGGAACATAAAGCCATGGATGGTTCTTGGTGCATCGGGGTGGGTCCTGCCCGGAAACGTATGGCTTGGTCATGCATCATGCGATACGCCATGGATGTGTCCTGCTGCATCGGGGGGTTTCCTGCCCGGAAAGCAACGCCTCGGTCCTGCTGCATCGGGGTTGGTCCGGTCCGATATGCCAGGCCTCGGTCCTCCTGCATCGGGGTGGGTCCGGTCAGATATGCCAGGCCTCTGTCCTGCTGCATCGGGGGTGGGCCGGTCCGATATTGCATGGATGGGTCCTGCTGCATCGGGGGTGGGCCGGTCCGATATTGCATGGATTGGTCCTGCTGCATCGGGAGGTTGCCGGGCCGATAAGCCACGCCAGGGTCCTGCGTCATAGAGGTGTCAGCGGAGGAGGTCCAAGCCGGAGCAGCGGTCGTCACGGTGGTGGCGGTGGGATGTCCAACAGCACTCGTCATCGTGTTGGCGCTGTACTGGAGAACACCTGTTGAGGGAATAGAGGTGGCCGTGCAGTGGTATGCAGCAGAGGTAGGAATGGTGTTTACTTCGGACAGTGACGGCACAGTTGGATATGCCGCCACATTACGACTCTGACTCTGCTGCATAGCCTGCCCCAAAGCAACATTGCAGGCCTGCATCACACTCAGCTGGAGATCAGGGCTAAGGTGTTCCGACATGCTCTGGTGGATTTTATTAAAAAAATGATGAGCTGGCTTCTGGAGGTCGGCTTTAACTTGATCAAGGCTTTTAGCGACATCCTGGATGCGGCACTGTAACAGGTTATGGGACACATCCATTTTGTCACTTAAAGCCTTGATAGCTTCGTGTAAAACCGAGCTCAAGTGCAAAAATTCGGGCATGAGGGACCTATCCGAAGCCCTCTGTCGCTGCCGGGATGAGCCCGCAAAAATGGGTGCAGCGAAAGAGGACTGCGAAAGGGGAAGACCTGATGGGCCAGCTCCCTGGTCTCCAGTGACTGTGGAAGACCCACCTGGTGCTGCGCTGCTGGATGGCTGGGACGGGTCCGTGGCTGTCGGCTGAAGGACCGCTCCAGAACCTGTGGCGACAGTCGTGCAGTGTGTGCTGTGAAAAAATAAAACAGAAAATTAATACCAAACGATAACAAGACGGTACATCCTATGGAATTAAAAATGACAGATTATGTCAATGCAATACAACCGGAGGCATGTGACAAATACTTACGTTCTCAAGAGAAGGACCGGTCTCAGGAAGGCCAGCACACGGTGGTACTTGTACAGCCGGTGCCTTGCTCCGGAACCACTAGCTGCACTCTTCTCTGCACGCAGGTCCTTGTTGAAGCGGTCCTTCATGGAACGCCAACGTGTTCTTACTTTGTCCACTGTGAAATAACAATAAAATATAATGGTCAGAATCAGGACTTTTGGCCATGCTCTCGTGACTGTGTGTGATGACAGAAACTACGAAAAGTTTCTGTCATCACACACAGTCAAGAGAGCATGGCCAAGGTCTGTTTCTTCACACTATCGTGCAATACTTACCAAATGCATTACGGACCCGTGGCGTTGAATTCTCCCAGCCATCCCACAACGCTTGGGCCACCTCACTCCACAAACGACGGATAACACTATTGACGGAGTGCTGTTGATCCCGGCTGTCCCACAACGGGACTCGCTCCTGTACCAGAGTGATTAGCAGGTCATTATCGATGTGGTCATCGTCCCGTTGTGAAACCTAAAATTTAATTTAAAAAAATTAAGTTTGCTCAACCACATTTAAAAAAAAAAAAAAAAAAAAATGAGAAAGGGCAGAAATATGAAAGACAACTTAAATAAGGACAGTCTGCCTGGTATACATACCCGCTGCCGTCTTCCACCTGGACCTTGACTCCGCTGCTCCGTACCTCTCTGTCCCTCAGTTGAAGTGCTCTATAGAATAAAAAAAATATAATTGCCTCGTGTCGATGTGACAGTCAATACTTACCAAGCTGACGGAACAAAAAATTACCTCGCTCACGTGATCCACTTCTGATTGCCGTGGCTGGAATTCATCATCAGACGAAGAAACCGGAGAAGACATTCTGATGCGTGTTGAAAGAAAAACATTGAAAAAATTAGGACATGTAGATCCAAAAAATTGAAGAATAATGCATTGGCAAGGATATACTCACATTGCTCTGTGTCTTGTCCAACAATGCGTCCGGGCAGGGTGCTGTCTTCCTTGGAGTCTGATGAGAAGTGACCAGAAACTTCCCCCAGCCTTCCTTTTATAACCCTTCAGCTATGGGGGAGCCTTATCAGTGTCTAGACAACCTTATCTTAACTATGGTGCCAAAAAAAACGCATGCTTCAAAAAAACGCATGCGTAAAAAAAAACGCATGCAAACGCATGTCCAAAAAAACGCATGCGTCTCCATTGACTCCAATGCAATTTTTTTCCAAAAAAAAACGCATGTGAACGCATGCGTTTTTTTGGAAAAAAAAAACACTTTGCAAAATACTACATGTTGCATTTTAGAAAGTGAACGCATGCAGTTAAAAAACGCATGCGTTCACAAACGCGGACAAACGCGGACATCAAAAAACGCACGCGTTTTTAATGTTAAATATAGGGAAAAAAACGCATGCGTTTTTTTTTGTAAAAACGCATGCGTTCAAAAACGCTAGTGTGAAACCAGCCTAAGTCTACTGAGTACAGAAATTATGGTAGAATCCCAGTTTTCCCAACTGCAGATTTAGTAGAGCTTAGATGTTGAGCCGTGTATAAACCCTCCCACACCCCAGCGTTCTGTCTACATTGTATAGTGACAGAAAGTTGCTAATCACTGCTGGGGGTTGGGTTGGACTAAGAGGCACAAGGACAGTTGTCCTGTAGTGATAATCTCCTGCTGATAAAATACTGATTGCATTGAAACAGCAAAACACAGTCCAGTGAGTGATATATCCCTGGGATCAGATTATTTGCTCCAACATCATGGTGCTCTCAGATTGCATAGCAAAATCCTGTTGATAGATTCCCTTTAACCTGTTCACAACCTTTGACGTACATTTACTTCAAAGATCATATCCCTGCCTTTGATATCGGTTTGCATGCCTAGTCCACATCTTTCCCAGGGCATAATGGCTGATTTAATTAGCCATCATGTGCCTTTAACAGATGTTAACTAGTTAAATCCCGCTGTAAATCACTAAAAGAGGTATTTAACCCATGCTGACCGGTAGCACATCATTCATCCTGTCTATTGGAATGCCTGTCACATGATCTTGGGGCGCCGAAGGGTTGTCATGACAGTTGGGGGTCTGCTGATGATCTCTATGCTTGTCGTTATGATACTTCCACGATGTCCAGTGATATTCTCAAGCAACCTATGGAGCGGTGTTCTGAGAACAACACTCCATAGATTGCTCCCGGTCATGTCTCACGAGCAACGATCTCACTGTTTGGGAGATCCCCCCATTTTTAATCACCAGCCAATATAAAACAGACAGTTATGGCTGATATTAATAAGCTATGAAGGTCCATGGATATTGTTCCTTTCCCAGCATAAAAACACCAGCTACAGCTGTCTGCCTTCCCTTTACTGGTTATTAAAAATAGTTGTTTTTTTTCATGAATTAATTTACTAACAAGTATAGTAAACTATACACACAAGGCGCTGCTCCACTCTTCCACTTGGACTCCGCCTCCTGGTTCAAGATTTTTTTTTATTCTAAGTTATTTATGTTACCTATTATTTGGTTTTGTCATCATATGCATTTTTGGCTCTGTTGCCTTTCTTATATCATATGTAGGGTTGAGCAAAACAGATCGGCACTTTTCAAAAGTCGCCGACTTTTAGCAAAGTCGGGTTTCGTGAAACCCAACCCGATCCCACTCTGGGATCGGGTCGGCGGTTGGCGATCTCTTATTAAAAGTCGGGTTTCGTTTTATATTTATATGTCATTCAGACACATATATATATATATTTATATTAACTTCAGCGCGATATAGCAGAAAAGCGGGTAATTCAATTACCGGCTTTTCATTTCTCCTGCTAAAACCCGACATGATTTGAGACATGGTTTACATACAGTAAACCATGTCATATCTCCCTTTTTTTTGCATATTCCACACTACTAATCTTAGTAGTGTGTATGTGCAAAATTTCAGCGCTCTAGCTCTTAAATTTAAGGGTTAAATCGCGGAAAAAATTGGCGTGCGCTCCCGTGCAATTTTCTCCGCCAGAGTAAATTTAAGAGCTAGAGTGCTGAAATTTTGCATATACACACTACTAACATTAGTAGTGTGGAATATGCAAAAAAAGGGGGATATGACATGGGTTACTGTATGTAAACCATGTCTCATATCATGTCGGGTTTTGGCAGGAGAAATGAAAAGCCGGTAATTGAATTACCGGCTTTTCTGCTATATCGCCCTGAAGGAAATGTAAAAAAAACCAAAAACCCCCATAGACTTACATTGGGTTTCGAGTTTCGGCCAATCCCTGACCCCGACTTTTCAATAGGATCGGCCGATTTCACTCGACCCGACTTTTGAGAAAGTCGGGTTTCGTGAAACCCGACTCGACCCTGAAAAACTAAAAGTCACTCAACCCTAATCATATGTAAATTAAAATGTGAATGATTTTAGCTTCAAAAAAACCTTTTCTTGTTTTGTCAGGGTAAACTATTCATTTGTAGTTAATGAGGAGTCCTCCAGTGTGACATTTGATAAAATGTTCTGCCCAGTTAATTTTGGAGATGGAGAGATGTCCTTTGAGGAGCATGTAGATGAGATAGAAAAGTGTCGCTTGCTGTTATGGTGTCGCCAGTAAATATACGGCCCGCTTGCAGTTGTGCATAACCACAGTTAAAAGCATTGACTAAATTGGCCATGAAAGACATGTAAAGTTCCTTGCCATAATTGCTGCCATTAATGGTAATGTGCACTTCATTAGAGGTCAATTTCAAAAAGTGGCCCTCTGTCTGTGACACATGAAAGGTCAAAGCAGGGATGGTTTTCATTAAGAAATAAAGGAGGCTAGGTATTTTCCTTGAAAGGCGCTGGGTCCAAACGAGCACTTCACAAAAGGCTGGGATATAATGAACTTACTTTAAGGCGCTTGAATGTGAGCCATTTTTGAACAGCTAAAGGTAAGAATTTGAAGTCATGAATAATATGATTTTTCCGATTCCTCAAAAATCTGATATGATATAACTAGTGATGAGCGAGTGTGCCCGGCACTGCTCGATACTTGTTCAAGCATCAGGGTGCTCGAGTACGCTCATTACTCTATCCGGTATCGCGGGTGCTCAAGCACCAAGCCCCGTGTTTTGCAGCTGTTAGACAGCCAATAAACATGCATGGATTGCCTGCCATACATGGTAATGCCATAGCCATGTTGGCTACGGGCATTACTGCGATTGGCCGGCTGCAAAGGCAGTGTTTAATTGCCATTGAAGTACTTGTATACTGCTGATGCACCATTAAAACATATGTCCTTTGTGGGGCTCCACACTGTCCTTTCTCTAGTAAAACCACTGTTACCTGCATTCAGTGTAGGGATAACTGGTTGAGGAGGGATAGTTTTGAATTAGAGGCATACAGGCAATGTTTTTTCCTTTACATTCCTTCTATATGTATACTGCTGCTTTAACCTGAAAGCAAAAGTTTTTTTCAGGGCTACATATTTTCTTTTCCCTAATAATACCAGAAAGTTTGCAGGCATATATTATCCACCCAATTAGAAATGTGCAAGGCATGTGGCCCTCGCTGCAATTTTTTAGAGGGTCATCATATGACCCTCACTCATAACTTTTAGGGGCTCATGAAGCCACCCTCGCTCATAATTTTTTAGAGGGTAAAAAGGGGGCCCCTCAGGCCAATTTTACAGAGGGTCATCATGCAGCCCCGACTCATCATTTTTAGAGGGTAAACAGGCAGCCTTCGCTCATAATTTTTAGAGGGTCAACATGTGACCCTCGTTCTTAATTTTTCCAGGGTGTGTATGATGCTTTCCTTCATAATTTTTACAGGATCTGTATGAGACCTAACTCTGCAATTCTCTTACATCTACAGTGGTGCTTACCACTTTCTGATTTCCTTTTATTTTGCATGTTTGTCACACTTTAATGTTTCAGAAAACCAAACAAATTTAAATATTAGACAAAGATAACACAAGGAAACACAGAATGCAGTTTATAAACAAAGGTCTTTATTTTTAGGGGTAAAATAAATCCAAACCTACAGGACCCTGTGTGAAAAAGCGATTGCCCCTAAACCTAATAAATGGTTGGGCCACCCTTAGCAGCAACAACTGCAATCAAGTTCTTGTGATAACTGGCAATTAGTGATGAGCGAATATACTCGTTGCTCTGGTTTTCCCGAGCATGCTCGGGTGATCTCCAAGTATTTGTAAGTGCTCGGAGATTTAGTTTTCGTTGCCTCAGCTGCACGATTTACAGCTGATAGACAGCTTGAATACATATGGGGATTTCCTAGCATCCAGGCAACCCCCACATGTACCCAGGCTGGCTGGCTAGCAGCCATAAATCATGCAGCTGCGTCAACAAAAATGAAATCTCCGAACAGTTACAAATACTCAGAGACCACTTGAGCATGCTCGGGAAAACCAGATGTCATGATCCATTCCACGGTTTAATCCTGTCTGCCCTTTTTCTGAGCGGATCATGTCAAGGGTTAACTTTTCCCTGCCTCATTCTGGGTTCAGGTTTGCTATTTAGCTCCTATGCATCCTGCTGGCGGTGTCAGCTATAGTTCTGCCTTTGGCATGTGAACCTGACTCTGGTAGCCCTTGATTTGTCCTGCTGTGATCCCTGACTTGCCCCGTGTCTGTTGACTCCCTCTGTCTGCCCTTTTCCCAGCGTTTCCCTCTTTGTCGGTTTTATTCTCTGGTTTCTGATTTGGCTTGTATTTGGACTTGCTTCTGCCTTCTGACTTTGTCTTATCCGCTTCCTGCCCATTGCTGAAACTCCTGGCTTGTTCCTGACCACGTGTACTTCTGATCCCTTTAGTACTTCTGCCTCTGTTTTTTGACTCTGCTTGTCTGACCACTCTTTCATCACTTGGTGGCACCTGTGCTGCTGCTCTGTGGTGCTTTTCTGTGTATGCAGTCTCACTTCCCTCTCAAGCTTCCTCTGGTGGAGGTTGCACTATACTGCACCGCAACAGCATGACACCGGAGCAATGAGTACACTTACTCACTGGTAATGAGTCTTTTACAACTCTCTGGAGGAATTTTGGCCCACTCATCTTTGCAGAATTATTGAAATTTTGACACATTGGAGGGTTTTTGAGCATGAACCACCTTTTTAAGGTCATGCCACAGCATCTCAATCGGATTAAGGTTAGGACTCTGACTAGGCCACTCCAAGGTCTTAATTTTGTTTTTCTTAAGCCATTCAGAAATGGACTTGCTGGTCTGTTTTGGATCATTGTCCTAATAACCCAATTGCGCTTCACCTTGAACTCATGAATAGATGGCTGGACAATTTCCTTCAGAATTTTTTGATAAAGTGCAGAATTCATGGTTCCATTTACCACAGTAAGTCTTCTAGGTCATGAAGTAGCCAAACAACCCCTGAACATGACACTACCACCACCATATTTTATTGTTGGCATGATGTTCCTTTTCTGAAATGTGTTACTTCTATGACAGTTGTAATGAGACATTCACCTTCAAAAGTTCAACTTTTGTATTGTCAGTCCCCAGAGCATTCTCCGAAAAATCTTGGGGATCATCAAGATGTTTTCTGGCAAACCTGAGACAAGCCTTTATGTTCTTATTACTCAGCAGTGGTTTTTATCTTGGAACTCTGCCATGCAGGCCATTTTTGCCAAGTCTCTTTCTTAGGCTGGGTTTCTTAGGCTGGGTTCACACTTGCTACTGTGATGCGAGAAACTCGCGCTAGTCTCTCACATCAATACCCGGCGCTGTCGCCGGCACTCGGTTTCTTGCATCACACTCGCAAGTCTGACCCTGGCCTTATGGTGGAGTCATGAACACTGACCTTAACTGAAGCAAGTGAGGCCTGCAATTCTTTCAATGTTGTGGTGGGGGGTCTTTTGTGACTTCTTGGATGAGTTATCTCTACACTATTGGGGTAATTTTGGTCAGCCGGCCACTCCTGGGAAGGTTCACCACTGTCTTTGCCATTTGTGGATAATGACTCTCACTGTGGTTCGCTGGAGTCCCAAAGCTTTAGAAATGCCTTTATAACCTTTTCCAGACTAATAGATCTCAATTGCATTGTTTCTCATATGTTCCAGAATTTCTTTGGATCACGGCATGATATCTAGCTTTTAGGGTATGTGCACACGTTGCTGATTTGCCTGCGGATCCGCAGCGGATTGGCCACTGCGGATTCACAGCAGTTTTCCATCAGGTTTACAGTACCATGTAAACCTATGGAAAACCAAATCCGCAGTGCCCATGGTGCGAAAAATACCGCACTGAAACGCTGCGCTGTATTTTCTGCAGCATGTCAATTCTTTGTGCAGATTCCGCAGCGTTTTACACCTGCTCCTCAACAGGAATCAGCACGTGTAAAACCGCAGGTGAAATCCGCACAAAAAACACAGGAAATCCGAGATAAATCTGCGGGTAATCTGCAGGTAAAACGCACTGTGAAAAATCTGCACACAAATCCGTAACGTGGGCACATAGCATTAAGGTTCTTTTGGTCTACTTCATTTTGTCAGGCAGATCTTTAAGTAATTTCTTGATTGAGAACATGTGTGGCCAGGGAATTTGAATTCAGCTTCCCAAAGATGTGATAAACCACAGTTAATTTATATTTTAAGTGGGGGGGGGGCAATCCATTTTGCACACATGGACCTGTGGGTTTGGATTTCTTTTTCCCTTAATAAAGAATTTAATTTAAAAACTACATTTTGTGTTTACTTGTGTTATCTTTGTGTAATATTGAAATTTGTTTGATGATCTGAAACATTTTAGTGTGACAAACATATTTTTGAAGCACTTTTCTACGTGTCTTCTAGGGTATATTGCAGTTCCTCCTTCTGATCTTTGACAGTACTTGCCCTTAGTGGATATGTTTTGCCAGTCTAGAAGTCCCACTCCTTAAAAATGGGAAAAAAATATTTTCTGAAGCCCTACTTTATGTGTCTTACAGGGTGTATTGCAGTCCATCTTCCTTTTAATTTTTGGCATATCTTGCACTTACTGCTATGCTATATGAGTCTAGGGGTCGTACTGCCTAACAATTTTTACAGAATGTGTATGAGGCCCTCCTTTATGTCTAATACAGGGTGTATTGGAGTCCATCTTCCTTCAACTTTTTGGCACTTATTACATTGTCTGCATAGGCTTTGTGAGTTTCAGAGTCCCTTCTTCGTAAATTAAACAGATGACCACCGCTGGGTGTAGTTTTATTTATCAAGAGAAGAACAAACAAATTAGTTATACAAAGTACATATGCGATCACCGCCGCTGCCTGCCCACAGAAGGTTTTTTTTTCCCCCCAAGATAAATATAATCTTCATTATGTACATTAGTGGGCAGGTCACTGAGGATCAGTAACCTGTCAGAAGCCATACTGGTGAATATATAATCAGAGCACCACTAGAAAACCCCCGGAGCACGAGCATATCATTAACTGAAAACTAAAAATAAAGATTAACCCCTTCACCCCGAAGCCTGTTTTCACCTAAGTGACAGGGCCAATTTTTACAATTCTGACCACTGTCACTTTATGAGGTAATAACTCTGAAACGCTTCAACGGATCCTGGCGATTCTGACATTGTTTTCTCGTGACATATTGTACTTCATGATAGTGGTAAAATTTATTTGATATTACCTTCATTTCTTTGTGAAAAAAACGGAAATTTGGCGAAAATTTTGAAAATTTTGCAATTTTCAAACTTTGAATTTTTATACCCTTGCATTAGAGACTCATATCGCACAAATTAGTTAATAAATAACATTTCCCACATGTCTACTTTACATCAGCAACATTTTGGAACCAATTTTTTTTTCCTTAGGGAGTTATAAGGGTTAAAAGTTAAACAGCGATTTCTCCTTTTTCCAACAACTTTTATAAAACCATTTTTTGTAGGGACCACATCATATTTGAAGTCACTTTGAGAGGCTTATAGGATTTAAAATACCCAAAAGTGACACCATACTAAAAACTATACCCCCCGAGGTACTCAAAACCACATTCAAGAAGTTTATTAACCCTTCAGGTGCTTCACAGGAATTAACGGACTGTGGAAGGAAAAAAATAACATTTAACTTTTTTTTTCACATAATGATCTTTTAGCAACATTTTTTTTATTTTCACAAGGGTAAAAGAAGAAAATGGACCACGAAAGTTGTTGTGCAATTCCTTCTGAATACACTGATACCCCATATGTGGGAGAAAACCACTGTCTGGGCGCACGGCAGGGCTCGGAAGGGAAGGAGCGCCGTTTGACTATTTCAAACCAAAATTGGCTGGAATTGAGATCGGACACCATGTCCCGTTTGGAGAGCCCCTGATGTGCCTAAACAGTGGAAAACCGCCACAAGTGACCCCATTTTGGAAACTAGACCCTTCAAGGAACTTATCTAGCTATGTGGTGAGCACTTTGAACCCCCAGGTGCTTCACAGAAGTTTAGAACGTAGAGGCGTGAAAATAAAAATTCACATTTTTTCCCCAAAAATGATCTTTTAACAACAATTTTTGTATCTTCACAAGTGTAAAAGGAGAAAATGGACAACTAAAGTTGTTGACCAATTTATCCTGAATACACTGATACCCCATATGTGGGGGAAAACCACTGTTTGGGCACACGGCAGGGCTCGGAAGGGAAGGAGCACCTTTTGACTTTTACAAACCAAAATTGGCTGGAATTGAGATCGGACACCATGTCCCGTTTGGAGAGCCCCTGATGTGCCTAAACAGTGGAAAACCGCCACAAGTGACCCCATTTTGGAAACTAGACCCTTCAAGGAACTTATCTAGCTATGTGGTGAGCACTTTGAACCCCCAGGTGCTTCACAGAAGTTTAGAACGTAGAGGCGTGAAAATAAAAATTCACATTTTTTCCCCAAAAATGATCTTTTAACAACAATTTTTTTATCTTCACAAGTGTAAAAGGAGAAAATGGACCACTAAAGTTGTTGACCAATTTATCCTGAATACACTGATACCCCATATGTGGGGGAAAACCACTGTTTGGGCACACGGCAGGGCTCGGAAGGGAAGGAGCACCTTTTGACTTTTACAAACCAAAATTGGCTGGAATTGAGATCGGACACCATGTCCCGTTTGGAGAGCCCCTGATGTGCCTAAACAGTGGAAAACCGCCACAAGTGACCCCATTTTGGAAACTAGACCCTTCAAGGAACTTATCTAGCTATGTGGTGAGCACTTTGAACCCCCAGGTGCTTCACAGAAGTTTAGAACGTAGAGGCGTGAAAATAAAAATTCACATTTTTTCCCCAAAAATGATCTTTTAACAACAATTTTTGTATCTTCACAAGTGTAAAAGGAGAAAATGGACAACTAAAGTTGTTGACCAATTTATCCTGAATACACTGATACCCCATATGTGGGGGAAAACCACTGTTTGGGCACACGGCAGGGCTCGGAAGGGAAGGAGCACCTTTTGACTTTTACAAACCAAAATTGGCTGGAATTGAGATCGGACACCATGTCCCGTTTGGAGAGCCCCTGATGTGCCTAAACAGTGGAAAACCGCCACAAGTGACCCCATTTTGGAAACTAGACCCTTCAAGGAACTTATCTAGCTATGTGGTGAGCACTTTGAACCCCCAGGTGCTTCACAGACGTTTAGAACGTAGAGGCGTGAAAATAAAAATTCACATTTTTTCCCCAAAAATGATCTTTTAACAACAATTTTTTTATCTTCACAAGTGTAAAAGGAGAAAATGGACCACTAAAGTTGTTGACCAATTTATCCTGAATATACTGATACCCCATATGTGGGGGAAAACCACTGTTTGGGCACACGGCAGGGCTCGGAAGGGAAGGAGCACCTTTTGACTTTTACAAACCAAAATTGGCTGGAATTGAGATCGGACACCATGTCCCGTTTGGGGAGCCCCTGATGTGCCTAAACAGTGGAAAACCGCCACAAGTGACCCCATTTTGGAAACTAGACCCTTCAAGGAACTTATCTAGCTATGTGATGAGCACCGTGAACCTCCAAGTGCCTCACCAAAAATTATAATGATGAGTCGTAAAAAAAAAATAGAACACATTTTTTCCACAAAAATGATCTTTAGCAAGGTTTTTTTTGTTTTCCCAAGGGTTATAGGACAAAATAGAAAGAAAAAAATGTTGTGCAATTTTTCACGAGTACGCCGATACCCCATATGTGGGGAAAAACCACTGTTTGTGCGCATGGCAGAGCTCGGAAGGGAAGGAGCACCATTTGGAATGCAGACTTAGATGGATTGGTCTGCAGGCGTCACGTTGCATTTGCAGAGCCCCTGATGTACCTAAACAGTGGAAATCCTCCACAAGTGACCCCATTTTGAAAACTGGACCTCCCAAGGAATTTATTTAGATATGTGGTGAGCACCGTAAACCTCCAAGTGCCTCATTCCACAAGTGACCCCATTTTGAAAACTGGACCTCCCAAGGAATTTATTTAGATATGTGGTGAGCACCGTAAACCTCCAAGTGCCTCACTCCACAAGTGACCCCATTTTGAAAACTGGACCTCCCAAGGAATTTATTTAGATATGTGGTGAGCACCGTAAACCTCCAAGTGCCTCACTCCACAAGTGACCCCATTTTGAAAACTGGACCTACCAAGGAATTTATTTAGATATGTGGTGAGCACCGTAAACCTCCAAGTGCCTCACTCCACAAGTGACACCATTTTGAAAACTGGACCTCCCAAGGAATTTATTTAGATATGTGGTGAGCACCGTAAACCTCCAAGTGCCTCACTCCACAAGTGACACCATTTTGAAAACTGGACCTCCCAAGGAATTTATTTAGATATGTGGTGAGCACCGTAAACCTCCAAGTGCCTCACTCCACAAGTGACACCATTTTGAAAACTGGACCTCCCAAGGAATTTATTTAGATATGTGGTGAGCACCGTAAACCTCCAAGTGCCTCACTCCACAAGTGACCCCATGTTGGAAACTACACAGTGTGTTGTGTCAACAGGGTATAAACTAATTTTTATTAATTTGTGGACGTGTGGTATGCTTTGAAGCAATCCTTAATGCAAAGGCCAGGTTTCTCAGGGCAGGTTTCACAATGGTAAATTGTGTCCTTTCGGATTCCCCTCTTGGAACATACTCTACACCGTTTTTGTGATCGTCCTGTCCTCGCTGTTTGGGGAACCTGTCCTGGGAAATGTTGACCTTGGACAATACGGGCACTATCAGATTCAGAAGTACTGGGACCCTCACCTCCCTGAGTGCCAAACATTAGGGCCTTGATGACTACCTCCTGAAACTGAAGGAAGGTCCCCGTATTGCCTGCAGATCGGGACAGCACAAAAGCATTGTACAGTGCCATCTGTACAATGTGCACGGCCAATTTTTTGTACCATACGTAAGCTTTTCGCATGGCACTGTATGGTTGGAGGACCTGATCTGAGAGATCCACACCCCCCATGTACCGATTGTAATCCAGGATACAATCTGGCTTTGGGACTTGTGTTGTGGTCCCACGAACAGTGACAAGGGTGCTGTTGTCACGGTGTATGGTGGTCAGGATAAGGACATCCCTTTTGTCCTTATACTTGACCACCAGCATGTTGTCGCTGCATTTGGCTCTGCTTTCCCCTTTTCTCAGCGTTTGCCCAATTAGCGGCTTAGGGAGGCCTCGCTGATTTTTTCGCACGGTGCCACATGCAGCTGTACCTCTGGCAGAGAGGGCCTTGAAGAGTGGGATGCTGGTGTAAAAGTTGTCAATATAAAGGTGATAACCCTTATCCAGCAGTGGGTGCAGCAATTCCCACACAATTTTCCCACTCACCCCCAGGATGGGGGGGCATTCAGGGGGGTTAATCTGGGTGTCCTTACCCTCGTAGACCCTAAATCTGTGGGTGTACCCTGAGGTACTCTCGCACAGTTTGTACAGCTTTATTCCGTACCTGGACCTCTTACTGGGCAGGTACTGTCGGAATTTTAGCCTCCCTTTGAAATGAACGAGAGATTCATCAATAGCGATGTCCCTCTGGGGTGTGTACGCCTCAGCAAATTTTCTGCTGAAGAGTTCAACCACTGGACGAATTTTATATAGACGATCAAAGTTTGGATCGTCTCGGGGAGGACACTGCGCATTATCACTGAAATGCAAAAATTTTTGGATAGCTTCAAATCGTGTCCTTTTCATGGCCATGCGGAATACCGGTGTACTGTAGAGAATGTCAGTACTCCAGTATTGCCGAAGCTTTGGCTTTTTGATTAGGCCCATATGCAGCACAATTCCCCAAAATGTCATCATCTCTGCTGCATTTACGGGGGTCCATCTGGCATAAGATGACGTGGGATTTTGGGTAAAAAATTGTTGGGCATACAGGTTCGTCTGGGCCACCATAATATTTATTATTTCATCACTGAAAAAGAATTTGAAGAAGTCAATTTCAGTGAGGCCAGTCGTGTCAAACTGGATTCCTGAGCTGCTGCTGAAATCCGGAATGACGGGCTGAAAATTTTCCGGGGGTGCAATCCATACGGGATCGATTGCTGCAGGAGTTGCCTGGGTCCTACGGCGCCGTGTTAGGGGTCTTTCCTCACCAGATGAGGAGGAGGAGGAGGAGGAGGAATAGAGGAATGTGGGATCTTCCTCACTGGCTGAATCCGTGTCGGACGCAAGGATGGCGTAAGCCTCCTCTCGTGAATAGCGCCTTGTTGACGAATGGGCCATTTTTTTTTTCCCAAACCCTGGGTGTGTGTGTAAGTGGTGCTTTTACACGTGTAATGTGTGGGGCTTGTGTATAGGGTACTCTTTATTAAAACCAATCAGAGAGAAAAAACAAGTAGTGAGAAAAAATGTAGAAGAAACAAGAAAAAAAGATGAAAAGAAAAATCAATGTAAAAAAATAAGTTTGTATAAAAAAAAAAGTATAAATTTACCCTACGCAACTAAATATTTTTTTTACAAAAGAAAAGCGAACGCCACTAACACTGTGACGTACGGTCCCCTAATGCACTAGAGATAATCCGGCGATAGCAGATTTTTTTTATGCACAAGACGCTACCTCCCTACCTATAAAACTCAGTACGATTTTTTTTTCTTCTAAAAGATGATCGGTCGTCACTAACGCTGTGACGCTGGCTACACTAACACGCTACCACTAAACTACTCTGTACAATTTTTTTTTTCTCCAAAAAAAAAAAAAAAGACCGGTCGTCACGAACGCTGTGACACCAGCTAATCTACGTCTAAGACTACACTGTACTAACTACTATTATATTTTTGTAAAAGAAAAAAAAAAAAATCGGACGTTGCTTAGACTGCAATGTCCGCTACACTAACTAAAAAAAAAAAGTCCTGTAGCGCAGTCTCTGATCAGCAGCGATACTGATCAAAGAGCTGCGGACACAGGAAGAGCACGAATGCTCTGCGCGGGACGCCGCGCACAGGAAAAAAAGCGCAAAAAAGTGCGCAAAAAATTGAATTGGAGGGGGGTACTTGAACAGGGATGGAGGGACGTCACCAAACACTGACGCCGGCTACGCTACCTTGTTACGTCTAAAACTACACTGTACTAACTACAATTTTTTTTCTAAAAAAAAAAAAAACAGACGTCGCTTAGACTGCAATGTCCGCTACACTAACTAAAAAAAAAAAGTCCTGTGGCGCAGTCTCTGATCAGCAGCGATACTGATCAGAGCGCTGCAGACACAGGAAGAGCACGAATGCTCTGCGCGGGACGCCGCGCACAGGAAAAAAAGCGCAAAAAGTGCGCAAAAAATTGAATTGGAGGGGGGTACTTGAACAGGGATGGAGGGACGTCACCAAACACTGACGCCGGCTACGCTACCTTGTTACGTCTAAAACTACACTGTACTAACTACAATTTTTTTTCTAAAAAAAAAAAAACAGACGTCGCTTAGACTGCAATGTCCGCTACACTAACTAAAAAAAAAAAGTCCTGTGGCGCAGTCTCTGATCAGCAGCGATACTGATCAGAGCACTGCGGACACAGGAAGAGCACGAATGCTCTGCGCGGGACGCCGCGCACAGGAAAAAAAGCGCAAAAAGTGCGCAAAAAATTGAATTGGAGGGGGGTACTTGAACAGGGATGGAGGGACGTCACCAAACACTGACGCCGGCTACGCTACCTTGTTACGTCTAAAACTACACTGTACTAACTACATTTTTTTTCTAAAAAAAAAAAAAAACGGACGTCGCTTAGACTGCAATGTCCGCTATACTAACTAACCTAAAAAAAAAAGTCCTGTGGCGCAGTCTCTGATCAGCAGCGATACTGATCAGAGCGCTGCGGACACAGGAAGAGCACGAATGCTCTGCGCGGGACGCCGCGCACAGGAAAAAAAGCGCAAAAAAAGTGCGCAAAAAATTTCAATTGGAGGGTGGGGGAGGGAGGGGGTACTGGAACAGGGATGGGGGGATGGGAAAGGGGTGGGGGAGGTGCTGCTGCTGCTGTGATCACAGGAGTCACACAGCAGGCAGATGGCAGCAGAGAGCACACAGCACGGAGCACAAGCTGAAGCAGGAGCACAAGCTGGAGGCAGGAGATCCCAGGGAGGATCGCACTGGCCACCAATGGATTCCTTCACTAAGGTGACACAGAGGGGCTTAGACCACCGCTCTGCACGCCAAATCTGAGAGAAAGATGGCGTGCAGGGCGGTGATCGGTATTTTAAATTAACCCCTTTGGCGCTGATTGGCTAGAAGCTATTGTTCAGCCAATCAGCGCCATAGGGGTTAATCAGGTGAGGTGACGTGGCGATCACCCCACCTACAGTGACGGCTGTGATTGGTGCGACATCACACAGCATCAATCACAGCCTGTCACATGCTTTTTTTTTTTTTTTTTGAAACTTTATTGTCACATCGCTGTGATTGGCTGGTCAGAATTGACCAGCCAATCACAGCGATCGCTGATGCGGGGGGGCGGTGCAGGCACCCGGGGCTGCGTGCAGGGATTGTCTGCTGTCAGGAACAGCAGACACCGGAACCCGATCACCGCGCGATGCCGCGCGGTGACCGGAAAATGGCGGCGCCGTACTAGTACTGCGGCTGGCACTTATGCAGTGCCGGCAGCGCAGTACTAGTACGGCGCATGGCGCGAAGGGGTTAAACAACAACCACAAGACGGATTTCATCAATCAAGGTATCATTTTACTCAGTATAATGGTGCCGACCTGACACTGTCTGTAGGTTACTATGCACAACCGTGCTGACAGGTTCCCTTTAAGGAGTGGAAGAGGCTCTTTTTTTTAGTTTTGCCTTACATGCAAATCACTTTACAGGAAAGAGTGTTTCCAAACATTTATTTCTGTAAAATCCATTTTATCATTGGCTTTGTATGTTTTATTGTCAGCCTGTAAAAGTGGAGTAATACTATGACAACATTTTTCTCAGTAGCGACCTGGGAGTCAGAGATGCGTCCAGGCGTTTTCCCCACGCTGTTCCCATTCCATTTCATTGATGTTCCATGCATTTCAGTGATTTTTCAGGGCTCGACTTATAAGAGCTTTTTAGCTTCTGTATTATGACTGCAACACTCCAACCTCTCGCTGTTCTACTGAACCACAATAGTTCAAAATAAGACATTTAGTTAGGTAGGCATCGGTATTGCACCCTTAATGCAAATATAATGCACCTGTTTACCTCTGTTCTACAATATACTGTAGATATTACTGGACCAAAGCATATATTCTTATGTTTAAAGTGATTGCCCCATGCTGTATGTTACTTGCATGGTTATTAATGTACATGAATTAGTATTACTAAGAATAAATCAGGAGACAGTAGAAACAATTAAATCTACAGCATATAATGATCTTGCCATTATGTAGCTTGACATATTTTTGCATAATTACAGTATAAATGAAGAAACAGAAAGGCAACCCTTTATTGCAAGTCCCTTTGATTTCTGATGATACTATAACCAAGCACACTAATTCATAGTGATGTTTAATAGGATCTATGCATAGTAACCGCCTGCACTTGTATAGTAAAGCAACTACCTCTGGAAGAACATTTCTGTACATGATTAAACTAAGCCTCCCCTTATAAGTAAAGTATAATATATAGTTTTGAAATGTAAAGTACCAGGAAATGAATTACTGTATTCCCTTACTTAATTTCTGATCATTTACTTACACAGGCTGAATGCTAGAACTTTGCGTGAAGCAATCTGGATAAAAGTTATGCATACACTACGATATTGATATTGATATTCGAATCTTGCTGACATACTAAAAGTAATATCTAATACTGTAATTATCATAAGTACATTAAAGGGTTCTGGGTAAAACCACTTTATTATCATGAAGAGAATTACTATATTAATTAAAAGCTTTGATGTTCAGATTTGTAGGCAACTGAGAACTCAGTATTCTTGTTACCAAGAGGTCACATTTCCCTTTTCACATTGGAAAAATGGTCAATAAATAAAGAACCAGTCAAATTGTTTGACGCACCTGTGTATGTGTAAGGGGGTAGACTGGACCATGGGTACCTGCATGCCGGGTTCGGAACTGAAAGGGCTGCATCCTCTGTTTCCGAGGGGAGGTTTTAGGGAGGCGGACCTTCCCCTGCTGCTGGAGGGAAGGAGGAGAGAGGGAGAGCTTCCTGCTGATAAGTGGGGGTGGGAAGAGCAAAGAGAGCGCATACAGCAGCGTGAGGTAAAAGGAGAAAAGCGCATTCTGCAGGGGGCTTTTGGCGTGAGTGCAAAGGAGCGAGCGGAGAGAGAAGGGCTGCTCCCCATCCCTCCAGACAGTACCGGCGCTGCAGCAGGCACCACCGCTCACAGAGAGGCTGCAGCGGAGAATAGGCATACAGAGAAGAGTGGTGAAGAGTGGTACGTGCAGAGCAGAGCCAAGTCGGGTGCTGCCGCAGACAAAGAGGGGAGTGCTCCATGAGGGGAGCACCTGCGCCACACAGAACAGTGACCGCCGTTGCCAGCTGCCATTAGCAAGGACATGAGGAAAGAAGATGTACAGTTCATGCCCGGTGAACGCCATAAAGTCAGGTGCCAGACACCCCGGGAAATAGAGTACTGTGCTCATGCTGATGGAAAAGAGACCGGGAGCATGACCTGTGGCTACCCCTGACTGTGTTAGTTAATAGAGGCCCAGACATGCATGACCTGACTTCACCAAGGGTTATAGTTTTAGAGCTTCTGGTCCCGACACCTGCACACTCAGCAGAGCAGAGCTACGTGCCGGCGGTTTCCCCTCATTGAACTCAGTACCGTGCTAGAATCCAATAAAATATATAATTTTATTCATGACAAAAAGATAAAAGCACATATTAACTACGTAAAAACAGGGAACAAGACTAAAATGCAGGAACAACCGACGGGTATGGCTAGAAAAAATGGTAATGATGCATGTAAGGTGCCTTCAAGATATCAAATACTATCCAAATAGATAAATCCTATGAATATAACCAGACAACTTGCTCAGCGCCGCAGACCACAGCGATCACGCACCAAAGAAAAATTAAATATATATCACAACCAAGGTGAATCATTAATAATTAATGTGCAATCACAGAATATAAATCAAAAATATATATGTGCATGTACAAGGTGCACCATCACAGCGGTCGCGGCGTCAGGGCAAGAGAAAAACTTAATCACAGCGCATAAAGTAGAAGGCACATAATTACCTAAGTACAGACCACCAGCCAGGGACCCCTGGACGAAGCTTTCCTTGGTGAAACGCGCGTCGGGTGTCGTGGGTCCCTGGCTGGTGGTCTGTACTTAGGTAATTATGTGCCTTCTACTTTATGCACTGTGATTAAGTTTTCTCTTGCCCTGACGCCGCGACCGCTGTGATGGTGCACCTTATACATGCACATATATATTTTTGATTTATATTCTGTGATTGCACATTAATTATTAATGATGGTTTCATTTTTGTGGTTTCTTTTTACTTAGTTGAGTGCTTCTTACCATATTCTGGCTTAAAATAGTTCTGGAATAGGACTTGGAATGCTATAGATTTATATAACAACACTGTTTCTGCAAAACATACCTGGTCGCAAATACATTCTCAAGGCAAGTTATCACAGAAATGATTTCTTGGTGAAGCTTATTTGCTCATACAAAGCCATTCCAGGTGATTACTTGATGAAGATGCTTAACAGAGTATCAAGGGTACTAAAAGCTGTCATTAGGGTATGTGCACACGTATCTGTGAGGTCTGCGGATTTTTCCACAGCGGATTTGATAAATCTGCAGTGCAAAACTGCTGCGGTTTTTCCTGCGGATTTATTGAGGTTTCTATTGCGGATTCCGCTGCGGGTTTACACCTGCAGTTTTCTATTGGAGCAGGTGTAAACCCGCAGCGGAATCTGCACAAAGAATTGACATGCTGCAGAATGTAAACCGCTGCGTTTCCACGTGGTTTTTTCCGCAGCATGTGCACTGCGGATTTCGTTTCCCATAGGTTTACATTATACTGTAAACGCATGGGAAACCGATGCGGACCCGCAACTGCGGATCCGCAGCAAAATCCGCAGCGTGTGCACATACCCTTAGAGTACAAGGTGCCCAATCCTTTGGTACCGTATATTGATTTTTTTATGTAAAATAATTATTTGCTAATTAATTTCAAACTATATTGTTTTAACATGTATCATGTATCTATAATATGTCCAAAATAACAGATTCCAATGTGTCCCTGGGACCTTCAATAATAATCTATAATCTGTGGAGAAACCTTGTAATAATCCTGCAGCATCCCCAAAGGGAAAGTTAAGCATTACCCAATGTCCTTTCCAATCTATGACCTGTGTATGCAACATAGGTAAGATATTCGCTTTGAAACTGCACTCCACTCTGGCTATTAATCCAGATAAGAGGATCAAGAGACATCCCCCAATTAATTGTTTAAATTGTCTCAATTTTAAAATGATGCCTGCTTACAGCCACCCTTGATGGGTCTCCTTGTATAGAGATATAAGCAACTGCTAAAATACTCATTGGAAGCTGTAAAATTATACATCTAGTACCCAAAGAAGCAGGTGCAGGTAAATGGGATCAGTAGAAAGGAAGGGAAGCAGTAAAATTAGTGGTGGTCCCCTCTTCTAGATCAACCCTCATCAGTGAGATAGTCTTATTTTATGTTGGTATAACTACTGCGAAAAGCTCTTTAAAGAGAATCTGCATTATCAGCCTCCTCAAACCGCATATACTACAAGCATGCAGGGCTTTGAGATGCAATTCCATCAACACCTTTTGTATGCTTTATCTGTTGTGGCATTTCTACAAATTTGTGTTTTCAATAATATGCAAATGAAGTGTTCAGGCATAACAGAGCTTATTTCAAGCCACTGCTTTCTAAGGTTATTTCTCTGCCAGCACCAGCCTTTTTAGTTTGATCAATAGCTCACTGTCTGATTTCCTTGTCTGGTGCTTGACAAAAACATACAATAAGCTATGAATAAATCTAAATATACTGATGCTGGTAAGAGAAACAACCCAAAGGATGCACAGGCACCTTACAGAGTATCTTTCACCAAACTATTTATGTTGCACTGAACATATGATATAATACTGGCTGCAGAGGAGAATATAATGTTTTTGTTCAAGTGAGTCATATCAGAGAGTTTACCCCACAGACATGTACTTCTACTCCCTGTATGATGTTGCTCAATCATAGGCAGGCAGGAATACAGGAGAAAAAGAACACTCCCCACTATATCTCAGAGCAGGTTTTTTCGTATGTGAGATGGAGTGACAAGTCCAGATCTCCTGGTGAAACCTTGTCCATATTTAGAAAATGCTAGAAGCATATAACAGATGAGTAACACCACTCAGATAAAGTCACAACAATCAATGTGGGGGAGTGGTTAGCACAGCTGAGTTTAGCTGCACCACATTACAAATTCTTTGAATCAGCTCTCCTCTCACAGCACTTTCATCTCTGCTGTATTGCCCCTCCCTAATCACTGTCTGTCTGGGATGTGAGTTTAAAGGTGTCAGTAATCATACTTATGTCTGTTGTGCTCACAGCAACTTGTAATCCCTCTTCAGTAAGAGCAGAGAAAGCTGTCATTACATCTCACAAACTGAGAAACATGCTTTAAGCTATTGTGGGGTGTATTCTCTTTCTCCTGTGTGTTCCGGCATGTATATGTTAGGGTAACATCATAAAGGGGAAGCAGTACACATCCCCAGTGAAAACTCTCTGAAAACACCCACTTGGACTTAATAAAAATGAACTCATTAGGTGCAAAATGTTTTGATTGCTAACATCTTGGAGAGGTGGAATAAAAAAATTAAACTATTTATTCCGCTCTGTAGCCACTATTCCATTGTGTTTAACATGTGTAACATGAACATTTTGCTTGGTCCTTTGTCATGTCCAGAGCACTTAATGACTCATTTGCATATGAATAAAAATGTTAATTTATCACAAATGCAACAACGGATAGAACTTATAAAGGTGTGGACTGAGTTACATTTCAAAGACCTGCATGTACATATATGCATTTTTTTGCACTTACTGATGAATCCTCTTTTAAAATAGAACAGTTTAATTGCAACCTTCCACACTGCTATATCTGTACAAGTAAATGTATTATCCTAAAAAGCATTGAGATTATAAATAGACTTTTGCATGCAACAATTAATGCACTTTGTTATATTCTTTGTATTTGAAAAAAACAACTGCTGCTAAGTTTTTGTGTTTCTTGTTTGCTATAGAATGATTCATTAATATATCTGGTCTCATAGTGATCGCCTAATTGTTTATGCTTCAGGACCTGCACAAAACAGCTCTAATAAGCATTTTCAAAGATAATGGGCTCGCTCTCTACTTTCCTAATGACAGCCCTGATAAACCCCGCTAATGTTTTTATTAACTAAGTGCTAATTCTGGGAAATGTCAAAATAAGAGCACTAGGTTACCTTCCTTGTCAATGGAGAATTTGGGATTTAATGACCCAGTAAACAGCCTCCCTAGATTGGCTAAAAGTTCACTAGCTAGTTTATTTTAATATGTTTAGCATCTGACAATAGCTTTGGATAATTGCCAGTCATATCGCCTGGTAGGCCAATTAAACACTAATGAGGCTTCTCAAACTATGAGGGATTCAGTCATTTACACAAGGGCATTGTAGACACCTTACTGTGCTCCATTTAGAGATTAAGTATGCACTTTACATCAATGTCTATATTGGTCCATGGCTTGTTTTACTTCTTAGCTAGAAAAAGTAATATTGAGGTCCTGTCCATGCGGAGCTGATACAATGAGTTGTACTTTCTTTTGTACCCAAGAACCTAAACCAGATCCAAAGGAAAGAAGAAATATTTTTACTCCCATCTATATAATACGTGAATGCAAACTTACAAAGCAGTCTGTGAAATTTGTGTATAATATCTGAAATCTGGTTCGATTATGAGGAATGCATAAAAATGCAATCATACCAAGTAGAGGTTAGGTGGGACTTTAGGGTTGAATTAAAGGGTTTTGGTGCTCCTGCATATGTAAGACTGTCATTATTGCTTTCTTAGGAACGATGGCTTGTCTGCACATGAATCTTTACTTGGTCCTGCAGATTACCCCTATTACATTCTCATTTTTGTTTAGGTCTCACAGGTCCTACCATTCTAAAGATGGACTAGCAAAGTCATGCTGCCGGAGGAAAGTCCAGTCATGTCCATTCTCTGTCTTGCCTATCACTTAGTACACTCAAGTGACGGGTCAGAAACTACTAGCTTACCAGAAGATTACCGCACTAAAATTTGACATTTATTGGTTTTAATTAAAAAGGTTAGAGTTAGAATATTGAGAGAAAAATGACAATTGTGTTCAAGCTAGGGTCCCAGGAAGGTTTACAGATTTAGGTCATCCAGAGGGCAAGAGAGTCTTCTTCCACATATTTATACCCTAGGTGTATTTTTTGGTGCTTTTGCTATTTCTATTTTTGTCATTTTTTAGAATATTGAGAGAAAAAAATGACAAAAAATAGAAAAAACAAAAACACCAAAAAACACACCTAGGATATCAATATGTGGAAGACGACTCTCTTGCCCTCTGGATGACCTAAATCTGTAAACCTTCCTGGCACCCTAGGTTGAACACAATTGCCATTTTTCTCTCAATCTTCTAATTCTAACCTTTTTAATTAAAACCAATAAATGTTCATTTTTAGTGCGGTAATCTTCAATCTCTTAGTACCTAATGTATTCCTCATGAAAGGCAACAGTAGTGAATCAGAGATATTAAATATATTTTATTTTCAGAAAATACATGTTATAGTTGCTGCAGTCAGAATAGTTGAGAAGCATATGTTCTCTGTAAGAAGCTCACACATCTATATTAGTATTTATTCTTTAATTACTAGCTAAATACTGATTCTCCGACAGTAAGGATGTCTTCCCACTTGTACAAGTGATGGCATATTGCGAAGACTAGATCGTAAACGGTGCGAATTAACAGAATCACACTTTAGCTGCCTCACAACCAAGTTTTCTGCACAAGGGGTGGATAGAGTGCGCTGTGAAGAGAACTGCAGCTCCTTCCATGTGGCTGCCCTTTGCACAACACTTGGACAGGTAGACCTCTGTAAAAGAATAAAAGCTGAAGGGATCTTGACCACTTTGTTCCCATGATCATCATGGGCCTTAGAAGAAGATGCAATAGAAACAACCTTTTAAGAAGTTAATGACAGAATGTTTATCAACTTTAGAGGGTTATTCCAATCTTTTATACTGTAGCTGAATATTGTCAGATAGTACTTGTAAAAAGAGCAAGCACTTTTGCAATGACAGCCTATTAAAATTATAGCTATTATAGAGTTATTACCAGTTTTCTGTTCTGTACGGCTCGTTGCCTCAGAGACAGACATCGCTGCTGTCTAGACAGTAAACAGAGCAATGAGACCGACCAGGAATAAGAGGTAACAATGTGCTCTAATGAACCTAGCCAGCTTTAGAACAGTTCTTACAAGCTCAATGGAAAATTGCTTGTAGGCACTGGGCATGTTGTACTATCTAGCAGTGGTGGTTGGTCTCCAGGGCAACACAAGAAAAGTGTTAATATTTCAAGAATAACTGAAAATTTTGATAAGCAGTAAATTATAAAAATGGCTTGTATTTATAAGCACTATCCAATAATACACAGATGGGAATATCCATTTAATTGTTTGTTCTCAATCACAGTAAGCAGCACACCAGTTCTCTACTCATAGGATTGACCATCTAAGCTTACAAACAAAGGCTTCATGCAAACAGTAGATACATTTGCTAAAACTCTTCTTAAAAGGGTTGTCCACATGTCAGGCTTCCTAGTTAATATAATGTCCCAAACCCTTTATTATGTCTACATGATTTACTGCATGTTACTAAATAAAACAGTCTAGTACAAGTCCTGACGAGAATATAAGAGTTTACTCCAAATGTGTTTCATGCTTAGTTCGGGATTAAACTGGATACATATATACATATATTGGATAACTGGATGAATATATATATATATATATATATATTGTAAAGCTGCAGTAGCTTCGTCCATCTGGCTAATCGTTACTCGGACGCGTCCGCTCTTCGCCAGTCGTTACACTGGCTACCCATTCATTACAGGATACAATTCAAAGTACTTGTTCTCACCCACAAAGCTCTCCCCAGTGCGGCACCCCCTTACATCTCCTCCCTCATTTCTGTCTATCAGCCTAACAGACCACTGCGCTCTGCAAATGACTTTCGATTAACCTCTGCACTAATCCGTACCTCCCACTCCCAACTCCAAGACTTCTCCCGTGCTGCGCCAATCCTCTGGAATGCTCTACCCCAAGATATTAGGACCATCCATAATTTGCATAGTTTTAGGTGCTCGCTCAAAACACATTTGTTCAGGGCGGCCGATCACGTTCTCTAATCAAAGTCATTTTATGTTTGTGTGTTTGTGTAGCCCATTCACTATCCCCATCTATTCCCCAACCCCTGAAGATGGCTGGACCATGATTGTAAATACATCATTGTAAATACACACCTGTACTTTGCATCTCCCCCACCTCATTGTAGATTGTAAGCTCTCACGAGCAGGGTCGTCTTATTTTGCATTAATTATTGTATTGTTAACGTTGTTACTTATGACTTTTGTGTTTGAAACTGTTAAACTGTTACGCACTGCGGAATATGTTGGCGCTATATAAATAATGATTATTATTATATTATTATTAAGAAGCAGTGACCCACAAATTCAAACACAAAAGTCTCTTAATGTGTTTCTTCACAGCATTAAAGTCCAATTCACATAAATGCATATAACTTCAGTGATCAGTTTACACCAGTTCAAAGTAATGCATATCACATGGCTTTAGATTTGCGGTCCCTAAACAGGCCAGACTTTCCTTGTCCAGTTTCCTTGGGCGATCGCACGCCATCTCACAGTTTCTATACATCTCCATACACACAACCTCATATGTTGCAGACACTACACACGCCAGCCCTCCTCTGACTAGTTCTCGTGGGTGTCCTGCATCGCTGTATCACAGTATCTTTACAGACTCTTTACTCACACTGTCGTACACAGTTCAGGATATCCTCCGGATAGCAGCCGGGCACCATATCCACCTGTTTGCAATCGTTACACATGCTAGTCCTCTTTCGGGTACAGGACATCCACCTCCGGGCACAGGACTATAAACATCCGACTCCTACGGGCACAGGATATCCACCTCCGGGCAACAGGACTGTCCACATCCGAGACCAGTACCATGGACGACTTGCATCTCTGTGGACGCTGCGGGTGCCAGGCTATCAGCTGCCCTGGGTGCTGGCTCTGCTGGCCTCCATGCTCTCTGCAGACCAGCACACACCAGACTGACACTGATGTGCACCTCACACACCTGGCCTCACCTGGCTAGACACCTGACACGGCCTGACACACCCATACCCCTTACTGCAGGGTTTTTAAACACACACAAACCTGTGGCCTTCAGCCACATGGAAAACCCGGACCGGAAATCCATAACTCTCATGCACACCTATGGACTTCATCCGTCTTCATGCACATTCTGGGGAGAACAAACAGCGCCCCCTAGCTGTATCAGAGGCGACAGCCTCACAATATATATATATATATATATATATATATATATGTTGTTATATCAGGCATTTATCCATTTTAGTCCCAAACTAAGAATGATACATTTGGAGTAAACTCTTGCATGTTTGTGTGTGTATATAAAGTTACATACAAGTGAACTGACATAGAAGTCATGAAGATACTGGCATGCACACTGAGGTATTTTGCTAATGGAGGTGCCAATTAAGGGGATGGGTGAGATCCCTCATAGGCTATATGTAGAATAAATATCAATTGCACACTCCTTGTGAATGCAAACATGTCCCGAACCGAAAGCAACCACTCGGTTGTGACGGTTCAAAGGGTGAACACAGAGAGTGGACCCACTGGACTGTGACTACGAACCCCCCACGGACGAGCTTTCCAGATAGACCGCCCCCTATACAGGGAGAGTTAGGGGCAGGCCCGTGAGGGACTATCGCCATGGAAGCTGGGGGACCGGGACGGGAAGAGACAAAGGATTGGCAGAGGTGTCAGGAACACAGGATACGTGTGTACTGCAGAGACACAGAGCTGGCCGGTATGAGAGGTACAAAAGGATAGCGGGAACACTGGCACCACACAGAGACTGCTGAAGCACTGAAGAGGCACAGGAACTGACGATGTACTGCAGCGGCACAGGGATTGACGGGAAAAGAGCAGAGACACAAGGACTGGAGAGTTGCTGTAGAGACACAGGACCTGGCGAGGTACTGCTGAAGCACAGAGACTGGTGAGGTACTGCAAAGACAAGAACAACCCAAAGTCAGAGGGAAAAGAACACACAGAGACTATGGGTGGCCAAGAGCACTTGAGGGCACAAATGATCATCAGGCACAGAGGGGCGGCAGGAAGCAGTTTAAATACCTTAATGCAGCGCGGCACTTCCGGGTACTAGTCCTCCAGAACCATAGAGAGGATGATAAGGAGCACCGACAGAAGATTAGAAGTGCACGCGTGCAGCTCTGAACCTGGCGTGCACGCGAGAGTAGCAGAAGTCGGGAGTGAGCGCAGAGAGGAAGACGCTTCAGAAGGAGAGGCGCGCCGGGACGCCAAAGACAGGTAAGTATGACGGAGCGGAGGAGGCGGCAGCAGCAGTATGACACCGGTCCAGGACACGTGAAATGCAGGCGTTTCATATTCATCAACCTACTCATGGATATCTCTTGAACTATACCTTCCAGACTTAACAAATTGCACTGCCAGGGAAGAGAAAATCCCTGTCTAGAAGAATACCTACTGAATGCAACTGTTGTAAAAAAAGGCCTGTTTGACCGAAACGCATTGACACTCAAAAGTTGCTCTTATGTCTTGAACTTTAATAAAAGAAATCTTGTTTGCATTCAAAAGGAGTGTGCAATTGATATTTATTCTATACATGACATATAAGTCAAGCATTTTGAAAATAAATCACAAAAAGCAAAGAAACCATGAAATGCAAAGCACAGTTTGTAAAAGAGGTTTTAGAAAATTGTATGCAATAGTACCATATAAGAATTAGTATCTGAATATATTAGCCCATGTGGTGTAAAGATTGGATTGAACAATTGTAAGGGTTTCATTTTCAGGGTAAAAGTTAGGTCTGTCTGAGAGCCAGTGTCCAAGCATCCACCATTTTTACCTCTTTTACTGAAAACATTGGATTTTAAACTTGGAACAGTTTACAAATTATTGTCCCTTACATGAATTTAAGCTTTCTTTTTAATATACACTGTGTTGGGTGTCGAGTTCCCACCTCTGCACAGGGGGAATCTCGAGCCATCTCTGCTGTGGTCTCCCATTCTTCTCCAGCCGCAGTGGAGTCTGCTCAGTCTCACTCTGTGCATAGGGTTACTGCTGCTTTTCCAGCTTCTGCCATTGAAGCCAGTGCTGGGCAGCGGCGAGCAGATGCTTCTGGGACTAAGTCCTACTTTGCACACACTGAGCATGCCCAGGGCAAGATCTCTCAGTGGAGATCTAGGGTCACATGCTCAGGTACTGCAGCGACTTCCATTGGTCCTTCTCACGGAAGGTCTTGTAGGTAATAGGACTAAGTTCTGCTTTGCACACTGAGCATGCCCAGGGCAAGATCTCTCAGTGGAGATCTAGGGTCACATGCTCAGGTACTGCAGCAATTCCATTGGTCCTTCTTTGAAAGGTCCTATACGTGCTGCAGTTATTTAAGGCTTGCATGGCCGCACGGCCATGCACTAGTGTACATTTGTAAACGTGTGTGTGTTGTGAGTGAAAGTCGCTCTTTAAATAACCCTCCCTATTGGATGACTGTTCTTGGAAGGTGTATGATTGCCGTCTAGCGCCCGACTTATCGAACAGCACGTTACACACTAATACAGAGTCTAGTTGCTGTGTCTGCCAGTGCGGCGCCGTGCGCTTTCACTGCGCTTTCCAGACCCAAGCTTGGGTGGTTAGTGGCGTCCGCCAGTGCGGCACCGCACGCACTCTCGTGCATTCCTTTGTTATTATTTTGGTTACGCTGACACCCCAGTTGCGGTGTCGACTGCAAGTAGTCTACACAGACTCAGATCCCAAGTCTTAGGACTGAGCTCGGAGGCTTGTGCTCTTGTGTGCGGTACCGCGGCCCTGTGACTTAACAGGGTTCGCTTCCTTCACACAGGGTAAAGTTAACCCGTGTGTATTCACATTGTACCACCATATAGTCCGTCATTACTTGGCAGCAGGTTCCATCTCTGCACGGTGGACCTCGGGCTGCGAACGCACCTTATTCTACCTATCTTATTATTTGGTGCGTTCCGCTAGCCCTAACACACTGTGTGCTAAAAAGGAAAAAAATACCTTGGCAGTACAAGCAGTGTTATGAAAGGCAATTCAGTACTACAATGGACATAGCGGTCAGAGCACATACAGTGATCTGACAATAACCCAAAATCATAGAACGAGCTCTGAGACGTGGGAACTCTACAGACCGCAATTCCTAATCCTCTCCAAACAACACTAGAGGCAGCCGTGGATTGCGCCTAACTCTGCCTATGCAACTCGGCACAGCCTGAGAAACTAACTAGCCTGAAGATAGAAAATAAGCCTACCTTGCCTCAGAGAAATACCCCAAAGGAAAAGGCAGCCCCCCACATATAATGACTGTGAGTTAAGATGAAAAGACAAACGTAGAGATGAAATAGATTCAGCAAAGTGAGGCCCGACTTTCTTAACAGATCGAGGACAGAAAAGGTAACTTTGCGGTCTACACAAAACCCTAAAGAAAACCACGCAAAGGGGGCAAAAAGACCCTCCGTACCGAACTAACGGCACGGAGGTACACCCTTTGCGTCCCAGAGCTTCCAGCAACAAATTAGACAAGCTGGACAGAAAAAATAGCAAACAAATAGCAAAGAAGAACTTAGCTATGCAGAGCAGCAGGCCACAGGAATGATCCAGGGAAAAGCAAGTCCAACACTGGAACATTGACAGGAAGCCAGGATCAAAGCATTAGGTGGAGTTAAGTAGAGAAGCACCTAACGACCTCACCAGATCACCTGAGAGAGGAAATTCAGAAGCCGCAGTACCACTTCCCTCCACCAACAGAAGCTCACAGAGAGAACCAGCCGAAGTACCACTTGTGACCACAGGAGGGAGCTCTGCCACAGAATTCACAACAGTACCCCCCCCTTGAGGAGGGGTCACCGAACCCTCACCAGAGCCCCCAGGCCGACCAGGATGAGCCACATGAAAGGCACAAACAAGATCGGGAGCATGGACATCAGAGGCAAAAACCCAGGAATTATCTTCCTGAGCATAACCCTTCCATTTAACCAGATACTGGAGTTTCTGTCTAGAAACACGAGAATCCAAAACCTTCTCCACAATATACTCCAATTCCCCCTCCACCAAAACCGGGGCAGGAGGATCAACAGATGGAACCATAGGTGCCACGTATCTCCGCAACAATGACCTATGGAATACGTTATGTATGGAAAAAGAATCTGGAAGGGTCAGACGAAAAGACACAGGATTAAGAACCTCAGAAATCCTATACGGACCAATGAAACGAGGCTTAAACTTAGGAGAGGAAACCTTCATAGGAACATGACGAGAAGACAACCAAACCAGATCCCCAACATGAAGTCGGGGACCCACACGGTGTCTGCGATTAGCGAAACGTTGAGCCTTCTCCTGGGACAAGGTCAAATTGTCCACTACATGAGTCCAAATCTGCTGCAACCTGTCCACCACAGTATCCACACCAGGACAGTCCGAAGACTCAACCTGTCCTGAAGAGAAACGAGGATGGAACCCAGAATTGCAGAAAAATGGCGAAACCAAGGTAGCCGAGCTGGCCCGATTATTAAGGGCGAACTCAGCCAAAGGCAAAAAGGACACCCAGTCATCCTGATCGGCAGAAACAAAGCATCTCAGATATGTTTCCAAGGTCTGATTGGTTCGTTCGGTCTGGCTATTAGTCTGAGGATGGAAAGCCGAGGAAAAAGACAAGTCAATGCCCATCCTACCACAAAAGGCTCGCCAAAACCTTGAAACAAACTGGGAACCTCTGTCAGAAACGATATTCTCTGGAATGCCATGTAAACGAACCACATGCTGGAAGAACAATGGCACCAAATCAGAGGAGGAAGGCAATTTAGACAAGGGTACCAGATGAACCATCTTAGAAAAGCGATCACAGACCACCCAAATGACTGACATCTTTTGAGAAACGGGAAGATCAGAAATAAAATCCATAGAGATATGTGTCCAAGGCCTCTTCGTGACCGGCAAGGGCAAAAGCAACCCACTGGCACGAGAACAGCAGGGCTTAGCCCGAGCACAAATCCCACAGGACTGCACAAAAGCACGCACATCCCGCGACAGAGACGGCCACCAAAAGGATCTAGCCACTAACTCTCTGGTACCAAAGATTCAAGGATGACCAGCCAACACCGAACAATGAACCTCAGAGATAACTTTATTGGTCCACCTATCAGGGACAAACAGTCTCTCCGCTGGACAACGATCAGGTTTATTAGCCTGAAATTTTTGCAGCACCCGCCGCAAATCAGGGGAGATGGCAGACACAATTACTCCTTCCTTGAGGATACCCGCCGGTTCAGACAAACCCGGAGAGTCGGGCACAAAACTCCTAGACAGAGCATCCGCCTTCACATTTTTAGAGCCCGGAAGGTACAAAATCACAAAGTCAAAATGGGCAAAAAACAGCGACCAACGAGCCTGTCCGCTTAGCAGACTCAAGATAAGTCAAGTTCTTATGATTAGTCAATACCACCACGCGATGCTTAGCTCCTTCAAGCCAATGATGCCACTCCTCGAATGCCCACTTCATGGCCAGCAACTCTCGGTTGCCCACATCATAATTTCGCTCAGCAGGCGAAAACTTCCTGGAAAAAAAAGCGCATGGTTTCATCACTGAGCAATCAGAACCTCTCTGCGACAAAACAGCCCCTGCTCCAATCTCAGAAGCATCAACCTCAACCTGGAACGGAAGAGAAACATCTGGTTGACACAACACAGGGGCAGAAGAAAAACGACGCTTCAACTCTTGAAAAGCTTCCACAGCAGCAGAAGACCAATTGACCAAATCAGCACCCTTCTTGGTCAAATCGGTCAATGGTTTGGCAATACTAGAAAAATTGCAGATGAAGCGACGATAAAAATTAGCAAAGCCCAGGAACTTTTGCAGACTTTTCAGAGATGTCGGCTGAGTCCAATCATGGATGGCTTGGACCTTAACAGGATCCATCTTGATAGTAGAAGGGGAAAAGATGAACCCCAAAAATGAAACCTTCTGCACACCAAAGAGACACTTTGATCCCTTCACAAACAAAGAATTAGCACGCAGGACCTGAAAAACTGTTCTGACCTGCTTCACATGAGACTCCCAATCATCCGAGAAGATCAAAATGTCATCCAAGTACACAATCAGGAATTTATTCAGGTACTCTCGGAAGATGTCATGCATAAAGGACTGAAACACTGATGGAGCATTGGCAAGTCCGAATGGCATCACTAGATACTCAAAATGACCCTCGGGCGTATTAAATGCAGTTTTCCATTCATCTTCTCGCCTGATTCGCACCAGATTATACACACCACGAAGATCTATCTTGGTGAACCAACTAGCCCCCTTAATCTGAGCAAACAAATCAGATAACAATGGCAAGGGGTACTGAAATTTAACCGTGATCTTATTTAGAAGGCGGTAATCTATACAAGGTCTCAGCGAACCATCCTTCTTGGCTACAAAAAAGAACCCTGCTCCTAATGGTGACGATGACGGGCGAATATGCCCCTTCTCCAGGGATTCCTTCACATAACTGCGCATAGCGGCGTGCTCAGGCACGGATAAATTAAACAGTCGACCTTTTGGGAATTTACTACCAGGAATCAAATTGATAGCACAATCACAATCCCTATGTGGAGGTAGGGCATCGGACTTGGGCTCATCAAATACATTCCGGTAATCAGACAAGAACTCTGGAACCTCAGAAGGGGTGGATGACGAAATTGACAGAAATGGAACATCACCATGTACCCCCTGACAACCCCAGCTGGACACCGACATGGATTTCCAATCTAATACTGGATTATGGGCTTGTACCCATGGCAACCCCAACACGACCACATCATGCAGATTATGCAACACCAGAAAGCGAATAACCTCCTGATGTGCAGGAGCCACGCACATGGTCAGCTGGGTCCAGTATTGAGGCTTATTCTTGGCCAAAGGCGTGGCATCAATTCCTCTCAATGGAATAGGACACTGCAAGGGCTCTAAGAGAAACCCACAACGCTTAGCAAACTCCAAGTCCATCAAATTCAGGGCAGCGCCTGAATCCACAAATGCCATGACAGAATACGATGACAAAGAATAGATCAAGGCAATGGACAGAAGAAATTTTGACTGTACCGTACCAATGGTGGCAGACCTAGCGAACTGCTTAGTACGCTTAGGACAATCAGAGATAGCATGAGTGGAATCACCACAGTAGAAACACAGCCCATTCCGACGTCTGTGTTCTTGCCGTTCACCTTTGGTCAAAGTCCTATCGCACTGCATAGGCTCAGGTCTAAGCTCAGATAATACCGCAAAATGGTGCACAGATTTACGCTCACGCAAGCGTCGACCGATCTGAATGGCCAAAGACATAGACTCATTCAAACCAGCAGGCATAGGAAATCCCACCATGACATCCTTAAGGGCTTCAGAGAGACCCTTTCTGAAGATAGCTGCCAGCGCAGATTCATTCCATTGAGTGAGCACGGACCACTTTCTAAATTTCTGACAATATACCTCTATCTCATTCTGACCCTGACAAAGAGCCAGCAAATTTTTCTCTGCCTGATCCACTGAATTAGGTTCATCGTACAGCAATCCGAGCGCCAGGAAAAACGCATCGATATTACTCAATGCAGGATCTTCTGGCGCAAGAGAAAATGCCCAGTCCTGAGGGTCGCCGCGCAAAAAAGAAATAACAATCAAAACCTGTTGAACTGGATCACCAGAGGAGCGAGGTTTCAAGGCCAGAAATAATTTACAATTATTTTTGAAACTCAGAAACTTAGTTCTATCTCCAAAAAACAAATCAGGAATAGGAATTCTTGGTTCTAACATAGATTTCTGATCAATAGTGTCTTGAATCTTTTGTACTCTTGCCGAGAGCTGATCCACAAATGAAGACAGACTTCTAATTTCCATCGCTACACCTGTGTACTGAACCACCCAAATGTCTAGGGGAAAAAAAAGGCAAAACACAGTGCAAAGAAAAAAAAATGGTCTCAGAACTTCTTTTTTCCCTCTATTGAGAATCATTAGTACTTTTGGCTTCCTGTACTGTTATGAAAGGCAATTCAGTACTACAATGGACATAGCGGTCAGAGCACATACAGTGATCTGACAATAACCCAAAATCATAGAACGAGCTCTGAGACGTGGGAACTCTGCAGACCGCAATTCCTAATCCTCTCCAAACAACACTAGAGGCAGCCGTGGATTGCGCCTAACTCTGCCTATGCAACTCGGCACAACCTGAGAAACTAACTAGCCTGAAGATAGAAAATAAGCCTACCTTGCCTCAGAGAAATACCCCAAAGGAAAAGGCAGCCCCCCACATATAATGACTGTGAGTTAAGATGAAAAGACAAACGTAGAGATGAAATAGATTCAGCAAAGTGAGGCCCGACTTTCTTAACAGATCGAGGACAGAAAAGGTAACTTTGCGGTCTACACAAAACCCTAAAGAAAACCACGCAAAGGGGGCAAAAAGACCCTCCGTACCGAACTAACGGCACGGAGGTACACCCTTTGCGTCCCAGAGCTTCCAGCAACAAATTAGACAAGCTCGACAGAAAAAATAGCAAACAAATAGCAAAGAAGAACTTAGCTATGCAGAGCAGCAGGCCACAGGAATGATCCAGGGAAAAGCAAGTCCAACACTGGAACATTGACAGGAAGCCAGGATCAAAGCATTAGGTGGAGTTAAGTAGAGAAGCACCTAACGACCTCACCAGATCACCTGAGAGAGGAAACTCAGAAGCCGCAGTACCACTTCCCTCCATCAACAGAAGCTCACAGAGAGAACCAGCCGAAGTACCACTTGTGACCACAGGAGGGAGCTCTGCCACAGAATTCACAACAAAGCAGCATACTAAGGTACAATATGTCCTGCCTTTAAAAAAAAAATCATTTTAACCCCTTAAAGCCTGCCGATATGCCTTTTAACAATGGCAGTTAAGGGTACTTATTTCTCAGTGTCGCTTTTTAAAGGCGCCGAGAAATAAGGGTGTAGCGCCCCCCCAACTTTGAAATGTGTCCCCAGTGTTGTAGTGAATAACGGCGACCGCAAAAAAGAAAAATCAGATTTTCCATTTATTTCTCTCTCCTCTGATATAATGTAGCATACCAGAGGCATACCAGAGGATAGAGAAATGGGGCCCCCCAAGCCCCCATGGTACCTCTGGTGTCTCTGGACCGCCAGGCTCTGACCCCGGGAAACAATAGGAGATTTTTCCTGTTGGTTAATTTTGTTCACTGTGATAGACCCTATCACAGTGATCAAAATAAAAAAAATGTCAGTCAACACCCCCCCCCCCCCCCTTAGTTAGATCAAAATAATAAAATAAAATAAGTATTTTTTTCCATTTTCTCATTAGGGTTAGGGTTGGGGCCAAGGTTAGGGTTAGAGCTAGGGTTAGGATTGGGCAAGGCTTAGGATTGGGGCTAGGTATAGGGTTGGGGTTAGAGCTAGTGTTACGGTTGCATCAAATCAATTAGTATGAGCTAAAGGCAATTCACTGCCAGCACATACAAACATAACCACTTACAAAAAAGATTTAAAAATATTGCAAATCTTTTATTAAATACACATAAAAATCTCACCAATTACAAAAATATTCCCTTTAAGACAATAGATACCAAGATGCCTCTTGTGTCAAAGGAAAACCTGTCAGAAATCAACCAATTTATTCCTAATTGATATACACCAGGGATTCTATAAAGGCAACCCTATTCCAGTTTAAATATATTTCCATAGTATATATCAAGTGGCTTATTATTTAATAAATAAAATAGGTGTAAAATATGAGAATGAATAACAAATTATTACCTGTTTCCTTAGGATCTTTGAAAATGTCTGGTGCGCTGTTGTGGGTTCTCCCTCCACCCCAATGCACGTTTCATACTTCCTTCCTCAGGGGGCTTCTTATTTTTTTTTTGTAAGTGGTTATCTTTGTATGTGCTGGCAGTTAACTTGCCTAGTATGGCGCATGTCATGAAAGGGTTAATAAAATTACACTTTTACAATCAATTTTTAGTTTTCATCAAGCATTTATTACCAATTAAGTAACAGCCAACAAGGGCTGTAACTCCTGTTGCCACTTAGATGAAATGGGTAACGTGGCTAATTAGATACATTGCATCTCTCACAGTACAATTAACTTAATTACTAAACTGTATTTTTACTGGAGGGACTAAATAAGCATACTAACACAAAAAAAGCAATACATGCTTTTACTAATTTTGAGTAATGTTTATATGCTATATATTTTTTTATTATTTTATATTTTTTTATGTGTGTCTGTGCCGTATTACTGCAGAACTACAATTCCAATTAAGGGAATTCTTAAGAATTTGTCAGTAGTATCAACCTTTCTAAGCCATCTATATGGGCATTTAGGTCATAGGAAGCTGATTAAAGCAATACTTTCATAGCTATGTTCTGATGTCTTATTAAAGTAAAATCCACATTTTTCCTATATGTAAATGAACTGTTTCAGGCTATGGACTCCAGCCAGGGGAGCAAGGCGCAAGCATATCCTGGACGGTTCTACAGCCTTAGGACGCAGTGACCACCATTGGCCACCAATGATTGGCACTATTCTGACTATAAGTACGAAACAACACGTATATCTCATCATACCAGGCACGGTGGCGCAGTGGTTAGCACTGCAGCCTTGCAGCGCTGGAGTCCTGGGTTCGAACCCCACCAAGGACAACATCTGCAAAGAGTTTGTATGTTCTCTCCGTGTTTGCGTGGGTTTCCTCCCACATTCCAAAGACATACTGATAGGGAATTTAGATTGTGAGCCCCATCGGGGACAGTGATGATAATGTGTGCAAAAAATGTAAAGCGCTGCGGAATATGTTAGCGCTATATAAAAATAAAGATTATTATTATTATTATTATTATTATACCAGACACGGAAAATATATCACATACAAAAAGCAACGCTTTTTATTGTACAGGAGTCTATCGGGCCTCCATTCAAAGCCTCTTAAGGTTACCACTAACCTATTATCATTACCTGGTACAGTTCATATCCTCCAAAGGTTACCATTTATTTACAGCCTACTATTATCCGCATGGAAGCTTATATACGGCTATTCCCTAACCCTAGCTCCCATTCCTTTTGAACCCAAGTAAACCCCATGACTAAGACCCGGAAGGTTCGAAACGTTGGGTGTCTCTACTTTACTGGGTTTTGGACCAATTTTTGTAACTTGGCACTTATTTTCTTTGTCTAAAATAAAATTCCACAGATGGTTGCAAATCATTCCATTAGAGTGTGCGGTGAAATTTATCTATTTATTTCAGGGACCACCACAGTCCGTTCTACCAGCACCTCGCTTCTACAGTGACCTTGAGTGCACACCAATACCTACTCTACTCAGGCTATGGACCGACCGGACATAGATCTCCCTGAGAATCTGCCTCCAGAGCTCATTATACATGAATGATGTGTAATGGCTGCTCTCTGCTCTCCTGATCTCACTGCAGAGCTGTGTGTGATCATAACTGATACATCTACAGGTTCCTCTCAGTACTTCAGCTACCATTTTTCACCCTTCCTTACCTCGGACATGTCTCTGAGCACTTAACACCTTGGACTTCTGGGTATTCCAGGGAAGTTGCAGTTCTGGAATATGACAGCGTTGGAGGATAATAAGTTCTAGATCACTTAATGTTTAAATCTTCTCAAACCTTTGACTGTTAATATGCAGCTTTTTTTCTCAACACATTTCTGTGACCCTAATGACGATTCACAACAAAATTTTTGATAGTTCTGTGATTATACCCCAATATCTTAGCAATTTCAATAGCGGTGCATTCCTCTGTAAGACTCGTAACAATTTTTTACTCTTCCAAGTCAGTTAAGTCATTTTTGGATCCTTCGTCTGACCAATAATTCTGCACACCTTGTGTGTTGATATCCTGAGGCCACTCCTTCCCTCATTAACCAAGCACACATTACCTGATCATCCAATAAGAATTCAAGTTTATACAGCTTGGAGTTGGAAAATATGCATAAAGATGAAAATGTGGTCAAAATACTCACTTGCCAAATAATCGTGCACACAGTGAATAGAATATTTCAGATGGATGCCTAAGTGGATGCCATCAATCCCTATCTGTAAATAATTGGCCCCATGTTAAAAAAAAACCTCAAAAACATACACTTTCAATGTATAAATTATTTTTACTGGATGAGGTGACATTGTCACAATTTGGTATCATAATTTTTATTAGGTTATGGTTGGACCATATACCAGCTGTACAATCTGTAAAAAAAAGATACAAACATGGTTTTACTCCTTAATATCTCAGAACACATTAGCATGTCTGAAACACAACTGCTGCACATATTTAAGCAGCTCTCTCTGTTCTTGGCAGCAGTGCAAGGCTAGAAGCCTGTTGAAAGCATCCTTTTGTGGTGACTAGGCTTTTCACTGTTGAGATAAATGTACACCTCAGGGTTTTAGAATCTTTAGCCGAGCAATGGACCAGGAAAGAAAGCAATTTTCCAAAGAAGAAAGATAGAAGGCAGCATAACATCAGTAATTTAGATGCCCATAGCAAGTACATCTAAGTTCCAACCATTACAATGACACTTTACGTGGCTGAAACAGATTGTGGCTGCTTCAATAATTGTAACAGAATTGTCATATTAAATCTAATGCTTACCATGGATCTAAATAGATGAGGTTTATTAGGATTTTCTAAACAATCTATATATATAATTGTCTAAGGTCCACTTCCATCTGTTTGTCTGTTTGTCTGTCACGGAAATCCTGCGTCGCTGATTGGTCGCGGCTGGCTGTGCGCAACCAATCAGCGACAGGCATAGTCCGGCCACGAATTGGCCCCTCCCTTCTCCCCTCCAGTCAGTGCCCTCTCCATACTCCCCTCCAGTCAGCGCCCACATAGCATTTTAGCAGTCCGTTAAACGGACTGCATTACACCACAGCATAACGCGGTGTAACGCAGTCCGTTAACGCTGCCATTAACACTGTAAGTGTGACCAACTTTTTACTATTGATGCTGCCTATGCAGCATCAATAGTAAAAACATATAATGATAAAAATAATAATAATTTAAAAAAATCATTATATTCTCATCTCCGGTCACGCTCCGGGCCCAAGAATGCAAGAGACCGCTACATCATCATGGGTTATTACCGCAAGGCATTACTGGGAACGGAGCATCGCGAGGGGCATCACTAAACGCCTGGGCTAGATCCGGGGGCCGCCAGAAGGTGAGTATATAACTATTTTTTATTTTAATTCTTTTTTTAACAGGGATATGGTGCCCACATTGCTATATACTATGTGGGCTGTGTTATATACTACGTGGGCTGTTATATACTGCGTGGGCTGTGTTATATACTGCATGGGCTGTGTTATATACTACGTCGCTGTGCTATATACTATGTGGGCTCTGCTATATACTACATGGGCTGTGCTATATACTACGTGGCTGTGAAATATACTACGTGGCTGTGCTATATAATACGTGGCTGTGTTATATACTACGTGGGCTGTGTTATATATGGCATGGGCTGTGCTATATACTACATGGGCTGTGCTATATACTACATGGGCTGTGTTATATACTGCATGGGCGGTGCTATGTACTACATGGGCTGTTCTATATACTACGTGGGCTGTGTTATATACTGCATGGACTGTGCTATATACTATGTGGCTGTGCAACTTTGAAACTCATCAAAGAGAATGAAGACTTTCTAGACAGAACAGAAGCATCTCTACTGGTCACAGAAGGTGCAAAAAGTGTCAGAGAACCTCCAAAAGCAGATGAGTGGAAGCATGTGACCAAAAGAAGCAAGAAGACCATGGAGAAATCACCAACCACACAACTGAAGAACCGATATCAAATCTTTGTAGAGGATGAAGATGGCACACCTAAGAATGAAGCAATACCAGCAAGCAAAAAAGAAAAGGGCACACAGCAACAAGTGACAGCAAAAAGTACAGCCAAGAAGCAACGAAGAGTGGTGGTGGTGGGAGACTCACTACTGAGAGGCACAGAAGCAGCCATCTGCAGACCGGACATAACTGCAAGAGAAGTATGCTGCCTTCCAGGTGCGATGATCAAGGATGTGACCGATAGGATACCAAAGCTCTTCAGCTCCAAGGACGTCCACCCATTTCTTCTGATACATGTTGGCACCAATGACACGGCAAGGAAGGACCTACCGACAATCTGCAAGGACTTTGAAGAGTTGGGGAAGAAAGTAAAGGAACTGGATGCACAGGTAGTTTTTTCTTCTATCCTTCCAGTAGACGGGCATGACACCAGGAGATGGAACAGGATCCTTGATGCAAACAACTGGCTAAGACGATGGTGCAGACAACAAGGATTTGGATTCCTGGACCACGGTGTGAATTACTGGTATGATGGACTCCTCGCCAGAGACGGACTACACCTCAACAAACCTGGGAAACACACATTCGCCAGAAGACTCGCTACACTCATCAGGAGGGCGTTAAACTAGAAGAAGAGGGGACGGGAAGAAAAACATTAGACTCGAACAAAGACGACCCAGGAAAACATACTCAGAAGGGAGGTAAGAACATTTCTAAAACAATCCACAGTGAGGAGATTGGAACAAAACAAAATCCTCTAAACTGCATGCTCGCAAACGCCAGAAGCCTGACAAACAAGATGGAAGAACTAGAAGCAGAAATATCTACAGGTAACTTTGACATAGTGGGAATAACCGAGACATGGTTAGATGAAAGCTATGACTGGGCAGTTAACTTACAGGGTTACAGTCTGTTTAGAAAGGATCGTAAAAATCGGAGAGGAGGAGGGGTTTGTCTCTATGTAAAGTCTTGTCTAAAGTCCACTTTAAGGGAGGATATTAGCGAAGGGAATGAGGATGTCGAGTCCATATGGGTTGAAATTCATGGAGGGAAAAATGGTAACAAAATTCTCATTGGGGTCTGTTACAAACCCCCAAATATAACAGAAACCATGGAAAGTCTACTTCTAAAGCAGATAGATGAAGCTGCAACCCATAATGAGGTCCTGGTTATGGGGGACTTTAACTACCCGGATATTAACTGGGAAACAGAAACCTGTGAAACCCATAAAGGCAACAGGTTTCTGCTAATAACCAAGAAAAATTATCTTTCACAATTGGTGCAGAATCCAACCAGAGGAGCAGCACTTTTAGACCTAATACTATCTAATAGACCTGACAGAATAACAAATCTGCAGGTGGTTGGGCATTTAGGAAATAGCGACCACAATATTGTGCAGTTTCACCTGTCTTTCACTAGGGGGACTTGTCAGGGAGTCACAAAAACATTGAACTTTAGGAAGGCAAAGTTTGAACAGCTTAGAGATGCCCTTAATCTGGTAGACTGGGACAATATCCTCAGAAATGAGAATACAGATAATAAATGGGAAATGTTTAAGAACATCCTAAATAGGCAGTGTAAGCGGTTTATACCTTGTGGGAATAAAAGGACTAGAAATAGGAAAAACCCAATGTGGCTAAACAAAGAAGTAAGACAGGCAATTAACAGTAAAAAGAAAGCATTTGCACTACTAAAGCAGGATGGCACCATTGAAGCTCTAAAAAACTATAGGGAGAAAAATACTTTATCTAAAAAACTAATTAAAGCTGCCAAAAAGGAAACAGAGAAGCACATTGCTAAGGAGAGTAAAACTAATCCCAAACTGTTCTTCAACTATATCAATAGTAAAAGAATAAAAACTGAAAATGTAGGCCCCTTAAAAAATAGTGAGGAAAGAATGGTTGTAGATGACGAGGAAAAAGCTAACATATTAAACACCTTCTTCTCCACGGTATTCACGGGGGAAAATGAAATGCTAGGTGAAATCCCAAGAAACAATGAAAACCCTATATTAAGGGTCACCAATCTAACCCAAGAAGAGGTGCAAAACCGGCTAAATAAGATTAAAATAGATAAATCTCCGGGTCCGGATGGCATACACCCACGAGTACTAAGAGAACTAAGTAATGTAATAGATAAACCATTATTTCTTATTTTTAGTGACTCTATAGCGACAGGGTCTGTTCCGCAGGACTGGCGCATAGCAAATGTGGTGCCAATATTCAAAAAGGGCTCTAAAAGTGAACCTGGAAATTATAGGCCAGTAAGTCTAACCTCTATTGTTGGTAAAATATTTGAAGGGTTTCTGAGGGATGTTATTCTGGATTATCTCAATGAGAATAACTGTTTAACTCCATATCAGCATGGGTTTATGAGAAATCGCTCCTGTCAAACCAATCTAATCAGTTTTTATGAAGAGGTAAGCTATAGGCTGGACCACGGTGAGTCATTGGACGTGGTATATCTCGATTTTTTACCAAAGCGTTTGATACCGTGCCGCACAAGAGGTTGGTACACAAAATGAGAATGCTTGGTCTGGGGGAAAATGTGTGTAAATGGGTTAGTAACTGGCTTAGTGATAGAAAGCAGAGAGTGGTTATAAATGGTATAGTCTCTAACTGGGTCGCTGTGACCAGTGGGGTACCGCAGGGGTCAGTATTGGGACCTGTTCTCTTCAACATATTCATTAATGATCTGGTAGAAGGTTTACACAGTAAAATATCGATATTTGCAGATGATACAAAACTATGTAAAGCAGTTAATACAAGAGAAGATAGTATTCTGCTACAGATGGATCTGGATAAGTTGGAAACTTGGGCTGAAAGGTGGCAGATGAGGTTTAACAATGATAAATGTAAGGTTATACACATGGGAAGAGGGAATCAATATCACCATTACACACTGAACGGGAAACCACTGGGTAAATCTGACAGGGAGAAGGACTTGGGGATCCTAGTTAATGATAAACTTACCTAGAGCAGCCAGTGCCAGGCAGCAGCTGCCAAGGCAAACAGGATCATGGGGTGCATTAAAAGAGGTCTGGATACACATGATGAGAGCATTATACTGCCTCTGTACAAATCCCTAGTTAGACCGCACATGGAGTACTGTGTCCAGTTTTGGGCACCGGTGCTCAGGAAGGATATAATGGAACTAGAGAGAGTACAAAGGAGGGCAACAAAATTAATAAAGGGGATGGGAGAACTACAATACCCAGATAGATTAGCGAAATTAGGATTATTTAGTCTAGAAAAAAGACGACTGAGGGGCGATCTAATAACCATGTATAAGTATATAAGGGGACAATACAAATATCTCGCTGAGGATCTGTTTATACCAAGGAAGGTGACGGGCACAAGGGGGCATTCTTTGCGTCTGGAGGAGAGAAGGTTTTTCCACCAACATAGAAGAGGATTCTTTACTGTTAGGGCAGTAAGAATCTGGAATTGCTTGCCTGAGGAGGTGGTGATGGCGAACTCAGTCGAGGGGTTCAAGAGAGGCCTGGATGTCTTCCTGGAGCAGAACAATATTGTATCATACAATTATTAGGTTCTGTAGAAGGACGTAGATCTGGGTATTTATTATAATGGAATATAGGCTGAACTGGATGGACAAATGTCTTTTTTCGGCCTTACTAACTATGTTACTATGTTAATATACTACGTGGCTGTGCAATATACTACGTGGCTGTGCAATATACTATGTGGGCTGTGCTATATACTACGTGGCTGTGCTATATACTACGTGGCTGTGCAATATACTATGTGGCTGTGTAATATACTACATGGCTGTGTTAGTGTTATATTCTACGTGGCTGTGCTATATACTACGTGGCTGTGCTATATACTACATGGGCTGTGTTATATGCTACATGGGCTGTGAGACTCTTTCACCCGGCGCCCTCAAAAACCTGGAGCTCGCCCTGGCTTCACTGATTGGTAGCGCCCGGCCGGCCGTGAACAATCAGCAACAGACGCAGTCCGGCTGCGAATTGGCACGGGATTTGAACCATGCTTCGTTAATTTGTTGCGCCCGGCCGGCCGAATCCTGTGTATTCATTGCATTATTCTGAAATCTTCATAAATAAACTACATACATATTCTAGAATACCCGATGCATTAGAATCAGGCCACCATCTAGTTGTAGATAAACAGATAAATGAATAGATAGACAGAAACAAAGAGTAAAACTTCTAAGAAAAATTCTTGAAAAACACCATTCCAGCACAATATATATAGATTCAGCAAAACTCTCCCCAAAGGCTATTTTTTGAGAATTCTTCTCCTGTAGCTATACCATAAATGTCTAAAAGGGAATGCCACTTTAAAGGATTTTTTTCAATTCAACAACTTCTATAGGACTAAGATATTCTTGAAGAAGATGCGAGCACACCCTAAAGAAGTATTCTCAAGTTTAGAAGTTATCCCCATCTGTGGGATAGGGGATAACTACCCGATTACTAGGAGTCTGACCACAAGATCCAGTGATCCCATAAATTGAGGCTCTGAAGAGTCCCTTATGAATAGAAAAGTGGTCGATCATGCACACTGCTGCTCCATTCATTCTTGAGGTCCAATTAAGAATGGTTACATTGAAGAACCCTATTTCTCCGAATCAGTGTGAGTCTCAATGGTCAGACCTCCAGCAATTGAGAAGATATCCCCTATCCAATGGATAGGGGATAACTTCCAAACTTGAAAATAACCCTTTAAGTTATTGATATTAGATGTTTGTATGAGACTTTGGATATTATTACAGCAAATGGACGTTAGAGAGGAAGCCATTCTCTTTACGCTTGGGAGGAGAAACTATGGCTTTCGCTTTGGTGGACATGAATCATCTATGTCCTCAATGACTGACTGACTACATCTTCTCCAGCAAAATTAGATTTTTGCATGAGGATCTCATTTGCTAATCGCAGTGTTGGATTCTATATTAAATTGATTTATTTTTACTAATGTAAGTATTTTTTAAAATTCAATATCAGGATGACATATGGAATGTAAGTTTACAATTTATAACATATACTTTTTTACCTCTTTTACAGAAAAGTATTGCTCCAACACTATTAGATAATACCGGAAATTGCAGTGGATTCCTTCTACATAATGATCATGCATGAATAATTTTTAATAGATTTCAGGAAAAGGACAAGGATTGAATTAAATTCCACCCAGACAAATGACCGGTCCCTGGAGATAATTACAAGCATAATTTATCTCTCATATGAAAGGGAAGATTAATATTAATCTACATTACTGACTTAATCAGATCATCAAGACATTATTAGTATATGGATTTATAAGTATAAAGATACTTAGATGTAAGGTTCTCAGATGTAAAGGGCTCTTTCTAATAATGTGGCTGGAAAAACAGGCATAAGTTGAAGCTCTCTTTACTACTACGCTCCTTGTAAATATGGTAACAATCATCTTAAAGAAGTAGAATTTTATTTTAGTGGTATTATCAATAATTGTCAGAAAGGAAAGATAAGATATAGAAATATTGCATCATTCGGTAATCTGTTAGCAGGATTTCACACCAGACCATTTAGAGAGATTATTCTATTCCTTTATTCATCCAAAATGCATCATAAATGTAATATTTTGGGCAACAAGTGGCCTTTTTCAAATATAAACAAAAAGGCAGATGAAGCTTCTTTTTTTCTTTTTGGCATTGATGTATTTATAAAAAGTTTTGGGACTTACTTTAATGTCACTGCCAATTTGTTTCTCTGTGGATAACTCTGCCAGCTTGATTTCTTTTTTGCATTTTTTACTTAGATCTTTATATTCCTGAAAGGCTATTTCTGTATTCCTCGGCCTTCACGATTTTGAATGCCCTTTGTTTGTATCTGTCCCATTGAATGTCTGGATAGTTAAAATCCCCCATAATAAGGACCCTATTATTATTTGCTGCCTTTTTAATTTGCTGCAGCATTTCCTCCTCTACCTGTTCAGCTATATTAGTAGACTTGTAGAAAACTCCAGTTAGCAGCTTTCCATTATTGCCATCCCCATGAATATTTACCCATACCCATTGTCGCAGCTTCCCCAATGTCGTCATTGAGCATTGGTCTTCAGTTAGATTTAATAAAATTACACACCCCTCCACCTTTTCTGTCTTTCCTGTCCTTTCTAAATGTAGTGTAATGCTCTATATAATGCCAACCACATCGTATACTGTGGCTGACATAACAGTCTCCATTTCATTCATTTTGCTTGCAAGACTTCTTGAATTTGCTAGTAGACATGTAATACTATTATCACATTTATTACTCCTTTTCACCTACCTATGCTCCTTGCATGTCCCAGCCCCCCTAAATCCTCATTAACCCCAAATGTTCAATCTTACAATGTTACTTACGTTTATTTACATCACCTACATTACTTAAATAACCTTCTTGAATGAATAGTAATTTTTACAGACAAAAAAACTTTAGAGTAATTATTTCCAACTTCTCAAACATGTAGGTATGGCCACAGCAGTCTGATGACCCAGTGCAGTCAATAAATGGACTCCATGGTCAGGTCATTGGTAGCCAGTGACATCATTTCTCCCAATGGAGATGGTACACTGGATCAGGGAGCATGCATTCTCCTATTGTTTTCCCAGCATCTTGTTGATGCCAAATTTACAAACTGAGTGGAGAAACTTTGCATCTCAAAATGATGACTCGTTTATCTTTACACTCTGTGTCAGTCTTTCTGTAACACGAACAGTTCTCAACTATCAACACAGTCTCAAAAGCACCGCCATATGGCCTCTACACTAAGCAGCATGGATGCAGCTGATGTGGGTGCAAATTCTGAGAAAGCGCAAAATTTTGTCCACCTCCTCCGTAGTCAATGAAGGGAATAAACACTAAAACTAAGACTGTAGACAATATTGAATGGGGCAGAGGGCTTTGTTTTCATGGCACGCTGGCATAGGAAATGGCACTTTACTATTCTGAGAATAAACTCAGTGCATATTGACGTTTCATGTGCTCTTTGGCCAATAATTGATGCGCTCCATATATCAATATATGCAGACAGGGGCTGCAAAACATCAGAACCGAGATGATTTAAAGTCTGGGTAGGGAGGTCTGTTCTGTTTAGAGAAACAGATAAATGGAATTTATGTGTAAAAAGCATCCTTTGCATTAATGATGCAAATGAAATTAGACATGACCCACAGACAATTATGGGGTCCATCTGGGTTCCATTTTCTGTCAGTTTTTAGAACAGAAAAAAAACATCCTGCATGAAGAACTTTTACTGTCATTCTAAAAACTGGCACAGTTATTTTTGTATGAGAGATGCAAATGCATACTTCTGCACATAAATTCCATTTGGTCCTCTAAATGGAACAGACAAACAGAATGTATGAAAATGTGAATTTAGCCTTACTTAAAATACATTAGTTATTTCCTTAAATACAGTAATGTGCTCGGGGAATAAGTGTTTCGATGCTTAACTGGTGGTAAGGGCGCTGAGAATGATAACAGTCTACATACATGTTGGGGAGTGCCAAATACTTGCCATTCCCCAGCGCTGGTAACCCATGTTACACCACTCACAGCCAGGGTCTACGTCACATCTTCTGGTCTCTTTTGCAATATACAGATATTTATTTTTGTTGCAGGTTTATTCCCATAAAGCGACTATAGAAAATGTCACATCTCTTCTTTCTCAATCAAGCCGTGGTACTCTTTCCAAACCCTCCAGCCATAACTCTACTCAACTCCAAAGGAAAAGGAGCTCAGCATATGGTGTACATCCAAAAAATTACCGCACACTCAGACTCAATATGATGCAAAAAGTGTTCAACAAGTTTATTACAAAAAGAGTTCATATGGCGTTCGGTGGTACACAGCGGCTCAGATGAGTATTCATAGCCTTGTCCTGGGGCTATGTATGGGCTACTGTTAGCATTGTCTAAATAGTGTGGGGACATTGGAGTGAGGTAGCAGAGATACTACCCATGCATGATATTGAGCCAATTTTGGCTGGTATGATTTTGATCTTCACCCACATCTATATAAATGTTAGCCCATGAGAATAGAGTATTTATATATGCTTGAATGATCCGGCTGCATTCATCTCAAAGTGTATTTACACTGTGTCTAATATCTTGAGGCCGCTGTGAATTATTATACCACTATGATATTCATATTGCCATATGTGTGTGTGTATATAGCGTTTTACTAGTGGGAACTAGGTCATCCCTAGAAGAGTATCTTTCTGTCTAGCGCTAGAGGACCCTTTAGTGTGTGGGTAGTGGCTTACACTAGTGGCCGTAGGGTCTTGTAGGGCTCCTAGGGACAGTCATCGAGGAGCGGGGGCACCATAACGCTCTCCCCTAGGGTGCCTACCTCCGCAGATAGGCAGGGGCATACTAGCGGTCTAGGTAGGGTGATCTAGATTTTCCCAGTAGTTTTTATTTATTTGTTACACATTTGTTCACGTTTTTTGGTTGTATTTTTGTGTTGGGTTTTGTAGGCGTGTCTGTCTGCCTTGCTTTTACTAATAAAATTATACCTTTTTAGACAGAGGTTTTTTCATATGATTTTGAGGTTAAAAGTTGACCAGCAATTTCTCATTTTTACAACACCATTTTTTTTTTAGGGACCACATTTCATTTGAAGTCATTTTGAGGGGTCTATATGATATAAAATACCCAAGTGTGACACCATTCTAAAAACTGCACCCCTCAAGGTGCTCAAAACCATATTCAAGAAGTTTATTAACCCTTCTGGTGCTTCACAGGAATTTTTGGAATGTTTAAATAAAAATGAACATTTAACTTTTTTTCACAAAAAATTTATTTCAGCTCCAATTTGTTTTATTTTCCCAAGGGTAAGAGAAGAAATTGGGCATCAAAAGTTGTTGTACAATTTGTCCTGAGTACGCTGAAACCCCATATGTGGGGGTAAACCACTGTTTGGGCGCATGGGAGAGCTCAGAAGGGAAGGAGCGCCGTTTGACTTTTCAATGCAAAATTGACAGGAATTGAGATGGGACGCCATGTTGCTTTTGGAGAGCCACTGATGTGCCTAAACATTGAAACCCCCCACAAGTGACACCATTTTGGAAAGTAGACCCCCTAAGGAATTTATCTAGATGTGTTTTGAGCGCTTTGACCCACCAAGGGCTTCACAGAAGTTTATAATGCAGAGCCGTAAAAATAAAACAAAAATTTTTTCCCACAAAAATTATTTTTTAGCCCCCAGTTCTGTATTTTCTCGAGGCTAAGAAGAGAAATTCGACCCCATAATTTGTTGTCCAATTTGTCCTGAGTGCGCTGATACCCCATATGTGGGGGGGAGCCACCGTTTGGCCGCATGGGAGGGCTCGGAAGGGAAGGAGCGCCATTTGGAATGCAGACTTAGATGGAATGGTCTGCAGGTGTCACATTGCGTTTGCCGAGCCCCTAATGTACCTAAACAGTAGAAACCTCCCACAAGTGACACCATTTTGGAAAGTAGACCCCCTAAGGAACTTATCTAGATGTGTTGTGAGAGCTTTGAACCCCCAAGTGTTTCACTACAGTTTGTAACGCAGAGCCGTGAAAATAAAAAATAAAAAATTTTCCCCCAAAAAATATTTTTTAGCCCCCAGTTTTGCATTTTCCCGAGGGTAAGAGGAGAAATTTGACCCCAAAAGTTGTTGTCCAATTTGTCCTGAGTGCGCTGATACCCCATATGTGGGGGGGAACCACTGTTTGGCCGCATGGGAGGGCTCGGAAGGGAAGGAGCGCCATTTGGAATGCAGACTTAGATGGAATGGTCTGCAGGTGTCACATTGCGTTTGCAGAGCCCCTAATGTACCTAAACAGTAGAAACCCCCCACAAGTGACCCCATATTGGAAACTAGACCCCACAGGGAACTCATCTAGATGTGTTGTGAGAACTTTGAACCCCCAAGTGTTTCACTACAGTTTATAACGCAGAGCCTTGAAAATAAAAAATCTTTTTTTTCCCACAAAAAATATTTTTTAGCCCCCAGTTTTGTATTTTCCCGTGGGTAACAAGAGAAATTGGACCCCAAAAGTTGTTGTCCTATTTGTCCTGAGTACGCTGATACCCCATATGTTGGGGTAAACCCCTGTTTGGGCACACGGGAGAGCTCGGAAGAGAAGGAGCACTGTTTTACTTTTTCAACGCAGAATTGGCTGGAATTGAGATCGGACGCCATGTCGCGTTTGGAGAGCCCCTGATGTGCCTAAACAGTGGAAACCCCTCAATTATAACTGAAACCCTAATCCAAACACACCCCTAACCCTAATCCCAACAGTAACCCTAACCACACCTCTAACCCTGACACACCCCTAACCCTAATCCCAACCCTATTCCCAACTGTAAATGTAATCTAAACCCTAACCGTAACTTTAGCCCCAACCCTAACCCTAACTTTAGCCCCAACCTTAACTGTGGCCCTAACCCTAGCCCTAACCCTAACCCTAGCCCTAACCCTAACCCTAGCCCTAACCCTAGCCCTAACCCTAACCCTAGCCCTAACCCTAATGGGAAAATGGAAATAAATACATTTTTTTAATTTTTCCCTAACTAGGGGGGTGATGAAGGGGGGTTTGATTTACTTTTATAGCGGGTTTTTTAGCAAATTTTTATGATTGGCAGCCGTCACACACTGAAAGACGCTTTTTATTGCAAAAATTATTTTTTGCGTTACCACATTTTGAGAGCTATAATTTTTCCATATTTTGGTCCACAGAGTCATGTGAGGTCTTGTTTTTTGCGGGACGAGTTGACGTTTTTATTGGTAACATTTTTAGATCGCTTTTTATTACGATTTTTGTGAGGCAGAATGACCAAAAACCAGCTATTCATGAATTTCTTTTGGGGGAGGCGTTTATACCGTTCCGCGTTTGGTAAAATTGATAAAGCAGTTTTATTCTTGGGGTCAGTACGATTACAGCGATACCTCATTTAAATCTTTTTTTTATGTTTTGGCGCTTTTATACGATAAAAACTATTTTATAGAAAAAATAATTATTTTTGCATCGCTTTATTCTCAGGACTATAACTTTTTTATTTTTTTGCTGATGATGCTGTATTGCGGCTCGTTTTTTGCGGGACAAGATGACGCTTCCAGCGGTACCATGGTTATTTATATCGGTCTTTTTGATCGCGTGTTATTCCACTTTTTGTTCGGCGGTATGATAATAAAGCGTTGTTTCTTGCCTAGTTTTTTTTCTTTTCTTACGGTGTTTACTGAAGGTGTTAACTAGTGGGCCAGTTTTATAGGTCGGGTCGCTACGGATGCAGCAATACTAAATATGTGTACTTTTATTGTTTTTTTTTATTATTTAGATAAAGAAATATATTTATGGGAATAATATTTTTTTTTTTTCATTTTCATTTTTTTTCAGGGGGGACAGTACAGATCGGTGATCTGCCAGTTTGCACAGCACTCTGACAGATCACTGATCTGTCTGAGAGCAGTGCAGCGTTACCAAGTGCCTGCTCTTAGCAGGCACTTGGTAAGCCACCTCCGTCCCTGCAGGACCCGGATGCCGCGGCCATCTTGGATCCGGGTCCAGCAAGGAGAAAGGAGGTAGGAGACCCTCGCAGCAACGCGATCACATCGCGTTGCTGCAGGGGGCTCAGGGAAGCCCGCAGGGAGCCCCCTCCCTGCGCGATGCTTCCCTATACCGCCGGCACATCGCGATCATGTTTGATCGCGGTGTGCCAGGGGGTTATTGTGCCGGGGGCGGTCCGTGACCGCTCCTGGCACATAGTGCCGGATGTCAGCTGCGATAGGCAGCTGACACCCGGCCACGATCGGCCGCGCTCCCCCCGTGAGCGCGGCCGATCGCCTATGACGTACTATCCCGTCGGTGGGAATTAAAGCCCACCCCACCTCGACGGGATAGTACGTCATATGGGATTAAGGGGTTAACCCCAAGAATGGACAACCACTTTAGGATTTGCCCAAACGTTTTAGCTAATTGCTGGGGATCCCCATAATGGGATTAACCTATGTACAGGTTGTTTGTAAGGGCTTCCTCTAACAAAAAGGTTTTGATAGTATGTAAACTGTGTTTGGCGACTATAAAGCTAAGTCTATTTATAATATTCCTTCAGTACAATACTATTATTTAATCCACTGGTATCTGTAAAGTATGTTACCACTTCTATTCATTGTAGAAATGTCATACTTTAATAATTTTTCCAAGTGAAAATAATATCATCTTAATGATTAATGATTAATCCAGGGCTGCAATAGGCAATGTTTGATAAATTGCCCAATTCTTATTCTGATATCTCTTACAACAAAATCACACAAATGTTTCTCTGCCAATTGTATATTAATAAACAACAGCTGGGTCAGACTGGCTTTTCATTTCATCAGAGGAAGAGTTTTTGAGGTTCAACCCTATATCTGTGTACAATCAGTACATTTGCTGTTCTTATTACACAAAGAGAACAAATCATTAGAAAGGTCCTGCTGGTTATTTGGGAGTCAACTCATAGAAAAAAACTTGTGTAATTGTCTCTAAAGTCAGCTATAGATAGGATAGTCTTATGTCAAAAATGGGTTCCGCAAAATCCACTTTTTCAACTAAAAAGCTAGATGTGCATTCACCATCTCTTCCTATACTGATACATGAGAGCATTGGAAGCTGAACATGGTCATTTTACTGTTTTTAATGGACCCATTTGAAATGAACAGTGACGCAATTAGCTAAGTGAGTGCACTTAGTTCTAAATATGGTGAAAAACAGAAAAACAGCTCTCAACTTAGACTGAAGGCAAATGATCGTTTCGCTTTGAGTCAAAGGATAGGAAAATCAGAAGTTTTAAACTCTAGAATGGGGATCCCAAAAGTCAAAGTCCTCCATTGTAGTTGCTTTTCAAACCTTTTTGATTGACAGGAAAAAAAAATATATACAGTATTTATATATTTTATTTAATATTTATTTATTTTTTCAAATAGAGTTTTCTTTTAGTACAAGTAGATTCTTATTACAGTAAGAGTTAAAATGTTAGAAACTTCAAACCAATAAACCCAGTAAAGCTGGCAATGACTACTGTATCTGCTTATCGGAGGGTTCCAGAGAAATTTGCCAATTTAGAACAACACTTCTTGCTCAGCTAGACTTTTTCTCTTTATGTCAATGTATGCCTTAGATTTACAAGAAGGCTGGTATTGTGCCTGTTCTGGTAGGCTGGCAATAGTACTCTGGCAGACCTTGGGCTTAATCAATGAATAAAACAAAGGTTTTAGAGCAGCACAGATTGCTGCTAACAAGAAAACATCCTCAGAAAAAAGAACAAATCAATTACAATGAATAAAAATAGATTTTGTCCTCTCTGAATACCTGCTTGGCAGGGAATCTGAAAATCTACACTCTCTAAATATAGTACAGAAACTAGAGGAAGCTTGTGAGGTTTTGTGGGAAGAAAAGGATATCAGAACCGTAAAAATGGGACAATTCATCAAATGTTATCGACTGCAACACTAGTAATGATATGCGGCTTCTGAGGCATCACAATAATATTCATTTCACTTGGAAAGAGCATTGAAAGAATGGCGTTTTTACAAGAACTATGAGCGGTAGAGTATTATACAGAAATATAAATTCAATATTCTGAATATTAGCAATGCAGTCAAAGAACTTTGAAGGGGTATTCTCATGTTTGGAACATATCTATTATCCATGGGATAGGGGATAGCTTTCTATTTGTTGGGTGTTCGACTGCTAGGAATCCATCAATCCCAAGAACTGGGGTTCTGAGGAGGACCGTGTAACTGGAACACTGGTCTATCAAGCACACTACTATTCCATTCATTCTTAATAGGACAGCCGGAGACAGCAGAGCTTCAAGCCTGGCTTGTTTTTGGTGCTCCGGAAAGAATGAATGGATGGAATACTTGACAATATTTCTTTAACCCCTTCATAACCGGGGGATTTTTCAATTTTCCGTGTTCATTTTTCGCTCCCCTCCTTCCCAGAGCCATAACTTTTTTATTTTTCTGTCAATTTGGCCATATGAGGGCTTATTTTTTGCGGGACGAGTTGTACTTTTGAACGACATCATTGGTTTTAGCATGTCGTGTACTAGAAGACGGGAAAAAAATTCCAAGTGCGGTGAAATTGCAAAAAAAGTGCAATCACACACTTGTTTTTTGTTTGGCTTTTTTGCTAGGTTCACTAAATGCTAAAAATGACCTGCCATTGTGATTCTCCAGGTCATTACGAGTTCATAGACACCAAACATGACTAGGTTATTTTTTATCTAAGTGGTGAAAAAAAATTCCAAACTTTGCTAAAAAAAAAAAAAAAAATGGCGCCATTTTCCGATACTCGTAGCGTCTCCATTTTTCATGATCTGGGGTCGGTTGAGGGCTTATTTTTTGCATGCCGAGATGACGTTTTTAATGATAGCATTTCGGTGCAGATACGTTCTTTTGATCGCCCGTTATTGCATTTTAATGCAATGTCGCGGCGACCAAAAAAACGTAATTCTGGCGTTTCGAATTTTTTTCCCGCTACGCTGTTTAGCGATCAGGTTAATACTTTTTTTTAATTGATAGATCGGGCGATTCTGAGCGCGGCGATACCAAATATGCGTAGATTTGATTTTTTTTATTGATTTATTTTGATTGGGGCGAAAGGGGGGTGATTTAAACTTTTATGTTTTTTTTATTTTTTTCACATTTTTTTAAACTTTTTTTTTTTTACTTTTGCCATGCTTCAATAGCCTCCATGGGAGGCTAGAAGCAGGCACAGCACGATCGCCTCTGCTACATAGCAGCGATCTGCTGATCGCTGCTATGTAGCAGAATTGCACGTGTGCTGTGAGCGCCGACCACAGGGTGGCGCTCACAGCGACGGGCGATCAGTAACCATAGAGGTCTCTAGGACCTCTATGGTTACCATCCAGACGCATCGCCGACCCCCGATCATGTGACGGGGGTCGGCGATGACGTCATTTCCGGCCGCCCGGCCGGAAGCGGTAGTTAAATGCCGCTGTCTGCGTTTGACAGCGGCATTTAACTAGTTAATAGGTGCGGGCAGATCGCGATTCTGCCCGCACCTATTACGGGCACATGTCAGCTGTTCAAAACAGCTGACATGTCCCGGCTTTGGTGCGGGCTCACCGCGGAGCCCTGCATCAAAGCAGGGGAGCCGGCATCGGACGGTATAGTACGTCCGATGCCGGTAAGGGGTTAAAGATATAACTGATGTATATGTAAACAAATTAAACTTTGCTTTAGCTTGAAGAGCCCGTTCACTTCTTTCATACTCAATTGTAAGAAATGCCCCTCAAAAGTAAGCTGATCTTTAGTTGCTCCAAAGCTGTAACCCCATCAACGCATACGAGAATTGTGAAAAAATATATTCAGATGAGGGTGGTGGAAAATTATTGTTTTTGTAGATAATATAATCCAATTAAACTCCACATTAGAGATTATCGCTGAACAGAATTGCATGACACTTAGAGGTTTCGTAAATCTAGATCCAACCTCTTTAAAGCTCTTTATTGAAAAGACAAGCTAAGTATTGTCAATGTGACCTCAACATATATGGCAATGGGTAAAGAGATGGTAACCAGTGGTAACAAATAGCCTATTTAACAACACACTGTATTCTTTTTTGGGTTTTTTTATTGAACATTGAAACTCTTTCTTTAACCCCTTCATGACCCAGCCTATTTTGACCTTAAAGACCTTGCCGTTTTTTGCAATTCTGACCAGTGTCCCTTTATGAGGTAATAACTCAGGAACGCTTCAACGGATCCTAGCGGTTCTGAGATTGTTTTTCGTGACATATTGGGCTTCATGTTAGTGGTAAATTTAGGTCAATAAATTCTGCGTTTATTTGTGATAAAAACGGAAATTTGGCGAAAATTTTGAAAATTTCGCAATTTTCACATTTTGAATTTTTATTCTGTTAAACCAGAGAGATATGTGACACAAAATAGTTAATAAATAACATTTCCCACATGTTTACTTTACATCAGCACAATTTTGGAAACAACATTTTTTTTTGTTAGGAAGTTATAAGGGTTAAAATTTGACCAGCGATTTGTCATTTTTACAACGAAATTTACAAAACCATTTTTTTTAGGGACCACCTCACCATTCTAAAAACTGCACCCCTCAAGGTACTCAAAACCACATTCAAGAAGTTTATTAACCCTTCAGGTGCTTCACAGCAGCAGAAGCAACATGGAAGGAAAAAATGAACATTTAACTTTTTAGTCACAAAAATTATCTTTTAGCAACAATTTTTTTATTTTCCCAATGGTAAAAGGAGAAACTGAACCACGAAAGTTGTTGTCCAATTTGTCCTGAGTACGCTGATACCTCATATGTGGGGGTAAACCACTGTTTGGGCGCACTGCAGGGCTTGGAATCAAAAATTGGCTCCACTCTTTAGCGGACACCATGTCACGTTTGGAGAGCCCCCGTGTGCCTAAAAATTGGAGCTCCCCCACAAGTGACCCCATTTTGGAAACTAGACGCCCCAAGGAACTTATCTAGATGCATAGTGAGCACTTTGAAATCCCAGGTGCTTCACAAATTGATCCGTAAAAATGAAAAAGTACTTTTTTTTCACAAAAAAATTCTTTTAGCCTCAATTTTTTCATTTTCACATGGGCAACAGGATAAAATAGATCCTAAAATGTGTTGGGCAATTTCTCCTGAGTACACCAATACCTCACATGTGGGGGTAAACCACTGTTTGGGCACATGGTAAGGCTCGGAAGGGAAGGAGCGCCATTTGACTTTTTGAATGAAAAATTATTTCCATCGTTAGCGGACACCATGTCGCGTTTGGATAGCTCCTGTGTGCCTAAACATTGGCGCTCCCCCACAAGTGACCCCATTTTGGAAACTAGACCCCCCAAGGAACTTATTTAGATGCCTAGTGAGCACTTTAAACCCTCAGGTGCTTCACAAATTGATCTGTAAAAATGAAAAAGTACTTTTTTTTCACAAAAAAATTCTTTTCGCCTCAATTTTTTCATTTTCACATGGGCAGTAGGATAAAATGGATCATAAAATTTGTTGGGCAATTTCTCCCGAGTACGCCGATACCTCATATGTGGGGGTAAACCACTGTTTGGGCACACGGCAGGGCTCGGAAGGGAAGGCGCGCCATTTGACTTTTTGAATGGAAAATTAGCTCCAATTGTTAGCGGACACCATGTCGCGTTTGGAGAGCCCCTGTGTGCCTAAACATTGGAGCTCCCCCACAAGTGACCCCATTTTGGAAACTAGACCCCCCAAGGAACTTATCTAGAGGCATATTGAGCACTTTAAACCCCCAGGTGCTTCACAGAAGTTTATAACGCAGAGCCATGAAAATAAAAAATAATTTTTCTTTCCTCAAAAATTTTTTAGCCTGGAATTTCCTATTTTGCCAAGGATAATGGGAGAAATTGGACCCCAAATATTGTTGTCCAGTTTGTCCTGAGTACGCTGATACCCCATATGTGGGGGTAAACCACTGTTTGGGCGCACGGCAGGGCTCGGAAGGGATGGCACGCCATTTGGCTTTTTAAATGGAAAATTAGCTCCAATCATTAGCGGACACCATGTCACGTTTGGAGAGCCCCTGTGTGCTTAAACATTGGAGATCCCCCAGAAATGACACCATTTTGGAAACTAGACCCCCCAAGGAACTAATCTAGATGTGTGGTGAGGACTTTGAACCCCCAAGTGCTTCACAGAAGTTTATAACGCAGAGCCATGAAAATAAAAAAAAAAATTATTTTCTCAAAAATGATCTTTTAGCCTGCAATTTTTTATTTTCCCAAGGGTAACAGGAGAAATTTGACCCCAAAAGTTGTTGTCCAGTTTCTCCTGAGTACGCTGATACCCCATATGTGGGGGTAAATCACTGTTTGGGCACATGCCGGGGCTCGGAAGTGAAGTAGTGACGTTTTGAAATGCAGACTTTGATGGAATGCTCTGTGGGCGTCACGTTGCGTTTGCAGAGCCCCTGATGTGGCTTAACAGTAGAAACCCCCCACAAGTGACCCCATTTTGGAAACTAGACCCCGAAAGGAACTTATCTAGATGTGTGGTGAGCACTTTGAACCCCCAAGCGCTTCATAGAAGTTTATAATGCAGAGCCGTGAAAATAATAAATACGTCTTCTTTCCTCAAAAATAATTATTTAGCCCAGAATTTTTTATTTTCCCAAGGGTTACAGAAGAAATTGGACCCCAAAAGTTGTTGTCCAGTTTCTCCTGAGTACGCTGATACCCCATATGTGGGGGTAAACCACTGTTTGGGCACATGCCGAGGCTCGGAAGTGAAGTAGTGACGTTTTGAAATGCAGACTTTGATGGAATGCTCTGTGGGCGTCACGTTGCGTTTGCAGAGCCCCTGATGTGGCTTAACAGTAGAAACCCCCCACAAGTGACCCCATTTTGGAAACTAGACCCCGAAAGGAACTTATCTAGATGTGTGGTGAGCACTTTGAACCCCCAAGTGCTTCATAGAAGTTTATAATGCAGAGCCGTGAAAATAATAAATACGTTTTCTTTCCTCAAAAATAATTATTTAGCCCAGAATTTTTTATTTTCCTAAGGGTTACAGGAGAAATTGGACCCCAAAAGTTGTTGTCCAGTTTCTCCTGAGTACGCTGATACCCCATGAGTGGGGGTAAACCACTGTTTGGGCACACGTCGGGGCTCAGAAGGGAAGTAGTGACTTTTGAAATGCAGACTTTGATGGAATGGTCTGCGGGTGTCACGTTGCGTTTGCAGAGCCCCTGGTGTGCCTGAACAGTAGAAACCCCCACAAGTGACCCCATTTTAGAAACTAGACCCCCCAAGGAACTTATCTAGATATGTGGTGAGCACTTTGAACCCCCAAGTGCTTCACAGACGTTTACAACGCAGAGCCGTGAAAATAAAAAATCATTTTTCTTTCCACAAAAATTATGTTTTAGCAAGCATTTTTTTAGATTCACAAGGGTAACAGGAGAAATTGGACCCCAGTAATTGTTGCGCAGTTTGTCCTGAGTATGCTGGTACCCCATATGTGGGGGTAAACCACTGTTTGGGCACACGTCAGGGCTCGGAAGTGAGGGAGCACCATTTGACTTTTTGAATACGAGATTGGCTGGAATCAATGGTGGCGCCATGTTGCGTTTGGAGACCCCTGATGTGCCTAAACAGTGGTAACCCCTCAATTCTAACTCCAACACTAACCCCCCCACACCCCTAACCCTAATCCCAACTGTAGCCATAACCCTAATCACAACCCTAACCGCAACACACCCGTAACCCCAACACACCCCTAACCCTAACCACAACCCTAATTCCAACCCTAACCCTAAGGCTATGTGCCCACGTTGCGGATTCGTGTGAGATATTTCCGCACCATTTTTGAAAAATCCACGGGTAAAAGGCACTGCGTTTTACCTGCGGATTTTCCGCGGATTTCCAGTGTTTTTTGTGCGGATTTCACCTGCGGATTCCTATTGAGGAACAGGTGTAAAACGCTGCGGAATCCGCACAAAGAATTGACATGCTGCGGAAAATACAACGCAGCGTTTCCGCGCGGTATTTTCCGCACCATGGGCACAGCGGATTTGGTTTTTCATATGTTTACATGGTACTGTAAACCTGATGGAACACTGCTGCGAATCCGCAGCGGCCAATCCGCAGCCAAATCCGCACCGTGTGCACATAGCCTAATTCTAAAGGTATGTGCACACGCTGCGGAAAACGCTGCGGATCCGCAGCAGTTTCCCATGAGTTTACAGTTCAATGTAAACCTACGGGAAACAAAAATCGCTGTACACATGCTGCGGAAAAACTGCACGGAAACGCAGCGGTTTACATTCCGCAGCATGTCACTTCTTTGTGCGGATTCCGCAGCGGTTTTACAACTGCTCCAATAGAAAATCGCAGTTGTAAAACCGCAGTGAAATGCGCAGAAAAAAACGCGGTAAATCCGCCATAAATCCGCAGCGGTTTAGCACTGCGAATTTATCAAATCCGCAGCGGAAAAATCTGCAGAGGACCAGAATACGTGTGCACATACCGAAACCCTAACCCTAGCCCTAACCCTAGCCCTAACCCTACCCCTAACCCTACCCCTAACCCTAACCCTAGCCCTAACCCTACCCCTAGCCCTAACCCTAACCCTAGCCCTAACCCTACCCCTACCCCTACCCCTAACCCTAACCCTAACCCTATTCTAACATTAGTGGAAAAAAAAAATTTCTTTATTTTTTTATTGTCCCTACCTATGGGGGTGACAGAGGGGGGGGGTCATTTATTATTTTTTTTATTTTGATCACTGAGATATAATCTATCTCAGTGATCAAAATGCACTTTGGAACGAATCTGCCCGCCGGCAGATTCGGCGGGCGCACTGCGCATGCGCCCGCCATTTTGGAAGATGGCGGCGCCCAGGGAGAAGACGGACGGGACCCCGGCTGGATCGGTAAGTATGATGGGGTGGGGGGGACCACGGGGGGGGGATCGGAGCACGGGGGTGGGGAATCGGAGCGCGGGAGGGGTGGAACGGAGAACGGGGGGCGTGGAACGGAGCACGGGGGGGGCTGGAACAGAGCACGGGGGGGTGGAACGGAGCACCGGGGGGATGGATCGGAGTGCAGGGGGGGTGATCGGAGCACGGGGGGGTGATTGGAGCACGGGGGGAGCGGACAAGAGCACGGGGGGGAGCGGAGCACTGGACGGAGGGGAGCCGGAGCAGTGTACCGGCCAGATCGGGGGGCTGGGGGGGCGATCGGTGGGGTGGGGTGGGGGCACATTAGTATTTCCAGCCATGGCCGATGATATTTCAGCATCGGCCATGGCTGGATTGTAATATTTCACCCGTTATAATAGGTGAAATATTACAAATCGCTCTGATTGGCAGTTTCACTTTCAACAGCCAATCAGAGCGATCGTAGCCACGAGAGGGTGAAGCCACCCCCCCTGGGCTAAACTACCACTCCCCCTGTCCCTGCAGATCGGGTGAAATGGGAGTTAACCCTTTCACCCGGCCTGCAGGGACGCGATCTTTCCATGACGCCACATAGGCGTCATGGGTCGGAATGGCACCGACTTTCATGACGCCTACGTGGCGTCATGGGTCGGGAAGGGGTTAAAAAAAAACACTCCCGTCAAAGTTTTATACTCTTAATATATTGCAATCATCACATTATATGACAGTGTGTACTTACAATTGCTCATTTTGCTTTTCTACCCATAAATTTTGCTCTTTTCTATGCTCTATGGTCTATGTAGAATCAGGAAGACTCATGTCCCTGCAGAAATCATTCCCTTCTTCAACTCTTGACTTAGCTGCTCCACTCCCCCCTTTGCGATTTGACAAATAATGAATGCTGCAACACTCACACTAACTTGTCACAGACTAAACTAGAATTAATAGTGTTGTTTGTGGGTGAAATGCTGGCAATTTGATGCAGACATTATGGCAAAATTGAGTGTGACAGAAGAAAAAATGCACAGGTGCAAGTAATGAGTGCTGTGCAAGAGAAGACTGATTAAGTAAAGTGCAGAACTGATAGCAGCAGCTCCCTGCCTAAAACAGTGTCACTTTCCTCTATAACACATTCTTGAAATAAAATCTATAGTCTTCTCATCATACACTGTACTCTATATTTTGTCTCATGCTGAGTTCCTCATCTCTTATCTGCATGTCACATAACATAGCAGGGCCTTTTAGTGTCCATGAGTCATCATTGACCTCCGTCCTATAGTCTCTCATGATTAGCCAGTTGTGCTATCAAGTAGTGTAACTTCAAGGCATTATGAGGAAGCCTGCAGGGCTCAGATTGGGACCTGTATAATTAAATGTGCATGGTCTGCGTGCATCCCGTGAGCTGCTTGGCAGTTTAGCTTTTTAATGAAATGTAAATAAAGGCATTTTTTTATGGATGGTGAGTGCCACTTTCCAGTTTGGGATAAACACGTTATATCGACTTTATTGAAGACCACGATATCCATAGTAGTCATTTAGTAAGTCATGTTTGTAGTACTACTGGCAGTCTGAATGTGACCAAGCAATTTCTTTTTTCTTTTTGGTCAGCCCACAGGGTGGAGTCCTAGGTCATGTGATCTTTCCTTTATTTTTTATCCTATCTGGAACATGGCACTGCTAATTTTAGATGATTTGTTCAAATTGAATGGAGAATTATTAAAATTCACAAACTTTGTGAAATTTAAAAAAAATCTTGCAGAATTTGAGTTATGCAAAATAATTTACTAGCCAGCACAGCACCAGCAAAAAGGGAAAAAAGGAATAAAGGGGGTGCAAAGCCTTCCAGGTAAAAAACACATATCCAAAAAAAAATTGATACCGCATGCCAATACAGCTATCTTGAAAAATTAGAAACACCAAGGTTACTTACTGGTAGTCGGTTTTTCCGGAACCCATGACGGCACACCTGAGAGAGGAGATCCGCCCAGTCAAGACATGAAACCCTACTGAAAATAAAAGGGCGATACCTCTCTGTCGCTTCAGTTGGTTTTCAGAGCATGAGAGGCCCCCCTGGTTAGTACACATGGCAAATCCATCACATCATATGAACTAAAAACAGCCAAAACTATAGTGCACACCGAAGGGGTGAAAAAAGGGGGGGGAATATACAGGTGCTGCCATGGGTTCCGGAAAAACCGGCTACCAGTAAGTAACCTTGGTGTTTTCCCTTCCTCCATGATGGCACACCTGAGAGACTTTTGTAGAATGAAACCTTAGGGAGTGACCACCGCTTGCAGTACCCTTCTACCAAAGGTTAGGTCAGCAGAGGAAGAAAGATCTAGCTTGTAGTGTTTGAAAAAAGTTGAGGGTGAGGACCAGGTAGCGGCCTTGCAAATTTGATCAATCGATACCTCAGCCTTTTCTGCCCAGGAGGTAGCCACGGCTCTGGTGAAATGAGCCTTGATGCCTTCAGGAACTGTAGTGCCACTCGCAGAGTAGGATAAACTAATGGCCTCCCTGATCCATCTAGCAATGGTACTTTTAGCTACCCCACACTTTTTTTACTACCCTGGAAGGCTACAAATAGGGTTTGGTCTTTCCTCCACTGACTAGTCAAGGACATGTATTGTAAGGTAGATCTTCTTACATCTAACATATGGAACTTTTGTGTTAGGACTGGCGGAACGCACCAAGACAGATGGTATAGATGAGTTCGCAGTCCGGGGTCCACCGTGCAGGTGAAAACCTGCTGCTAGCAATTAGCAGACTATATGGCGGTACACTAAAGTATACACGCGTGGGTTAACCTCACCCAGCGTGAAAGAAGCAATCCTGTTAAGGCACAGGACCGCGGTACCGTACCTAAAGCGCGAGCAAGTAGTTAGCGAACTCAACCCCAACTAGGATTAAAGTCCGATTAGACACTTGCTGGCACAACACCGCAACTGGGTGTGTAGGAAACTGAAGAGCAATATTAAGGCACAAGAGTGCATGCAGTGCCGCACTGACGAACGCCACTAACCACCCAGGCTTGGGTAAGGAAAGCACAGAGGAAGTGCACGGCGCCGTACTGGCGGTCACAGCAACTGGACGCTATAATGTGTGACTAGTGCTGTAGGATAAGTCGGGCGCTAGGTAGCAGCCATACACCTTCCGCGAACAGTCATTCAATAGGGTAGGGGTATCCAAGGACGACTTGCACTCACAACATACACACATTAGCGATTGAAAGACAATACTAGCGCATGGCCGTGCGGTCATGCGCAGTTTATATAGCAGCAGCACAGGAAGTGGCCACAGCACCTTTGCCCTTCCAAGACCTGCCAAGAGGACCAATGGAATGTGCTGCAGAGCCTGAGCACATGACCCTCGATCTCCAACGGGATATCTTACCCTGGGCATGCTCAGTACGTGCAGACAAGGACTTAGTCCAAGAGAAGTCCGCTCGCTGCTGACCAGCACTGACTTTAATGGCAGAGACTGGAGAAGCAGCAGTAACTCTCAGAACAGAGTGAGAATGAGCAAGACGCTGGGACCGACGTCCTTGCTGAGCAGACTCCACTGCGGCTGGACAAAAATGGGAGACCGCAGCAGAGGTGGCTCGAGATTCCCCCTGTGCAGAAGTGGGAACTCGACCCCTAACATTACCCCCCCTCCTAGGGCCCCCCCTCCTTGGGCCTCGCTACGTTCGAAGGCAGCAATGAGCTGCGGAGCCCGAATGTGCTCAGCAGGCTCCCAGGACCTATCCTCAGGGCCGTAACCCTTCCAGTCCACCAAAAAAAATTTTTTTCCACGTACCAACTTGCACCCCAAGATAGCGTTCACCTCGAAATCGTCCGTAGACGAACCCGATGTCCCGGCAGATGACTCAGAAAACCGGGACATGTATACGGGCTTAAGGAGGGACACATGAAAGGTGTCGGTGATACCAAGGCGTGGAGGAAGGGCCAGACGGTAGACCACAGGATTAACCTGTTTGAGGACCTTGAAGGGACCCAAGTAGCGAGGAGCAAATTTAGTGGACTCAACTCGCAGCCTGATGTTACGGGCGGAGAGCCACACCAAGTCGCCAGGAGCAAAGGTCGGCGGAGGACCTCATTCTCTCCTTAGAGGCCCGAATGGCATCCTGAGTGCGGTCCCAAATATCCCGTGCCTCCACAGCCCAGTCTGCCACCCTGGAGTCTGCGGAAGACACGGGCATAGGCACAGGTACCCGTGGATGCTGATCATAGTTGAGGAGGAATGGGGTTTGTCCAGTGGAGTCGGCTACGGCGTTGTTCAGCGCAAACTCTGCCCATGATAGCAAGGATGCCCAGTCATCCTGCCTGGCTGAAACAAAATGTCGCAGGTATGTGACCAAGGTCTGGTTGGCCCTCTCTACCAACCCATTCGTCTCGGGATGATAAGCGGAAGAGAGATTCAACTCAATACTGAGAAGACGACATAGCTCTCTCCAGAACCGAGACACAAACTGGGGACCCCGGTCACTGACAATTTTGTCAGGCATACCATGTAGGCGGAAGATGTGCTTAATGAACAACGCAGCCAAGGCCCGTGCAGAAGGTAACCGTGGTAGCGGCACCAAATGCACCATTTTCGAGAAATGATCGGTGATGACCCAAATGATGGTACAGCCGCGAGACTTGGGCAAACCCACGACAAAGTCCATCCCGACCATCTCCCAGGGCCTATCTGCCACCGGCAAGGGATAGAGCAACCCAGCTGGCCTTTGACGTGGAGATTTATTTTTGGCGCAGGAGACACACGCCAGAATATAATCCCTGACATCCCGGACCATATGCGGCCACCAGTACGTCCTCGCCAGTAGCTCAGATGTCCTCTTTGTCCCAAAGTGTCCACCCACTCTGGACGAATGAGCCCAAGAGAGAACCTCCGGTCGCAAATTAATGGGCACAAAAGTCTTGCCCGGAGGCACAGACTCAAGTGAAACCGGCGCTACGGTTCTCAGGCTCTCAGAAGGAACAATAAGCCGAGGCTCCTCTTCCTCCTCTTCAGTTGACATAAGGGAGCGAGAGAGAGCATCAGCACGAATATTCTTCTCCCCGGCGAGAAAATGAAGAGAAAAGTGGAACCGGGAAAAGAACAAGGACCATCTGGCTTGGCGAGAATTTAGCCGCTGGGCTGTTTGTAAGTAGACCAAATTTTTGTGGTCAGTGTAAACCTGGAAGGGAAACCGCGCACCTTCCAGAAGATGTCTCCACTCTGAAAAGGCCAACTTCATTGCTAGCAGCTCCCTATCCCCGATGGAGTAGTTTCTCTCCGCTGGCGAGAAGATCTTAGAGAAGAAGAAGCATGGTTGCTTCCGACCTTGAGCATCCTTCTGATAGAGGACTGCTCCAGCACCAACGGATGAGGCATCCACCTCCATTAGGAATGGCTTATCCACATCGGGACGATGTAAGATGAGAGCGCTAGCAAAGTGGGACTTAATAGAAGTGAAGGCCTTGGAGACCTCTTCCGACCACAATTTAGGATTCGCTCCCTTCTTGGTGAGGGCTACCAAGGGAGCTACCAGAGTTGAGAAGTGGGGAATGAACTGGCGGTAATAGTTAATGAACCCCATAAAGCGCTGCACCGCTTTAAGAGAATGGGGCTCTTGCCAGTCCATCACATCCTGTAGTTTCGCAGGATCCATAGCCACTCCCGGGGCGGAGATGATATAGTCCAGGAACGGCAAAGACTCCTGCTCAAACATACACTTCTCCAACTTAGCGTAAAGAGAGTTTGCCCGTAGGAGGTCGAAGACTCTGCCAACATCTCTCCGGTGGGAGTCAATATCTGGAGAAAAGATGAGAATATCATCCAGATAGACTACAACTGAGGTGGAAAGCATATCCCGGAAGATGTCGTTGACAAAGTCTTGAAAAACGGCTGGGGCATTACAGAGCCCGAAGGGCATCACCAGATACTCATAGTGCCCATCTCTGGTGTTAAACGCCGTTTTCCATTCGTCCCCCTCACGGATGCGAATCAGGTTGTAAGCACCGCGCAGATCTAATTTAGTAAACACTCTAGCTCCCCAAAGCCTATCGAAGAGCTCGGATATCAAGGGCAAAGGATACTTGTTCTTAACGGTGATAGCGTTAAGACCCCTGTAGTCTATGCATGGACGTAGTTCCCCATTCTTCTTCTGCACGAAGAAGAACCCTGCCCCAGCAGGTGACACTGACTTCCTGATAAACCCTCTTGCCAGATTCTCTTGAATGTACTGAGACATGGCCTCCGTCTCCGGGAGAGATAATGGATAAACTCGACCCCGGGGAGGCTCCGCACCAGGCAAGAGATCGATAGGACAGTCATAGGGGCGATGGGGCGGAAGGGTCTCCGCCGCCTTTTTGGAGAACACGTCTGCGTAAGACCAATATTGCTTGGGGAGAGAGGATAGATCTGCGGGTACCTCAGTAGTAGCAACCTGAACGCACTCTCGGTGACACCTACCCCCACATGATTCACCCCATCCCAGAATTCTGCCTGAGGACCACTCGATGTGAGGAGAGTGGTACCGTAGCCAAGGTATCCCCAACAGGACCTCATCAATACCCTCAGGAATGATGAGCAGAGAAATAATCTCCTGATGGGATGGCGACATGGACAGAGTAACAGGGATGGTCTGATGTGTTATCTGTGCGGGGAGTGTCGACCCATTCACCACTCGAACCGTTACTGGTTGAGATAGCATAACCAGGGGTATTGCGTGACGTTGGGCGAAGGCAGAAGACATAAAATTGCCCTCTGCCCCAGAATCCACGCAGAGGTCTACCGAGTGGGAGGATGAGCCAAAGGTAATTGTCCCCTTAAAGGACAATTTGGAGGCAAACGTCGCAGTGTCTAGTGCACCTCCACCTACTACCACTAGATGCTGACGTTTCCTCGACCGCTGATGACATCTGGTGGCAAGATGTCCTGACTGTTGGCATACATGGCAACCCTGGAGTGCACGAGCGGTCTGGGACTTAGATCCCGCTCGTGACACCACCTTAGGTTCCTGGAACTCAGGAGCCTGGACTGGAGATTCCAAAGGTTTGGCGAAGGTGGGAGCCAGCCGAAACCTCTGCCTACACTGGGCTCACTCTAACCTCCGCTCGTGAAAACGGAGGTCGATGCGATACTGTTATTAACTCTTCCAGTGTGGCGGGAATCTCCCTAGTGGCCAGAGCATCCTTAACGTGATCAGCCAGCCCCCTCCAAAATATAGGGATAAGGGCTTTATCTGACCACTCCAGCTCAGATGCTAGAGTGCGGAAATGGACGGCAAAAAGGCTGACCAAGGACGAGCCCTGAGTCAGTGCCAACAGCTGGAGCGCCGTGTCATGGGTGACACGAGGTCCTAGAAAGACCTGTTTCAGAGTGCTCAGGAATAACGATGCAGTCTGCACCACATGATCGCCACGCTCCCACAGCGGCGTAGCCCACTGCAACGCCCTGTCCGACAATAAGGAAATTATAAAGCCCACCTTAGCCCGCTCTGTAGGGAAACGAGAGGCCAGAAGCTCGAGATGTATTGAGCACTGACTCACGAAACCCCTACAGGACTTACTGTCACCAGAAAATTTCTCTGGTAGCGGGAGGCGAGATAGCGTCGGTACAGGGGCGGCAGTGGACAAGGTAGCTGCAGCCACACTTGCAGCCTGAACAGCGACAGCAGTAACATCCACAGCTGAGGTTGAACGCTCAAGAGCCGCCAACCTTCCCTCCAGCTGCTGGATGTACCGCTGTAAACGCTGGTCGTCCGCCATTTTACTAGCCAAACTCTGGCGCTAGTATTCTGTTAGGACTGGCGGAACGCACCAAGACAGATGGTATAGATGCGTTCGTAGTCCGGGGTCCACCGTGCAGGTGAAAACCTGCTGCTAGCAATTAGCAGACTATATGGCGGTACACTAAAGTATACACGCGTGGGTTAACCTCACCCAGCGTGAAAGAAGCAATCCTGTTAAGGCACAGGACCGCGGTACCGTACCTAAAGCGCGAGCAAGTAGTTAGCGAACTCAACCCCAACTAGGATTAAAGTCCGATTAGACCCTTGCTGGCACAACACCGCAACTGGGTGTGTAGGAAACTGAAGAGCAATATTAAGGCACAAGAGTGCATGCAGTGCCGCACTGACGAACGCCACTAACCACCCAGGCTTGGGTAAGGAAAGCACAGAGGAAGTGCACGGCGCCGTACTGGTGGTCACCGCAACTGGACGCTATAATGTGTGACTAGTGCTGTAGGATAAGTCGGGCGCTAGGTAGCAGCCATACACCTTCCACGAACAGTCATTCAATAGGGTAGGGGTATCCAAGGACGACTTGCACTCACAACATACACACATTAGCGATTGAAAGACAATACTAGCGCATGGCCGTGCGGTCATGCGCAGTTTATATAGCAGCAGCACAGGAAGTGGCCACAGCACCTTTGCCCTTCCAAGACCTGCCAAGAGGACCAATGGAATGTGCTGCAGAGCCTGAGCACATGACCCTCGATCTCCAACGGGATATCTTACCCTGGGCATGCTCAGTACGTGCAGACAAGGACTTAGTCCAAGAGAAGTCCGCTCGCTGCTGACCAGCACTGACTTTAATGGCAGAGACTGGAGAAGCAGCAGTAACTCTCAGAACAGAGTGAGAATGAGCAAGACGCTGGGACCGACGTCCTTGCTGAGCAGACTCCACTGCGGCTGGACAAAAATGGGAGACTGCAGCGGAGGTGGCTCGAGATTCCCCCTGTGCAGAAACGGGAACTCGACCCCTAACATTTTGTTCCCCAGGATTTCTAGGATTATTACAAAATGATGGTAAAGTAATCTCCTGACTCCTATGGAATTTTAGGACCACCTTGGGGAGATAAGCCGGGTCTGGTCTTAGAATTATCCTGGCATCAAAAACCTACCTACGGGCTGATGTTAAGGCTACCAGTAGAATTGTTTTCAAGGTGAGTAATTTAGGTGGCAACTCCTGCAAAGGCTTAAAAGGGTCTTTGGTTAAGGCTTCTAAGACTAAAATTAGATCCCAAGGAGGGATTTTTGGGATAATAACCGGCCTAGACCCGCCACAGGATTTTATGAATCGTGAAACCCACCTATTTGATGCTAGGTTGCAGTTGTATAGGGCCCCCAAGGCTGAAACTTGAACCTTAAGGGTGATAGTTGCTAACCCGAGTTGCAACCCTGCCTGCAGAAACTCTAGGATGTGTCCAACTGGAACTAAAGCCTCCATGGTATTAGCAGGGCATCTACTGCAAAAGGATGTTCTCTTGGGTTTAGCGAGCAGAATTTTTTGACTTTTTCATTGTGTGAGGTGGCAAATTAATCTATTTCTGGTGTACTCCAGGCTTGTATTATTTGTTGGAACACTTGTTGTTTTAAGGACCATTCCCCCTGTCTCAGAGCTCTGTGACTCAGGAAGTCTACCTGTTTGTTTTCTACACCCCTTATGTGTAGTGCTGTGAGGGACAACAGATGTTGTTCTGTCAACTGGAAAAGTAGATTTGATACCCCTTGATGCCCCTCATCCCCCTTTGGTGATTGATATAAGCTACCACTGCTTGATTGTCAGTCATGATTCGAGTATGGCGGCCCTGGAGCAAGGGGAGAAAATGTTTCAAGGCCTTTTCCACTGCCCATAGTTCTTTTTCGTTTGAGCCATGAATCTTTTCTTGCAAGGACCAGGTTCCTTGTACAGAATGAGACCTCAGATGAGCCCCCCAACCTATACCGCTTGCGTCAGTCGTAATGATGTCTTCGACCGGTTTCTGCCACTGGACCCCCATTGTGAGATGTTCCTTCAGAGTCCACCAAATTAGGGAATCTCTTACGCCCTGAGAAATACATAGATTTCCTTCCAAATGCCCTCTTAACAGTTTCTGAGCTGACAGAACTTCCCACTGCAGTTGTCTCAGGTGAAATTACGCCCATCCTATAGCCGGAATGCATGACATTAATGAGCCTAGTAGGGACATTGCTTTTCTTAGGGTCATCACTGGCTGATGTATTGCTGTACTGGTCAAGTTCATTAATTTGGCCACTTTGTTCTCCGGAAGGAGGCAGAGCTGACGCTCAGAGCCCAGTATTAATCCTAGGAAGGACTGCACTTTTACTGGTACTAATCTTTATTTGGGGGTATTTATTATCCATCCCAGCTCTATTAGAGTTGATGTTACAACTGTTACTTGATGGGAGCAATGAGTCTCTGTCCTCCCTACTACAAGGAAGTCGTCCAGGTATGGGACAATCACCACATCCCGGGATCGGAGGTATGACATTACCTCTACCATCACCTTGGTGAAGACCCTGGGAGCTGTAGACAGGCCGAATGGATGGGCTCTATATTGGTAATGTTTTACTTGGTTTTGTATGTAGAGTGCTACTCTCAATTATTTCCGATAATCCTGATGTATTGGGAATGATATTATGCATCTTTTAAGGCTATTACTGCTATGAAGCAGTGTGGGAACAGAAGTTTTGTGTTCGTGTTGATAGACTCCATCTTGAAGGAGTAGTTCTCTACTGATTGATTGAGCTTTCTTAGATTGACTATGGTTCTCCAGGAGCCATCTGGTATTTGTATCAAAAAGAGGGGAGAGTAAAACCCCCTTCCTACCTCCCGAGCCGGGACTTCTTGCAAGACATTTTTGTGAACAAGTCCGAAGACTTCTGTCTCCAGAGCAGATTGCTCCTGCTGGGACTTCCTCCGGGGAGTTATTACAAAATTCTGCCTGGCTGGATGGAGAACTTTATCTTTAGACCGTCCTTGATAATATTTAAAACCCAGATGCTGGGGGAGATGTTTATCCAGGCCGGAAAGAAGAGGGAGAGCAGTCCTCCAACCTCTGATGTAATGTCACTGGGGGGATTTTTTTGCTGATGTAGAGGGCCCTTTGAACATGTAGCCCAATACCCTTTTATCTTTAAAGTCCCAATTTCTCCTATCTCCTGGGGGACGACCTCTGTTAAATCTTCTCCTCCGAAAGAAAGTTTTTTTGGGATCTCTAGAGAAACTTGGAAAGGCTTTCTTTTTATCTCCTGCATGTTCCAAGATCTCTTCTAGCTTTTTGCCAAAGAGGAATTGACCGTCTCATGGAATGGAGCACAGTTTATGTTTAGACGGCAAATCCCCCAGACAACCTTTAAGCCATAGGGTACTTCTTGCCGCATTGGACAAGCCCGCTGCTCTAGCTGTTAATCTTGCAGAATCCACAGAGGAATCTGCCAAAAAAGCCGCTGCTCCTTGCACTAAGGATATGTTCGCAAGGATATCATTTCTAGGAACTTTATCCCTTAGCTGATCTTCTATCTGCTGTAGCCAAGCCAGACCAAGAGAGCATGGGCGTTCATGTCCCAGCAATTGCTGGTTTCAGGTCCCTAGCCGAAGCTTCCCAGTTGTGTCTCAAAAAACTATCTGCTGTTTTGTCACCGCACCGTCAATTTTAGGGATTTTTTCCCAGGATTCGGATTCTTTTTCCTCAAAAGGATATCTCCTTTTTGATGAAGAAGGCAAGGTACCCATTTTCTTGGGTTTTCTCCATTCTTTTTTGATCAATGCTTTGATTTTTGCTTTGACTGGAAATGTACGTTTCCTTTTTTCTTCTAACCCAACAAATTTGACATCCTCAAGTGACCTAGGTGTCTTCTCCTCTTTAAGACCCATAGCAGACCTGACTGCTTTAACTAGTTTTTCTACATCCTCAGTTGGAAAACATGGTCGACCCCTGTATCACTGTCTGAGGAGGAATCTGAGGACTGGATAGAGGCGGAGGAGGTAGAGGGAGACCGGGATGATTTATGACCCTCCTGTCTCTGAGAGGCATCCAAATCCGTAAACACCTTGCGGCTTTTCCTCCCTGTTTTTTTAAGGACCAGTTTTAAGGAGTCTTTTATCTCTGCCTGTATTAAGGCTTTAAGGCTAGTGGCGAAATTAGGGGTCTCTTCCTGTATAGTTTTATTAATGCAGTCAGCGCAGAGGTCCTTCTGCCACTGAACTGCAAGCGGAACTTTACAAAGGGCACATTCTCGGTTCTTTGTTTTGCCGCTAGATTTCCTCTACCCCTAGTGATCAAACAGAAAAAATGGACCCTGTTACCCTAAGGGTGACATTCACGTAGATCACTCGACAACCACTGACAGTCAATGGTGCTGGTTTCGGAGGCTGGGCAGATGCGCGTGCAGCGTCCCTTCTGGATGCCGAAGAGTCTTGCCGGACAGGATGACTGCTGCTCCTACCACTTGAGTGGCTGCTCCTGGTATGCTGGTGGCTCGGCAAGGCATCTGGCGAGAGCTCCTGATGCGGCTATTGCTGCTGTGATGGCAGCTGCTGCTTCTGCTCCTGTAGCCCCACTTCCATGATGAAGCTTTTGGGCATGAGCGCATCTTCTGTGGTCATCCCCCTTTTATGGGGGATCCACTGCACTCCCCGCCTCCTCCGGTGCCCAATGGTGGCCCCTCCCCTCCTCTGCCACGCCACCGGAGTCTTTTCCCGCAGGCGTTTTCTTCATGGGCGCCGCCATTTTGGATCCGGCGCCCGCCCCTGACATCACGCGGGCACGCCCATTCCCAGCATGCCTTGCGTGTGACGTTAAACGGGCGATCCAGAAGCGGCCACCGCACCCGGATGCCGGCAGAGAGAGGAGAGTAGCTTGGCAGCCACGGAAGGAGCCCGGACATCCAACCGTACTGCACCGATGCCCGCTCAGACGCAAAGCCCCAGAGGACCCACGGACGGCGCTTCCAGTACCCAAGGACCGACGCACAGGCACTGCCTGTTTTTCCACGCTGGGATGGGTAATGGGTAAGTAGAAAAATCTTCCGCCATATTCAGCACGAGGGTCCCTGTCAGGACAGGAAACCCAACTGAAGCGACAGAGAGGTACCACCCTTTTATTTTCAGTAGGGTTTCCTGTCCTGACTGGGCAGATCCCCTCTCTCAGGTGTGCCGTCATGGGGGAAGGTTAAAACTGAATGGCCCATAGTGACAGCAAAGATTTGGTTCATGTGAGAACCTTTCTCAAGTTGAACCCAATGCACCCCAGTACCTATAAGCTTTGTCAAAAAGCAAAATGCCTGATGGCGTTCGCTAGGCTACTAAACAGAATGGATAACAAGGGATAGTGTGCATCATCTGGCCTTTCCTAATGATGATAGTGAACAAGCCATAAACTTAACAGGCTAATTCAGGTCTGAAACCTTGGTCAAAGGTTGACCCATTTTGCTCTTTCTAATTTTTAAAATGTAAAAAATGATAATATATATACATTTTTGCCTAAAATACAAAGGAAATGAGTCTCCTTTAACTTTAGACCCGTTAGAGATCATTTGATCTTCAACAGACTTAACTGTTCACAATAACAGTAATTTTGACCAGGGATGCCCAAACTTTTACATGCCACTGTTTGAGGCTGATGAGTTTGTGACAGGACAATAGCAGTTAGTCTAGACATCATGATCCATACACAGATATCTGAATTTGGCTTAAAGCTGTAGTAGCAGTGAGCCTATTCATAATGTAATACATTACTTGCCTGTCTCCAAATCACTGTCGGTCTCATGTGTCTTTTTGTATACCAGAGCCCAAAACAATACCAAATATTTCAGGTGTGATCTAACTAGCAATTTGAATAGAGGTACAATTTTTCATCATGTCCAACTTTGCCTCTTTGTATACACCCTATGATCTTTTTATGCCTTGATAAGCCGCTGCCTGACACTAGTTGCTACAGTCCAGCTTGTTGTCCACTAACTTTCCAACAAACCTACACAACTTTTAATTTCTATAGAAGCAGTACACTTTCTGATAGAATAGGTCGACATTCAGACTTTTGCCCCACGTGACATTATTATAATTGGTGCTAAGATGACTTTTTATGAGCCACGATAAAATGAAGGTGATTAACCACAATTTCTTTTTGAAATATTCTAAATTAATGATCATGAAATGATCAAACACAGAAAATGTTGCATATTAAAAACAACATAGGAAGCAGTTAATTTTTTTCCTACCTTTTACTGTATATTTTGCATTAAATCAGTCAAATTTCATCAGCATTATTCATGAGCCAGGCAGAAAGCAAAGCCCGAGTTAGATCTTAACCCGAATGACTTTGCATCAAAGACTCTCTCCTGACAGGACGTTTTACTAAACTCAAATTTTTCCTTCTCAAAAATGAACATTTTAAACCCTGAAACTGAAGCCGTCAGTCATAGCTGATCGTTTGTAAGTCAGATAGTCATGTAAAGAAGATAACACAAGGGCACAGATCAGGAGAAGTGACAGTTATGAAAGGAAGTCTGCCTGTTTGTCTCTCCAGAAGAACATGGAGAAGTGCCTGAGTGACATGTCTATGTTATCTCAAGGAAAATTCTTTCGGACATTTATTACCGCGGCTCATTGGAGAAATGAGTAGAAAGTAGAAGCAGCATTTTCAGTACTTGATATTTAGTATAATGATGCACTTTCTTCTGAAGGTAATAAACTAAAGGTTTGTTTTAGACAAAGTACTGCCTTGGAAAAAGATGAAAAGTGGAACCCCAAATTTTAACATATTTCACTATCACACAAAAACATTTAGGGTGCATTTAATTCAGACTGTTTACCAACCTGTTTACACAGACTGGAATGGAGTGATACACGCACCCCCCCCCCCACACACACACAGTGTATGCTACACATAGTGTATGTTACACACACACACAAACACTCATTGCATATTACATACACACTACATGTTAAACAATCACACATACACACAGACTGGATGTTACGCACAGTGCATGCTACACACACATATACACACAAATACTGCATATTACACACCTACACACACCGCACGTTACTCCATGTTACTCATGCACATACACACACACAAACACGTCCACCATTTTGCTGAAAAAATTATAACTCTGACCACAGGATTCATATGCCCCACCATCTCCACATCCTGCTGTCTAGTCCTCTGTGCCTCTTCTTTTCTCTTAACTCCATCGTTCCCATTAGTCAACATTTTTCATTCAACACAAGGACTTACAGCATGACTATGCGCCATACCATGTTGTGATGTCAAGTGTCCAGTTGTTGGCACAGCTCACTGTGATCTCTGATGCCTAGACGCATCTGAAGTCAGGGCCTTGAGTGAAGCAGCAGAAGAGAAAGTGTGAGACAGGGAAAGAGGATGAGAAGAGGTGTGAAAGAATGGCAATTTTGAAATACACTGCAATATGATAGTACTGCAGTGTACTGTATAAGTGATCGAATGTTATTCAAATGTAGAAAATAAAAAATAGCATACTTTGTATTGCTGCATGCAAAACTGACTCTCTTAAATATGGAGCCTCAGATTTCTGCAACCTCAGATTTCCGTACTAAAAAATACCAATGGACATTATAAGTCTATGGGTTCAGATGGGCCTTTTTGGTGTACAAGAAGTGATGTAGCCTGTACTTCATCATTTTTAGCTTTCGGCTTCTGTGATGGAACAAAAATTTTAAGGCAAAATACAGATGAGAAATTAGTCTAAGGGCTCATTCAGACTTCTGTGTAAGTCGGTCTGAGATTGGAATGAAATGCATGAGGCTATGAAGCTTCGGCCGGGTGTCCCGTAATCAGTCCATGTATTAGCGGTCAATGCTTGGTCCTGTTCACATAGACATCTAAATGAGCGCTAACTTGAAATTTACATCATCCTCCATCACACTTTCCCTACACTATATATAATACTAGATGGTGGCCCGATTCTAACGCATCGGGTATATTAGAATATGTATGTAGCTTATTTATGAAGATTTCAGAAAAATGCAATGAATACACAGGATTCGGCCAGCCGGGAGTGACAAATTAGCGAAGTGTGGTTCAAATCCCATGCCAATTCGTGGCTGGACTGCATCTGATGCTGATTGTTTGCGGCTGGCCGGGCGTCACCAATCATTGACGCCAGGGCCGCCTCCAGGTCTTTGAGGGCCCTGGGCAAAAGAGTCTAACAGCCCACGTAGCATATTACACAGCCCACGTAGTATATAGCACAGCCACATAGTATATAGCACAGCTACGTAGTTTATATAACAGCGACGTAGTATATAGCACAGCCACGTAGTATATAGCACAGCTACGTAGTATACAGTCAGTCAGCAATAGTGCAAGTTCCACCACTTAAAAAGATGAGAGGCGTCTGTAATTTACATCATAGGTAGACCTCAACTATGGGAGACAAACTGAGAAAAAAAAATCCAGAAAATCACATTGTCTGTTTTTTTTTAACATTTTTTTTGCATATTATGGTGGAAAATAAGTATTTGGTCAGAAACAAACAATCAAGATTTCTGGCTCTCACAGACCTGTAACTTCTTCTTTAAGAGTCTCCTCTTTCCTCCACTCATTACCTGTAGTAATGGCACCTGTTTAAACTTGTTATCAGTATAAAAAGACACCTGTGCACACCCTCAAACAGTCTGACTCTAAACTCCACTATGGTGAAGACCAAAGAGCTGTCAAAGGACACCAGAAACAAAATTGTAGCCCTGCACCAGGCTGGGAAGACTGAATCTGCAATAGCCAACCAGCTTGGAGTGAAGAAATCAACAGTGGGAGCAATAATTAGAAAATGGAAGACATACAAGACCACTGATAATCTCCCTCGATCTGGGGCTCCACGCAAAATCCCACCCCGTGGGGTCAGAATGATCACAAGAACGGTGAGCAAAAATCCCAGAACCACGCGGGGGGACCTAGTGAATGAACTGCAGAGAGCTGGGACCAATGTAACAAGGTCTGCCATAATTAACATACTACGCCACCATGGACTCAGATCCTGCAGTGCCAGACGTGTCCCACTGCTTAAGCCAGTACATGTCCGGGCCCGTCTGAAGTTTGCTAGAGAGCATTTGGATGATCCAGAGGAGTTTTGGGAGAATGTCCTATGGTCTGATGAAACCAAACTGGAACTGTTTGGTAGAAACACAACTTGTCGTGTTTGGAGGAAAAAGAATACTGAGTTGCATCCATCAAACACCATACCTACTGTAAAGCATGGTGGTGGAAACATCATGCTTTGGGGCTGTTTCTCTGCAAAGGGGCCAGGACGACTGATCCGGGTACATGAAAGAATGAATGGGGCCATGTATCCTGAGATTTTGAGTGCAAACCTCCTTCCATCAGCAAGGGCATTGAAGATGAAACGTGGCTGGGTCTTTCAACATGACAATGATCCAAAGCACACCGCCAGGGCAACGAAGGAGTGGCTTCATAAGAAGCATTTCAAGGTCCTGGAGTGGCCTAGCCAGTCTCCAGATCTCAACCCTATAGAAAACCTTTGGAGGGAGTTGAAAGTCCATGTTGCCAAGTGAAAAGCCAAAAACATCACTGCTCTAGAGGAGATCTGCATGGAGGAATGGGCCAACATACCAACAACAGTGTGTGGCAACCTTGTGAAGACTTACAGAAAACGTTTGACCTCTGTCATTGCCAACAAAGGATATATTACAAAGTATTGAGATGAAATTTTGTTTCTGACCAAATACTTATTTTCCACCATAATATGCAAATAAAATGTTAAAAAAACAGACAATGTGATTTTCTGGATTTTTTTTTCTCAGTTTGTCTCCCATAGTTGAGGTCTACCTATGATGTAAATTATAGATGCCTCTCATCTTTTTAAGTGGTGGAACTTGCACTATTACTGACTGACTAAATACATTTTTGCCCCACTGTATAACACATCCACGTAGTATATAGCACAGCCACGTAGTATATAGCACAGCCCACATAGTATATAGCACAGCGACATAGTATATAACACAGCCCACGCAGTATATAACACATGCCACGCAGTATGTAACACAGCCTACGCAGTATGTAACACAGCCCATGCAGTATATAACACAGCCCACGCAGTATATAACACAGCCCATGCAGTATATTACACAGCCCACGTAGTATATAACAATGTGGGCACCATATCCCTGTTAAAAAATAATAATTAAAATAAAAAATACTTATATACACACCTTCGGGCGGCCCCCGCATCCCGCCCTGGTATTTAGCGATGCTCCTCGCGACACTCTGTTCCCAGTAATGCCGCGGTGTAATGCAATCCATTTAATGGACTGTTAAAACGCTATGTGGACGCTGATTGGAAGGGAGTATGGAGGGGGCACTGACTGGAGGGGAGTAGGGAGGGGCAAATTCATGGCCGGACTGTGCCTGTCGCTGATTGGTCGAGCCCAGATGGCCGTGACCAATCAGCGACGCAGTATTTCCATGACAGACATACAGACAGACAGACAAACAGACAAACAGACGGAAGTGGACCTTAGATAATTACATATATATATATAATATGTTTTTCAGTGAGTGGAGAGATTCTCATCAATTGCAGAAACTCCAATGAGGAAGAGGTGTCTGATAGGTGGAGAAGGCTTAAGGTACCGTCACACTCAGCGACGCTGCAGCGATATAGACAACGAGCCGATCACTGCAGCGTCGCTGTTTAGGTCGCTGTAGAGACGTCAAACACAGCAGCTCCAGAACGATGCAGGAGCGATCCTGTGACGTAACGGCAACTCACTTATCGTTGTAGCTGGTTGTTAGCTCCATGTAAAACATTGCTGGCATCGTTGCTTTTGCTGTCAAACATGACGATACATGCCGACCTGACGACCAAATAAAGTTCTGGACTTCTAGCTCCGACCAGCGATGTCACAGCGGGATCCTGATCGCTGCTGCGTGTCAAACACAACGAGATCGCTATCCAGGACGCTGCAATGTCACAGATCGTTGTCGTTCTCGTTGTAAAGTTGCTGAGTGTGAAGGTACCTTTAGTCAATGGATTATATTACAAGTTAATTATCTTTTCAAACAAAAATGTAATGTTAAGTGGCGTTTAAATCATTAGACAACGTACAAGTATATATTATACAAAATGATGCATTATTGCCTCTTTATTATATTCCTTGTACCTAAATTCATTGGTTAGTTGTTTAGCAATTTGATTTAACTGTTTTGAAATTTAATGTGCAGCATTAAAACTTTATGATGTTTTACTTTATTGTCCAACCATGTTCTGAACACAAATGAGAATAAATTATGTCATTTAAAATTGTGGGAATTAAAGTAACTTAAAAAAAAAACTGGCATTAGGGATATTTTACCATTTGCTTGTTTACTTATTTACATCCTTAGTTTTCTTTTGTATTCATCAGCATATGCTGCTTTTTGAAAACAAAATGTGCAACTCAAAGACTTTCTATGATTACTTGCCAGAAACTGTTAAACATGAAAAAGAAGCAAAGGAGTATTTCCCTTTTCCGAAATAATTAAAACAGTCATTCAACTTTTATACACTTATTTTGCAGGAATTATATTTTCTTAGAAAACAATAAGGAAATATTGCAGTTAAGCTTTTTTTTATCCCTGTGTGACTCTAAAAATGTTGTTCAAAGAAATTAGCTACTTTTCTAGTTTTTGTCCTCAAATTACCTTTTTCTTGCATCCATAAATATTATCGGTTCCTTTAGTACTAATTTGGATGGGTGTAGCACATCTGTGCTTAAAGTGACATACCATTACTTTTATATCGATGACTACTCTTAAGATAGATCATCAATATAAGATCATTGGTATTCTGGCACACAGCACATCCAACAATCAGCAGCGGTGGCCGGATGTTTGCAGTTGCATAACTAAAGAGCACAGCTCCATTTGTGTAGTGGCCGCTGCTGGATAACAGAGATACGGCCTTGAGTATGAAAGTAGTGAAACATCCCTTTATCAATTTTTATTAGATGTAACAAGTTCACATTTTGCATTCAAAATACAATATCAACTCAGCATTAAGTGAGATTTTTAAAAACTAACTTTCATTACATATTGGTAAAAAAGAAGATGTACTAAAAGACCAATATCATACCATTATTTAAACAAGAGTGCAAGTTGATGCACTATCTGTCACGATCCCATCAGGGGATCAGTCAGTGGACGGCATGACACACACAACGGGATGGAATGGCGAGGGGAAGGCCCTACCAATAGGGAATGAGGGATGGTCACCACCTAAACTCAAACCAGAGCCTATCCCTGTACTCCCCTAGCCCCCTAAGTGGGTCCTTCCCTCCACCGCCATCAGGAACCTTGCCCCTCGCTGTCACCTAGCACTGCCCTGGCTAGTGCACTGGCCATCAAAGGGCGCCAGCCTTCCTTACCACAGAAAATAGTACAATACAGGGGACAGTGACAAACGCGAGAAAGACAAGGAGAAAACACCAAACTTATCTTAATAGTGTTCTCTGCTGCAAAGCACTGCACAGCAGAAGAAAGGCTCCCAGACTACGAACTCCATGAACCAGCAGATTCACCACTTCACCCAGAGAGCTCCTTACTCCTGGCTTGGTCAACATAGATTGCTCTATCACCGACAGTCAGCTGATGCATCTGCTGACCATTTCAAGGATGGTGGGAGTGGTCACCACCCACATTAGCTGACCTAGCAAATCTGCAGTTTTAGCAGACTACCAGCCAGGAAAACTGACATTAATTCCTGCTGACCTGAAAGAAATTTAAATTCAACACTTAAATCAGAGTGGAACAAGAGCTGCCACAAATCCAAAAATGGATCGTGACACTATCACACCACAATCAGGAACATCTCATACCAATCACAGACAGTTGCCATCAATTACTCTAGATCCTGCAGGTATTAATTGAAGTCAGAAGACCTGGGTAAAGAGGTGCCATAACCCTATGCTGAATGACACGACCTCTGTCTCTATTACACCTCATCTACACTTGCCGTGATAATCCCAGAAATTGTATTTTTCACCTGATAAATGACAAGCTTGCTGCAATAGACTACTACCCTATTGCATTATTTACTTTCTCTCAATCTGTCTGCAGAATTTTAGTGATGCAATAAAAGATAGATATGTATAGGTCTACAATCTGTTGCACCTTTATGAGAAACTATGTTTTAAATCAATATATTTGGAATCAATATGCAACTTAGATTGCAAGTGCACGGGAGGATATCCACTTAAAGACCATCATCCCTTTTCAGTACTTCCTGCCAGATACCAGCCTTTTTTACATGACAGCTGCCTTCCTTATGAAGTTATCTAGGTGGACACACAAGTGCTGCTATTTTTTTGGATCAGTGTGAATGCTTAATATCGCACTATGCACACACCAACACAAAGACTAGAAGTGCATTGGAAGATATCGGCTGGCCACATAGATGACGTCACGGGGAACCCTGATATGGCCCCTTGTGTAGTCTAATTTGCATTGTTTAAAAGCATGATCTCTCCACAAAGGCTCAATGGACTGCCGTAAAATAAATATTATTTTCATTGTTGGACAAAGAACTCTGCAGCCTTACCATTAATACCATTATAAAAGTGCTGATGAAAGATTATTTTTAAATGTACAGGACTCATAAGGGTTCCATCATACTATTGTTGAGATCAAGCCAACAAAGATTACACTAATAATAATAATAATAATTTTATTTATATAGCGCCAACATATTCCGCAGCGCTTTACAAATTATAGAGGGGACTTGTACAGACAATAGACATTACAGCATAACAGAAATACAGTTCAAAACAGATACCAGGAGGAGTGAGGGCCCTGCTCGCAAGCTTACAAACTATGGGGAAAAGGGGAGACACGAGAGGTGGATGGTAACAATTGCTTTAGTTATTCGGACCAGCTATAGTGTAAGGCTCAGGTGTTCATGTAAAGCTGCATGAACCAGTTACCTGCCTAAGTATGTAGCAGTACAGACACAGAGGGCTAATACTGCATAAAGTGTATGAGAACATGATGCGAGGAACCTTTTTTTTTTTTTTTTTTTTAATTATAAATAGGCCACACAGGGATCGTTAGGTTAATGCATTGAGACGGTAGGCCAGTCTGAACAAATGAGTTTTTAGGGCACGCTTAAAACTGTGGGGATTGGGGATTAATCGTATTAACCTAGGTAGTGCATTCCAAAGAATTGGCGCAGCACGTGTAAAGTCTTGGGGTAACTCAAATTGGCAACACTTGACCTTGCTATAAAACAGAATTATATATGACTCTATATGACTGCAGACTTGTGAATCCTCACATTGCATGACCACAAGTATGTGACATGCGTACACCCAGCCTCATTCTGATTAGATGAGTGTGGTCTCAGTCTAGTTGGAATGTAGCCTGGAGTATTCATATGACATACTTGCAGTGACATGACCGCTGTTCCTGGTGCCAACACCGGAGAATCCTCACAGAATGCAGTGTGTGCGATGTGAGGAGCCACATATCTGTACACACATAGAGTGACTGCAGACTTGTAGTTGAAGACAGGACAATCCATTTAATTTCAGGTAAAGAGGCAAATCATTAAAAAAAGAGAGGATTTTAAATTCAATGGATCAGAAAAAAAAACCTTAAAAGCGGAAGGCAATGATGTGATGAAACAGAAAGAAATAAAACAAATTGTCCAGACTCATCATTTGTAAATTTCTGAAGTCACGTTTCTTTTTTTGTTTATTGTACTTGATGATGTTTTTTGAGCCAAATTATTAAAATGGCGCAGATGGTTCATAAATTTTGTACAATTTAAAAAAATTGTCTTAAACCTATTTTGCGACTCTTTAGCACAATAAGCCGGACGTTTCGCAAAATGAAGAAAACATTTTAAATTAACTTGCGTGCATAAAACCAATCTGGGGAAGATGAGTATATTTGTGAAACATTTCAAAAAGTGTGAAGTTATAAATCAAATGAAAACATCTAAAAAAAACTAAACTCCACTCGCAAATGTGAATGTAAAAAAAATACAAACACATAAAATAGACTTTAAAACAACTGGAATTAAAAGTAAAACTAGACACAAATGAAAAACGGTAAAAAGATCAAAAAGTAGACAAAAAAACAAGTGTACCATGCAATAATGAATGTTTTTAAAATCTTAAAAAAAATGGGACTGCTCCTGGAATTTTCTATAAAATAGCAAGATATGTGTTTTTTTTTACTTTCTTTGGTGCTGAAATGTAATAAAAAGATGAATAATAGCGGAGTTGAATAATAGCTTCTAATTCATTCAACTCTTTAATTCTTTTTCAAAAACGTCTTTCCTTTTTAAATCAATCTCTACGGATCGTGTTGTGTGAAGAATTGATATCTTTTATCTTGTGAAGTGGAACTGCTTCTTTAAGTAATTTTGAGAGAATCTGAAAAATTTAATAGGCCTTAAAAAATAATAATAGGATTCCTCCTTGTGATCTGAATTACTCTGCAAGCTTGAATGTTTTATTGAAATGACTGATATGGTATGAAAATATTATTAAAACCTATTCCAGTCTGATCATGAAGAAACTTGAGCTAACATCTGCTATAGCTGATATGATTTATTCTTCATTTATATTTAAATAATTTTCCGTCAAACTGATTTTAGAGGATATAAAAATGTTTTTTTATCATTAAATCATTCATACTTCAATGCAAAATTAATATGCTTTTTTTTCCAAGTTAAGCTACTGTAAAATAATTACTTTAGTTAAATATGCAGTACTACTATAAAATTATTACTACTACCATTTAAGTTTCCTTGATCATTTGAAAATAATTTCATTGTTCAATTTAAAATGCAAATCAATTTATATTGATCTCCTGATTCCAATGATAAAGGCAACACTTGGAAGGCCAATGATTTCCAGATTGAAAAGATTCTGTATTGCTCAAGTTCCCAATTTTCACTACAGAAACTACAGGATTCCTGATGTTCTGTTTAAGCTTGAACTATGCATCCATCATAAGAATAAAAGATGAATTCTAAGGAGAGACTAATACGTCACATTATAGAAACAAAACGCTCCCAACCCCTTGACTACAATGGGTTACATCTTGTATCTATCATGCTGATTGTCTTTTTTTTTGCTGCAAAAAACAATGCTAATTTTTTGTGCACTAAACTAAAGTGATTTCCAAAGTTTATGCAACTTTCTAACAAGCGAATTACAGACTTCAAACCCTTATAAATCATTAAAAGGGCTGTCCACTTCCCATTCTTCATGTTTGGCCCCATTAAAATGAACACACCTATTCTCATCTCCTGTGTTACTGTCATTCCAGTGGTGTCGGCATTCGCATTCCTGGGACTCACATGAGGTTGATATGTCATGTAAGCCCTGCACCCAATCAGCGCTGGCATCACTTTCCTCGCCTTCAGACAAATTGAAATCAAGAGGAATTCAGAGAACAGCCACAGAACTGAATTCCTGTTGATGTTCAAAATGTCAGGAAATGGGGACACTGAAGTCGGTGCTGAGTGGGCGCAGGACTCAAATGATGTAGCAACCTCATATGAGCTGCGGGAGCGCAAGTGCCGACACCACAGGAACAACGCTGCCACTGGAGGTGAGTATAGGCGGTTTTGTTTTAACGGGGCCAAGCAAGAGGAATAAGAAGGGGTTGTCCAATTAGTAGAGAGCTGAAAGCATGGTCTCCTCTTTTCTAAAGACAAGAAGAGATGAAAATGGTTGGTTTTCTGATAGGTGGGAGCCCATTCAACAAGCAGTGAATGTATAAGTAGGTAATAATTTAATATTGTGGCTCATAGGGTTGGTTTGATCTGACAATGTGGCCCTCATAAACAAGAAGGTTGTGAATCCCTTGACTAGGCAATGCTTTGCAATATAAAAAGCCCTGTTTCAAGCCTGATATATTGAAGCAAATTACAAGCTACTGCTAAGCACATGGCTAGAATATGCCATCACTCAATGATTGCTGAGGTTTCAGTGACAAGTTCCCTTTGCCAACTTTGCTGCTTCCTATTGGTTGCATTATAGTTCTAATCCTCTTCCGCTCTGAAGAGACAATTTGAAAAAATCCTTTTACAATTTTTCCTCTGCACAGTGGTCTTCCCAGCTACCCACTGCAGTGCGGCTCTATTCAAATGTATAGGGCCGACTGCAGATCACTGCACAGGTGGATTGCCGGGAGCACAGATGTGAAAGGGGAAAAATGAAGGGTATTCTGTGCAGACTCATCCCTCTAGAATGCCCTTCAGTCTTAGTCTTAGGATCAGTTGGCAGGTCTATGTAATGGCATATTCTAACCATATACATTATACTTAAGGGAATAATCCTTCAACATGTTTCGGCTCAAGCTTCCATGAATAGCACCTAATCAACATAATCAAAGAGACATGACGAGAGAATGTCTGTATAGGACAGCGGAATGGTTCAAATAATTCATATTGGTAATTCTAAAAACATAACATGAAGTTCCCAGACCCCAAAACAACATCAGTAACAACCTCCCCATCTCAACTACTATATGCCATGTCTGATGCTAGTATGTGGCAGAATTCACACGACACCTGGGCACTGTTCATATAGGCTGTTAGTTCTGTGCATTCTTTTACACCCTTGGTGACTGCCAGGAACAATTTCAGAACATAGTTCTAAATAGAGTAGCATTAGGATAAGCATCAAATGCCGGGCAAATCAGCTTAAGGGGTTGCCCCATGAACAAAGTACATTTTAATCAGTAGATCTTGGAAAAATAATAAGTTCCACAATTGGATATGTTAAAAAATGTTCCCCAACTGTGTACTGTGTAATGGCTGCGTCTGACTGTGCAGGAACATGGTCAGATCATACCACAGGTGTGGAGCAGCGGAGGACGCAGAAGAGAGTATACAGATATTTCAGCATGGGATCACAGCTGATTTTTTCTGTGAGGTAAAACATTTCCCTGACTATTTAAAAACTTGTTTTACCTCAAAGAAATAATTATTTGTGATCCCATACTGTCCTGCATGTATACTTTTTTTTGCGTCCTCCCCTACCCAGGAGATGTGATATGATCAGACCATGTCCCTGTACAGTGAGACAAGGACATACACAGAACACAGCAGGGGCACATTTTTAAGCACATTATAAGCATAGGAACTTTTTTTTAGGTTAGCCTTCAGTTTATCGGGTGTGCCTGGTTTCCTAGGCACTAGGGCATCACTTACAAGCTCTTTGCTTTAGTGATTGTGAGCACTGATCTGAAGCTAGTTGGATTTCTGGATCCGGTCAGCTTCAGTGCCTATGTATTGCTCCGTTTCTGCAGAGGCAAAGCTAGTGTGACAGGTCTGAACAATCAATTATGAAGGAGTGCAGCGCTCCTGGCGTGCAGAAAGCTGGGAGGTAGGGAGACGTACTGTACACTCTCGGAAATTGTAGATGATACAAACCATTTAATTTATGCTTTATTCATTTAAATGCCTGTTAATTCTATACTTAGGTGTCCAGTGGGTGGTCTTATTTAGACTGACATTTGTCTGTATGAATATATATATACTAGATGGCAGCCCGATTCTAAAGAATCGGGAGTCTAGAATCCATATATACTTTATTTATTCAAATGTAAGAATAATACAATTAATATATAATAGTAAGAAAGAACAAAAAATGGCTGCACTTACCAGCTCTTGACAATTCTTGTTATTTAAGAAATTGCTGGGCAATAATGGACAATGTCCTTATGTGGCAAATAATAGAGCAATATACCCAATGTGGCAAAGAAGAGGTTAATAAACGGCAGTCTCTCAGTATAACAGTCAGTGAATAATAGGCAGTATATGGAGAAAACACCAAACAAAAGTTCAAAATTGGTGTGAAAATGTCACTGAACCACTTCACAACTAAATATATATAGTTTTGGTAAATGGTATTATCATTTTTTTGACGAAATTCGGCAGGAGCTTGAAGAGCAACGTCACTGGGCCCGCCTCCACGCAGTAGAAACTTGCTGTGAGGTAAAAATTCAAAAATCACACCAAAATGGCGGGCGGAGTGTGTCACAGTACGGCACGTTTCTGATTGGTCGCTCGCAGCAGGCGGCAACTAATCAGACACTGGACACTGATGACGTCACTTATCTCCGGACATTAGCTCCGGACATTAGCTCTGGACATTAGCTCCGGACAGGAAGTTGGCACAAATTGCAGGAAGTAGTATTCTAGGCAATTATATATTAGATATAGAAATAGATCTCAATCACTACAATAGCAGATTACATTTTATTAAATTATCTATAAAAAAATAAGAGCTATAATCTGATTTTTTTTGCGTTGGGCAACTGCTCCACTTTTTCTTTTCAGCAGTTTTGATATATCCCCTCCTTTATCTGTGCAGGGAATTTTGTGTTAGAAAAACAGCATCAAAATCTAGACAAAAAAATACGCATTAGTAAAAAGTAGAGATCTGAATTAAGGGTCAAAAATACATGAGATTAAATTTTATATATATATTATACACAGTGAGGGAAATAAGTATTTGATCCCTTGCTGATCTTGTAAGTTTGCCCACTGACAAAGACATGAACAGTCTATAATATTAAGGGTAGGTTAATTTTAACATTGGGAGATAGAATATCAAAAATTAAATCCAGGAAATCACATTGCAAAATGCAAATAAATGTATAGAATTTATACAGTGAGAAGTAAGTTTTTGATCACCTACCAACCATTGAGAGTTCTGGCTCCTACATACCAGTTAGATGCTCCCAATCAATTTGTTACCTGCATTAAAGACAGCTGTCTTACGTAGTCACGTTTATAAAAGACTTCTGTCCAAGTACCTAACTAATCAGTAAGACTCTAACTTCGACAACATGGGCAAGACCAAAAAGCTTTCTAAGGATGTCAGGGACAAGATCATAAACCTGCACAAAGCTGGAATGGGCTACAAAACCATAAATAAGATGCTGGGTGATACGGAGACAACTGTTGGTGCAATAGTTAGAAAATAGAAGAAATACAAAATGACTGTCAAACGACATCGATCTGGGGCACCATGCAAAATCTCACCTCGTGGGGTATCCTTGATCATGAGGAAGGTGGGTGATCAGCCTAAAACTACACTGGGGGAACTTGTTAATAATCTCAAGGCAGCAGGGACCAAAGTTACCAAGAAAACCATTGGTAACACATTACACCGTAAAATGTTTAAAATCCTGCAGGGCCCACAAGGTCCCCCTGCTCAAGAAGGCACATGTGTAGGCCCATCTGAAGTTTGCCAATGAACATCTGGATGATTCTGTGAGTGATTGCGAAAAGGTGCTGTGGTCAGATGAGACAAAAATTGAGCTCTTTGGCATTAACTCAACTCGCCGTGCTTGGAGGAAGAGAACTGCTGCTTATGACCGAAAGAACACTGTCCCCACTGTCAAGCATAGAGGTGGAAACATTATGTTTTGGGTTGTTTCTCTGCTAAGGGCACAGGACTACTTCACCACATCAATGGGAGAATGGATAGGGCCATGTACCATAAAATTCTGAGTGACATCCTCCTTCCCTCTGCCAGGACATTAAAAATGGGTTGTGGATGGGTCTTCCAACAAGACAGTGACCCAAAACATACAGCCAAGGCAACAAAGGAGTGGTTCAAAAAGAAAAAAAAGAAGCACATTAAGGTCATGGAATGGACTAGCCAGTCTCTAGAAGTTAATTCCATAGAAAACTTATGGAGGGAGTTGAAGCTCCGAGTTGCCAAGCGACAGCCTCAACACCTTAATGATTTAAAGATGGTCTGCAAAGAGGAGTGGACCAAAATTCCTCCTGACATGTGCGCAAACCTGATCATCAACTACAAAAAAAGTCTGACTGTTGTGATTATCAAAAAGGGTTTTGCCACCAAGTATTAAGTCTTGTTTGCGAGAGGGATCAAATACTTATTGATCAAATACTTATTTCTCACTGCAAAATGCAAATAAATTTATATAATTTATACAATCTGATTTTCTGGATTTTGTGGATTGTATTTTTGATATTCTACCTCTCAATGTTAAAATTAACCTCCCCTTAAAATTATAGACTTTTCATGTCTGTGTATCAGGCTTATGATTGAATTACATTGGGAAGTTGCAGACAGTTTATTAAGCTTTTCCTTGCCTTTTGTCAAATTGATTCAATTCGTCTAAAGTTTTTAAGGCTCCTATCCTTATCTAGTTGACATCTTTCTTCACCAGCCATCAATATTCTGGAGCTCAATGCTGTCTTGGATACATCTCTCTAGACAAGATATCACAATCATTTTTTCTATTATTTCTTATGTGCTGTTTATGACTTTGATGTTCCATTAAAAGTAATAATGTACAAATAATGTGTTATCCAAACAATAGCTCAAGGGCAGCTATCAAGCTAGAAAATCTAAGAATGCACACTGGTACAGAAACTGAAAAGTAAAAAACAATTGAAACTGAGTTTTGAAAGCTTATCTGCTTTCTTAGTTTGCCTTTTTATGCTATATTAGGAAAAAATACAGCGTAACATAACTTATCTTGATTGTAAATAGCTGAAGTAAAACTTTTAAAGGGAACCTGACAGCTGATACATGCTTTCCGATCCACAGACAACATGTATCAGATGCTATTCAGACTAATACCACCACTTTAGTATAATAGACAAAGTATATTGAAACTATTTATATAATTACCTTAAATTGTCTGTCATCCACTTCCGTCTGGAAGTACGCCGACCTCCATATTGGAATACCCAAGTGACCCCCTCCCCACCGCTGGTATCCCGACCGCCGCTGGAATCCAGACCGCCGCTGGGATCCCGACCGTCGCTGGGATCACGACCGCCGCTGGGATCCTGGCCTCTGCTGGAATCCAGACTGCCGCTGGGATCCAGTGCCGCTGCTGAGATGCCAGACCACTGGGGCACCCTCCCTGCCGTCAGCACCCTCCCGATGCGATAGCATCGGGCCTCCATCTAAGAGTTTAATAATTAAGCAAAATCTTTATTTCATCACACAGTCACACACTGAAAGATGTCAGTACAATAAAGCCCCTTAAAAACAGTTAGGGCAGTATGGATCATACACAATACGCATATGAAAAAACATGCATGCATAACTTATATTAACTTATATTAAATATTTATACATCAGCTACTGTATCTCTCATACAGAAATACATGACTATATTACATTGTTATAAGGCAATGGCATCAGTAGAGAGGACCATAAGGTTGTACTACTATATATCAGTTTCCTGCACTGTGGCAGTAACCACCTTACACAGATCAGCAGCAGTGAAATATCAAATAAGCAGAGCTAATGAATACAGACCATGTGCCATTTTAATAAACAGAACCACATTGCCCAGCACCCCAACTCGCGTTTTGCGTGTGGCTTCATCAGGGGTAACCCCCATATATTACCATTTTTTTCCTATGCATAATGAGTCTACAAATCCTTTTAACTGTACATGTATCAGATGCTGGCTGCATGATATCAGCTACATATGCGTTAAGCGAACCTGTCAGCAGGATATTCCTCTGTAAACTACAGACAGTGCCAGGTTGGTGCCATTATACTGATTAAAATGATACCTTGGTTGAAGAAATCCGTCTTGTGGTTATTGTTTAATCTGCATTTGAAGTTTTGAGTTAATTATATGCCCATGATCCGGGGCAGCCTGTGGGGGTCTTTATGTGGTTCTCTGTTTACATATTCATCTGTATTGGCTTATGACAGGTCACTGATACTTCTGTGACCAGGCCCCTATTTTACATAATGCATATACAGTTGTGGGATTAGGAAAAATATGTAACTTCATCACAATGGCGCCTGCGCTGTAGTATGACACATGCCTATATGCATTTATGATTTATGCCTATACGTGCCTATATACCTACACTATTGTGGGATGAAAAAATGTTTTTTCCTCCAGCAAAATGGCACCGGTGGTTGCACATGCGCAGCAGCATCTGTAGATTTTACTGCGCTGGCGCCGCTACCCGTGCCATTTTGATGAAGATAATTTTTTTAAGATAATTTTTTACCCACTGGTATGTAGAGATGATAGAGATTGAATGTGAACTTTTAAAGAGATGTATACACCTTTTTTGATACGGATGTTGACAGTGTAATTTGTGAACTTTGGTAACAGATCTGCTTTCGTATTACTGTATATACTCGTGTATAAGCCGAGTTTTTCAGCACATTTTTTTGTGTTAAAAACTCACCTTCATCTTATACACGAGTCAATTGTCCCAGTAAGATGGCTGTGGAGGGGGAGTGGCGGAGCAGCGGGTCACAGAGGCAGGAGCTGGCGGCTGTGGCTAATGCTTGTGCCGCTGCTAAAGAGAAATTAATATTCATTTATCTGTAATAACGCACAGTGATGACCGCAGCCGCCAGCTTCCAGCACACATCCTACTTAGCTTCCCTGTGTGCCATCGGTGCATCTTGTTCGTTCCGGCGCCAGCAGTCTTCCAGCCGAGCGATCACGTGGCCCCGCTCACTAAGGTAATGAATATTCACGTCTCTCCACTCCCATAGGCGTGGAGTGAATATTCATTACCTTAATGAGTGGAGCCACGTGATCGCTCTGCCGGAAGAGCTGCTGGTGCCGGAATGAAATGCAGCGAGGGCGCAAAGGCAAGGTTAGTAGGATCTTTTTGGTTTTTTTTATAGCAACCATGCATACAAGCACTTTTTGGATCGTACCTTGTGTAGTGGCTTTCCCTGCTTGGAATGCAGTCACCTTGGATACTATAATGTTATTTTAATCATATTTAAATAAAATCTATTTTTATTGGCACTTTATACTGTAGTTCTCTCTTGTGGTTTATATATCTGATTTAGTTTTTTGTGCCCTGGAAATTCAATATGGGTTTAATTGTGTAGTTACACAAGCAAAAGTCTGTTTTCTTGACCACATAAATTCAAATGTCAACATATAGATAACAGTCTAGTCTTCTTGGCTTGCTAAAAATAGTTGTCTGGTTAATTAAGATACAATGATGTGTCTCCACAGCTTCTAATTAAGGTAACTAACAATTATCATTTTATTTAGAGAGCATGGAAAGGTTAACGGTTTTCAAAAAGAAGAAAGAACAATGCTGTCATCTATTGTAATGTTTAGATAATTACGGTTTACAATATTTATAGTATGGATAATGCTTTTATCTAACATAATACCATGTGAAATGTACATAATTGTATATGTATAATATTTACTTATTCTGGTTAGACAGATTCAACACTTTGATGTGCATTATGCGGTAGCATATTTTACACCTGATGAAGGTCTATATGGTTGAAACACTTTGTGTTTTCATAGTTTTATTACTTTTCAATTGTTTTTATTATCCCTGCATGTGATTATCTTTAATTTGCACTCCAGTGTCTAATTGTTATCATAGCAACAAATAATATATATTTCTTTAAATACATCCATTGGAAACCCTAAATCCTTGGCCATATGGCCCCCTGACTATTGCATTGAGATCCAAGTCTTCAAATGGAAGCACCTCTGAATCTTCATCCATAGCTACGTTCATGTGGGAGATTTTTTTGGACAGAGGAAAACCACCCCCCATGGTCTACCAGATGGGCAGCATGCCGGTGAAGGATCACCCTTGTTTGTATATGTCATCTAATGTTGTGCCTATTTGTACAAGCTACTCAGGTGAGCAAAACTGACATTCACTCGCCTTTATATCATACTGTATATTCTATTTACTACGCTTAGATAGCACTCCCACCTCTTTCCCCAAATTTTCTCTTTCCCAGGTCTTTTCACACAGCATATTTTACATGGTTTGTTAAATATCCGTTAAATACTTTACTATGCCCCTTATATGTTCATTTCTTTTTATTTTTTATTTCCCTGATATACATATTTTTTAGATAATGTAATGTGTTTTTGAGATGTCTAATAAATAATCTATTTAATTAATTGGAGTGTGGTACATCATGTATAGGATCCAGTAAAAGATGATTTCTCTTTATGGAGCTGTTTCATGTTTGTGTCCCCTGAGGAGGGTATGCTTCTCAGCACAATGTAGCTATGCAACACACTAGACAAGCACAGGAGATGTGCATCCAGTGGCACTGCAAAAACCACATGGTAAAAAAAAATGGGACAATACAGATGACATGTTGAACAGTGACTATATTCCTGACTGGGCATAGGCCATTGGTAACGGCGTTAACAGAATTGTGTAGAAGACAACTGACAGGCAGGCACGCAGTTGGTATGGACAATCTAATCACTGCCATTAGTTGTAGATGATTTAAAGTCGGTACTGATCCATGCCTGATTAAGTTCTAAAAATCTATGGTTTTCAACACTGGCAGACAATAGCCTGGTCTGCTTTGGTGGGACAAAGCCACTTGCTCAATTGCCAATCATCCAAGAAAGTCTATAAATATAGGGCACTTTTTTATCCTGTCCTTTACGAATGTTAAGGCGTCTGTGATTTTTTTTAAGCTGAAGAAACGTATAAAGATTATTTTTCCTGTAATTATCATTTTAGAGTTTAAAGTGAACGCAGCTGATATCTTCTTATCTGAATTATGGTCTGTAGACACGTATCACTAATGATAATGATTTATTATAGTTTTCCAAAGTACCCATAAAATATATGCCATAAAAAGCTAAGTTGGCAACCCTGGCCACCAGTCACCCTCTCTCATATTACGCTATAAGCTAGGCATGAAAGTGCATTGATAACAAACTGGGCTAACTTGATGCATACAATATGCCTGTCATCCCACAAGCATTCCAACATACAGCTTGCCATGCCCTGTTGGTTCCCTTTCATCGCAAATGCTACAACAGTTGGCCAGCGTCATTATCTTCACTTTCAGGCCATCTGTTAGCCTGGTTTACTGTCTATGTAAACTCAAAACTTAATTTGATCATCTCTATCATTAATCCTAACATTTTTTTTATTTTCTGCTGACCTCTATAGCAACAAACCTCCAGATAACATTGCAATAAAGAACTCTAGACCAAACAAGGAACCTTATATTGTGCTCTTAATCATCTTATTAATTGGTAGAAAATCTTTTAATTAGAATCCTTGATTATTAACTACTTCTTTGTGAGGTTCTCCCACACAATACATAATATTTTTTATCGTATATAAAATATTTGTCTGCCTTGATAATTAATTTCAAATATTTGGTAAAGAACTAGAATAGAATGTAACATTCTTCTATGTATTAGTTTTATCTTCATCAGTATACTAATGAATAATATCAGTAAAAAAAAACCCAAAAGATTAAGGCCATGTTCACACGTTCCTGATTTCCCTGCTGTTTTTTCTGCACTAAAAACCGCAGCTCTTGGCAGAAAACGCAGGTGCGGTTTTTGGTGCTTTTTGGTGCGCTTTTTGATGCGTTTTTTGATGCGGTTTTTAGTGCAGTTTTTTATGCAGTTTTCTCTGCAGCGTCTGTGTGTTTTCTAGGAAGTTTTTTTAGGGTTAAAATGGCTGAAAATACCCTAACCCTACCCCTAACCCTACCCCTACCCCTACCCCTAACCCTAACCCTACCCCTAACCCTACCCCTACCTCTACCCCTAACCCTACCCCTAACCCTACCCCTAACCCTAACCCTACCCCTAAACCTAACCCTAGTTCTAACTGTAGTGGGGGAAAAAAAAAATTCTTTATTTTATTATTGTTACTACCTATGGGGGTGATAAAGGGGGGGGGCATTTACCTTTTTTTTATTTTGATCACTGTGAGGTTATCACATACCTAGCGCCCGACTTAGCCATCTGCACGGTACACACATTACAGCGTCTTATTGCTGTGACCGCCAGTGCGGCGCCGTGCGCTTTCTCTGCGCTTTCCTAACCCAAGCCTGGGTGGTTAGTGGCGTCCGCCAGTGCGGCACCGCACGCACGTTCGTGCCTCTAAATATATTCTCTTGGTGCGGTACCGCGGCCCTGTTACTCAACAGGGTTCGCTTCCTTCACACTGGGTGAAGTTAACCCAAGTGTGTATTCATATTGTACCGCCATCTCGTCCGTCTCTACTAGCAGCAGGGTTTCCACCTGCACGGTGGACCTCGGACGGCGAACGCACCTAATACCATTACACCTTATACTTGGTGCGCTCCGCCAGTCCTAACATAGTACTAGCGCCAAGGTCTGGCTAGTAATGACGGATGATCAGCGTTCACAGCGGTACATCCAGCAGCTGGAGGGAAGGTTGGCGGCTCTTGAGCGTTCAACCTCAGCTGTGGATGTTACTGCTGTCGCTGTTCAGGCTGCAAGTGTGGCTGCAGCTACCTTGTCCACTGCCGCCCCTGTACCGACGCTATCTCGCCTCCCACTACCAGAGAGATTTTCTGGTGACAGTAAGTCCTGTAGGGGTTTCGTGAGTCAGTGCTCAATACATCTCGAGCTTCTGGCCTCTCGTTTCCCTACAGAGTGGGCTAAGGTGGGCTTTATCGTATCTTTATTGTCGGACAGGGCGTTGCAGTGGGCTACGCCGCTGTGGGAGCGTGGCGATCATGTGGTGCAGAGTGCTCCGTTATTCCTGAGCACTCTGAAACAGGTCTTTTTAGGACCTCGTGTCACCCATGATACGGCGCTCCAACTGTTGGCATTGACTCAGGGCTCGTCCTTGGTCAGCCAGTTTGCCGTCCACTTCCGCACCTTAGCATCTGAGCTGGAGTGGTCGGATAAGGCCCTTATTCCTATATTTTGGAGGGGGCTGGCTGACCACGTTAAGGACGCCCTGGCCACTAGGGAGATTCCCGCCACACTGGAGGAATTAATAACAGTATCCACTCGTATTGACCTCCGTTTTCACGATCGAAGGTTAGAGCGAGCCCAGTGTAGGCAGAGGTTTCGGCTGGCTCCCACCTTCGCCAAACCTTTGGAATCTCCAGTCCAGGCTCCTGAGTCCCATGAGTCTATGGTAGTGTCACGAGCGAGATCTAAGTCCCGGACCGCTCGTGCACTCCAGGTTTGTCATGTTTGCCAACAGTCAGGACATCTTGCCACCAGATGTCTCCAGCGGTCGAGGAAACGTCAGCGTCTAGTGGTAGTAGGTGGAGGTGCACTAGACACGGCGACGTTTGCCTCCAAATTATCCTTTAAGGGGACAATAACATTAGGCTCATCCTCCCACTCGGTAGACCTCTGCATGGATTCTGGGGCGGAGGGCAATTTTATATCTTCTGCCTTCGCCCAACGTCACGCAATACCCCTGGTTATGCTACCTCAACCAGTAACGGTACGAGTGGTGAATGGGTCGACACTGCCCGCACAGATAACACATCAGACCATCCCTTTTACTCTGTCCATGTCACCATCCCATCAGGAGATTATATCTCTGCTCATCATTCCTGAGGGGATTGATGAGGTCCTGTTGGGGATACCTTGGTTACGGTACCAATCTCCTCACATCGAGTGGTCCTCAGGCAGAATTCTGGGATGGGGTGAATCATGTGGGGGTAGGTGTCACCGAGAGTGCATTCAGGTTGCTACTACAGAGGTACCTGCAGATCTATCCTCTCTCCCCAAGCAATATTGGTCGTATGCAGACGTGTTCTCCATAAAGGCGGCGGAGACCCTTCCGCCTCATCGCCCCTATGACTGTCCTATTGATCTCTTGCCTGGTGCTGAGCCTCCCCGGGGTCGAGTCTATCCATTATCTCTCCCGGAGACGGAGGCAATGTCTCAGTACATTCAAGAGAATCTGGCAAGAGGGTTCATCAGGAAGTCAGTGTCACCTGCTGGGGCAGGGTTCTTTTTCGTGCAGAAGAAGAATGGGGAACTACGTCCATGCATAGACTACAGGGGTCTTAACGCTATCACCGTTAAGAACAAGTATTCTTTGCCCTTGATATCTGAGCTTTTCGATAGGCTTCGGGGAGCAAGGGTGTTTACCAAACTAGATCTGCGGGGTGCTTACAACCTGATTCGCATCCGTGAGGGGGACGAATGGAAAACGGCGTTTAACACCAGAGATGGGCACTATGAGTATCTGGTGATGCCCTTCGGGCTCTGTAATGCCCCAGCCATTTTCCAAGACTTTGTCAACGACATCTTCCGGGATATGCTTTCCACCTCGGTTGTAGTCTATCTGGATGATATTCTCATCTTTTCTCCAGATATTGACTCCCACCGGAGAGATGTTGGCAGAGTCTTCGACCTCCTACGGGCAAACTCTCTTTATGCAAAGTTGGAGAAGTGTATGTTTGAGCAGGAGTCTTTACCGTTACTGGGCTATATCATCTCCGCCCAGGGATTGGCTATGGATCCTGCCAAACTACAGGCTGTGATGGACTGGCAGGAACCCCATTCTCTTAAAGCGGTGCAGCGCTTTATGGGGTTCATTAATTATTACCGCCAGTTCATTCCCACTTCTCAACTCTGGTAGCTCCCCTGGTAGCCCTCACCAAGAAGGGAGCAAATCCCAAAGTGTGGTCTGAAGAGGTCTCCAGGGCCATTTCTTCTACTAAGTCTCATTTTGCTAGCGCTCCCATCCTACATCGTCCCGATGTCGATAAGCCGTTTATAATGGAGGTGGATGCCTCTTCCGTTGGTGCTGGAGCAGTCCTCTTCCAAAAGGATGCTCAAGGTCGGAAGCATCCGTGCTTCTTCTTCTCCAAGACCTTCACACCAGCGGAGAGGAATTATTCCATCGGGGACAGGGAGTTGCTAGCGATGAAATTGGCTTTCTCAGAGTGGAGACATCTCTTGGAGGGGGCTCGTTTTCCCTTTCAAGTTTTCATAGACCACAAAAATTTGCTATATTTGCAAACAGCCCAGCGGCTAAATTCTCGCCAGGCCAGATGGTCCTTATTCTTCTCCCGATTCCACTTCACCCTCCATTATCTCGCTGGGGAGAAGAACATTCGAGCTGATGCCCTTTCTCGCTCTGTTGTGTCATCTGAGGAGGAGGAAGGAGAGCCTCGGCTTATTGTTCCTTCTGAGAGCTTGAGAACCGTGGCTCCGGTGTCGCTTGAGTCTGTGCCTCTGGGCAAGACTTTTGTGCCCATAAATTTGCGACCGGAGGTTCTCTCTTGGGCTCATTCCTCCAGGGTGGGTGGACACTTTGGGACAAAAAGGACATCTGAGCTGCTGGCGAGGACGTACTGGTGGCCGCATATGCTCCGAGATGTCAGAGATTACGTTCTGGCGTGTGTCTCATGCGCCAAAAATAAGTCTCCTCGACAACGGCCGTCTGGGTTACTCTATCCCTTGCCGGTGGCAGACAGGCCCTGGGAGATGGTCGGGATGGACTTTGTAGTGGGTTTGCCCAAGTCTCGCGGCTGTACCATTATTTGGGTTATTACCGATCATTTCTCGAAAATGGTGCATTTGGTGCCGCTCCCACGGTTACCTTCTGCACGGGCCTTGGCAGCGTTGTTCATAAGACACATCTTCCGCCTACACGGCATGCCAGACAAAATTGTCAGTGACCGGGGTCCCCAGTTTGCGTCTCGGTTCTGGAGAGAGCTTTGTCGTCTTCTCAGCATTGAGTTAAATCTCTCTTCCGCATATCATCCCGAGACGAATGGGTTGGTAGAGAGGGCCAATCAGACTCTGGTCACATATCTTCGACATTTTGTTTCTGCCAGGCAGGATGACTGGGCATCTTTATTACCATGGGCAGAGTTCGCCCTTAATAACGCTGGTCAGACACCTTTCCTCCTTAATTACGGCCAGCATCCACGGGTTCCTGTGCCTATGCCCGTGTCCTCTGCTGACTCCAGGGTGGCAGACTGGGCAGTGGAGGCACGGGACATTTGGGACCGCACTCAGGATGCCATTCGGGCCTCAAAGGAGAGAATGAGGTCCTCCGACGATGCACATCGGCGCCCTGCCCCGACCTTTGCTCCTGGCGATTTAGTGTGGCTCTCCGCCCGTAACATCAGGCTGCGTGTAGAGTCCACTAAGTTTGCACCTCGCTACTTGGGTCCCTTCAAGGTCCTCGAACAGGTTAATCCTGTGGTCTACCGTCTGGCCCTTCCTACACGCCTTGGTATCACCGACACCTTTCATGTGTCCCTCCTTAAGCCCGTATACATGTCCCGGTTTTCTGATTACGAGGTGAACGCTATTTTGGGGTACAAGGTGGTACGTGGTAAAAAATTCTATTTGGTGGATTGGAAGGGTTATGGCCCTGAGGACAGGTCCTGGGAGCCTGCTGAGCACATTCGGGCTCCGCAGCTCATTGCTGCCTTCGAACGTAGTGAGGCCCAAGGGGGGGGCCCTAGGAGGGGGGGTAATGTTAGGGGTCGAGTTCCTGCCTCTGCACAGGGGGAATCTCGGGCCATCTCCGCTGCGGTCTCCCATTCTTCTCCTGCCGCAGTGGAGCTGGCTCAGCAGAGACGTCGATCCCAGCGTCTCGCTCAGTCTGACTCTGTGCTTAGAGTTACTGCTGCGTTTCCTGCTTCTCCCATTGAAGTCAGTGCTGGGCAGCGGCGAGCGGACATTTCTGGGGCTAAGTCCTGCTTTTTACATTCTGAGCATGCCCAGAGTAAGATCTCTCAGTGGAGATCGAGGGTCACATGATCAGATACTGCAGCTAAGGTCCTTGTAGCTGCTAGGACTAAATCCTGCTTTGCACTCTGAGCATGCCCAGGGCGAGATCTCTCAGTGGAGATCCAGGGTCACATGCTCAGGTGCTGCAGCACTCCATTGGTCCTTCTTTGGAAGGTCCTAAACATGCTGCAGCTATTTAAGCCTCGCATGGCCGCACGGCCATGCGCTAGTATTGGCTTTTGTAAATGTGTGTGTGTTGTGAGTGAAAGTCGTTCTTTAACCCCTTAGTGACAGAGCCAATTTGGTACTTAATGACCGGGCCAATTTTTGCAATTCTGACCACTGTCACTTTATGAGGTTATAACTCTGGAACGCTTCAATGGATCCGGCTGATTCTGAGACTGTTTTTTCGTGACATATTGTACTTCATGTTAGTGGTAACATTTCTTCGATATTACTTGCGATTATTTATGAAAAAAACGGAAATATGGCGAAAATTTTTAAAATTTTGCAATTTTCAAATTTTGTATTTTTATGCCCTTAAATCAGAGATATGTCACGAAAAATAGTTAATAAATAACATTTCCCACATGTCTACTTTACATCAGCACAATTTTGGAAACAACATTTTTTTTTGTTAGGGAGTTATAAGGGTTAAAAGTTGACCAGCAATTTCTCATTTTTACAACACCATTTTTTTTTAGGGACCACATCACATGTGAAGTCATTTTGAGGGGTCTATATGATAGAAAATAATGAAGTGTGACACCATTCTAAAAACTACACCCCTCAAGGTTCTCAAAACCACATTCAAGAAGTTTATTAACCCTTTACGTGCTTCACAGGAACTGAAACAATGTGGAAGGAAAAAATGAACATTTAACTTTTTTTTGCAAACATCTTAATTCAGAACCATTTTTTTAATTTTCACAAGTGTAAAAACAGAAATGTATCCATAAATTTTGTTATGCAATTTCTCCTGAATACGCCAATACCCTATATGTGGGGGTAAACCACTTTTTGGGCGCACGGCAGAACTTAGAAGTGAAGGAGCGCCGTTTGACTTTTTCAATGCAGAATTGGCTGGAATTGAGATCGGACACCATGTCACGTTTAGAGAGCCCCTGATGTGCCTAAACAGTGGAAACCCCCCACAAGTTACACCATTTTGGAAACTAGACCCCTTAAGGAACTTATCTAGATGTGTGGTGAGCACTTTGAACCCCCAAGTGCTTCACAGAAGTTTATAACGTAGAGCCGTGAAAATAAAAAATCGCTTTTGTTTACACAAAAATGATCTTTTCGCCCACAAATTCTTATTTTCACAAGGGTAACAGGAGAAATTAGACCACAAAAGTTGTTGTGCGATTTCTCCTGAATACGTCGATACCCGATATGTGAGGGTAAACCACTGTTTGGGTGCACCGCAGAGCTTGGAAGTGAAGGAGCGCCGTTTTACTTTTTCAATGTAGAATTGGCTGGAATTGAGATTGGACGCCATGTCGCGTTTGGAGAGCCCCTGATGTGCCTAAACAGTAGAAACCCCCACAAGTGACCCCATTTTGGAAACTAGACCCCTTAAGGAACTTATCTAGATGTGTGGTGAGCACTTTGAACCCCTATGTGCTTCACAGAAGTTTATAATGTAGAGCCGTGAAAAAATAAAATCGCATTTTTTCTACAAAAATGATCTTTTTGCCCACAAATTTTTATTTTCACAAGGGTAACAGGAGAAATTAGACCACAAAAGTTGTTGTGCAATTTCTCCTGAGTACGCTAATACCCAATATGTGGGGGTAAACCACTGTTTGGGCGCACCGCAGAGCTTGGAAGAGAAGGAGTGCCGTTTTACTTTTTCAATGTAGAATTGGCTGGAATTGAGATCGGACGCCATGTCGTGTTTGGAGAGCCCCTGATGTGCCTAAACAGTAGAAATCCCCCACAATTGACCCCATTTTGGAAACTAGACCCCCAATGGAACTTATCTAGATGTGTGGTGAGAACTTTTAATGCACAAGTGCTTCACAGAAGTTTAGAATGCAGAGTCGTGAAAATAAAAAATATATTTTTTTTCCACAAAAAAGATTTTTTAGCCCCCAAGTTTTTATTTTCACAAGGGTAACAAGAGAAATTGGACCCCAAAAGTTGTTGTCCAATTTGTCCTGAGTATGCTGGTACCCCATATGTGGGGGTAAACCACTGTTTGAGCGCACGGCAGAGCTCAGAAGGAGCGCCGTTTTGGAATTCAGACTTTGATAGAATGGTCTGCGGGCATTATGTTGCGTTTGCAGAGCCCCTGATGTACCTAACCAGTAGAAACCCTCCACAAGTGACCCCATTTTGGAAACTAGACCCCCCAAGGAACTTATCTAGATGTGTGGTGAGAACTTTGAATGCCCAAGTGCTTCACAGAAGTTTAGAATGCAGAGTCGTGAAAATAAAAAATATATTTTTTTTCCACAAAAAAGATATTGTAGCCCCAAAGTTTTTATTTTCACAAGGGTAACAGGAGAAATTGGACTGCAATAGTTGTTGCACAATTTATCCCGAATACGCTGATGCACCATATGTGGGGGTAAACCACTGTTTGGGCGCACGGCAGAGCTCCGAAGGGAAGGAGCGCCGTTTTGGAATGCAGACTTAGAATGGTCTGTGGGCGTTATGTTGCGTTTGCAGAGCTACTGATGTACCTAAACAGTAGTAACACCCCACAAGTGACCCCGTTTTGGAAACTAGACCCCCCAAGGAACTTATATAGATGTGTGGTGAGAACTTTGAATGCCCAAGTGCTTCACAGAAGTTAATAAAGCAGAGTCATAAAAAAAATATATATATATTTTTCCACAAAAAGGATTTTGTAGCCCCCAAGTTTTTATTTTCACAAGGGTAACAAGAGAAATTGGACCCCAGAAGTTGTTGTCCAATTTATCCCGAGTATGCTGATGCCAAATATGTGGGGGTAACCCACTGTTTGGGCGCACGGCAGAGCTCAGAAGGGAGGGAGCACCATTTGACTTTTTGAGCGCAAAATTGGCTGTCGTGTTTGGAGACCCCCTGATGTACCTAAACAGTGGAAACCCCCCAATTCTAGCTCCAACCCAACTCCAACACACCCCTAACCCTAATCCCAACCCGATCCATAATCCTAATCACTAACCCTAACGATAATCACAACCCTTACCCCAAAACAACCCTAATGTCAACCCTAACCATAACCCTAATCAAAACCCTAAATCCAACACACCCCTAATCCTAATCTCAACACTAACCTCAAACCTAACCCTAATCCCAATACACCCCTAATCACAACCCTAACCTTAACCCTAATCCCAAACCTAACCCTAATCCCAAGCGTAACCCTAATGCCAACCCTAACCCTAATACCAACCCTAATCCAAACCCTAACCCTAATCCCAACTCTAACCCTAACTTTAGCCCCAACCCTAACCCTAGCCCTAAGACTACTTTCACACTTGCGTCGTTTGGCATCCGTCGCAATCCATCATTTTGGACAAGAAACGGATCCTGCAAATGTGCCCGCAGGATGCATTTTTTGCCCATAGAATTGTATTGCCGACAGATCGTGACGGATGGCCACACGTCGCGTCCGTAGTGCACTGGATCAGTGTTTTGGCGGACCGTCAGCACAAAAAAAGTTCAATGTAACGTTTTTTTTGTACGTTGCATCCGCCATTTCTGACCGCGCATGCGTGGCCGTAACTCCGCCCCCTCCTCCCCAGGACATAGATTGGGCAGCGGATGCGTTGAAAAACTACATACGCTGCCCACGTTGTGCACAATTTTCACAACGTGCGTCGGTATGTCGGGCCGATGCATTGCGACGGCCCCGTACCGACGTAAGTGTGAAAGAAGCCTAACCCTAAATTTAGCGCCAACCCTAACTCTAAATTTAGCCCCAACCCTAACCCTAAATTTAGCCCTAACCCTAACCCTAGCCCTAACCCTACCCCTACCCCTAGTCCTAACCCTACCCCTAGCCCTAACCCTAGCCCTAACCCTAGCCCTAACCCTACCCCTAACCCTAGCCCTATCCCTACCCCTAACCCTACCCCTAACCCTACCCCTAACCCTAGCCTTAACCCTACCCCTAGCCCTAACCCTAGCCCTAACCCTAGCCCTAACCCTACCCCTAACCCTACCCATACCCCTAACCCTACCCCTAACCCCACCCCTAACCCTAATTTTAGCCCCAACTGCTCTTCTCCTGCCGGCCGGCAGATGGAGACAGATGGCGGGCGCACTGCACATGCGCCTGCCATTTTCTTTTGCCCAGAAGATGCCGGCGGCCAGGAGGAGCAGCAGGAGGATCCAGGGACACAGGTGAGTATGATAGGGTCCCCGAATCCCCCTATTTCTCTGTCCTCTGATGTGCGATCACAGCAGAGGACAGAGAATTACACTTAGCTTTTTTTTTGCGCTCGCCGGTAAACAGTTAATTACCGGCGATCGCAAAACAGGGGTTGCTAACACCGACCCCCGATCATGCTCTTTGGGGTCTCGGCTACCCCCGGCAGCCGAGACCCCAAAGATTCTCACGGGGTCGGCCGGCGGGCGCACTGCGCATGCGCCCACCATTTTCAAGATGGCGGCGCCCACCGGGAGCCACGAGGAGCATCGGGGGAGATAGGTAAGTATTGGGGGGCTACCTGGGACCCCTTTTCTCTATCCTCCGATGTGCGATCACATCGGAGGATAGAGAAATTAAATAGAGATCGCTTTTTTTCTTTTTTGCGATCGCCGGTAAATGGTTAATTACCGGCGATCGCAAATGCGGGGTGGGTTAAAAACCCCCCGAATCATGTTCTCTGGGGTCTCGGCTACCCCCGGCAGCCGAGACCCCGGAGATAATCCGACTCTGGGGGGCGCTATTTACTTTTTCCACAGCGCCGTTAATTAACGGCGCTGTGGTTTAAGTACCCTTAGCGGCCGCCGTTAAAAGGCGTATCGGCGGTCGCTAAGGGGTTAAAATCCCCTCCCTATTGTATGACTGCTCGCGGAAGGTGGGTGATTGCTACCTAGCGCCCGACTTAGCCATCAGCACGGTACACACATTACAGCGTCTTATTGCTGTGACCGCCAGTGCGGCGCCGTGCGCTTTCTCTGCGCTTTCCTAACCCAAGCCTGGGTGGTTAGTGGCGTCCGCCAGTGCGGCACCGCACGCACTCTCGTGCCTCTAAATATATTCTCTTGGTGCGGTACCGCGGCCCTGTGACTCAACAGGGTTCGCTTCCTTCACACTGGGTGAAGTTAACCCAAGTGTGTATTCAAATTGTACCGCCATCTCGTCCGTCTCTACTAGCAGCAGGGTTTTCACCTGCACGGTGGACCTCGGACGGCGAACGCACCTAATACCATTACACCTTATACTTGGTGCGTTCCGCCAGTCCTAACAGGGTTAGGGGTAGGGTTAGGGGTAGGGTTAGGGGTAGGGGTAGGGTTAGGGGTAGGGGTAGGGTTAGGGGTAGGGTTAGTGTATTTTCAGCCATTTTAACCCTAAAAAAACTTCCTAGAAAACACACAGACTCTGCAGAGAAAACTGCATAAAAAACTGCACTAAAAACCGCATCAAAAAACGCATCAAAAAGCGCACCAAAAAGCACCAAAAACCGCACCTGCGTTTTCTGCCAAGAGCTGCGGTTTTTAGTGCAGAAAAAACAGCAGGGAAATCAGGAACGTGTGAACATGGCCTAAGGGCTATGTCCACCTTCTTTACCATCATCATTAACTTAATACCTTTAAAACGAAAAATGAACAACATTGTAAGACTTTTTAAAAGTTCTTAAAAAGTCTTTTAAAATGTTGGTTTTGTTTGTACAACTCCAGCACAGATAGACACGAACAGACAAATGATGTATATAGTCTGAGCCTGCAGTCAGATTTCCATCCATTTTTCCCTACTTTCAGGGGAAGGTTTTGTTTGAAAATGATATATTGCTTAAATCAGGATTTTGCGTAAGATGTATTTGCAAAAATATTTGACAATTTAAAAAAAAAAATTAAAATTAAAAATTCTTGCAATTTTCACTCACATCGGACTGATGGTCATTCCGGTACAAATTAATATTGTAACTAAGAGAGCATTGTAATTCTAAGCTAAACTGTCTGTTCTATGATATATTACAATATCATTAATGCAATTATGAAGTTTCATGTTTCCTCTGGAAACCAATAAACTGGTTTAGGAAGCTCAGATGAGAAAATATATCAAACTCTTTTCATTTCAGAAAATCAATCTAGAAATAGATCCTGTAAACAACTGTAAGTTCTAAGATATACCAACCTAGCTGTTCAACAGGATTGTGATCTCAACATATAATAATAGTCATCTATCAGGATAACATTATAATTTTAGATTTAGTTTAAAGGCGTATTATTATAAAAAAATAAAGGTCATTGATTTACAATTGAAAATAGTACAGTTTTCATAATATCCATCTGTCAAGTTCTCATGGTTTGTTATTGTCTTGGCTTGCAGTCATTTAAGAGGAATACATCAACACCTAATTTGAGAGCAGCATAACGAAGAGACAGAGACCCTGATTCCAATGATGTTTCACTTATTAGATTGGTAACCATAGTTTTGGTAAAAATCAGTTTTATCACCAGGAGATTATCACTAGAGGGATAGTTGTCTTGTACCATGTAGACCTGCTCTGTGTAATCCCACCCACACCAGTGAATAGCAGCTTTCTGTTTATGCACTGTGTATGGACAGAGACCAGTCAATTAGTAGTATGAATATACAGGGTTTGGTATTCAGAGAACTGGTAGATCTGCATCAGTAATTTAATCAAAACTTCAGTGAGCAGCCCAGTTAGTGATACATCACTGGAGTCAGGCGCTCTGATGGTACTTCATACTGGTCTCAGATGGGGGAAAAAAACTTTTATTGTTTACATTACAGGAAGAAAATCAGTCCCAACTATAGTATGATCATATACAGTGGATATAAAAAGTCTAAACACCCCTGTTAACCCCTTCATGACCTTGGGATTTTCCATTTTTCCGTGTTCGTTTTTCACTCCCCTCCTTCCCCGAGTCATAACTTTTTTATTTTTCCATCAATATGGCCAAGTGAGGGCTTATTTTTTGTGGGACGAGTTGTACTTTTGAACGACATCATTGGTTTTACCATGTCGTGTACTAGAAAACAGGAAAAAAATTCCAAGTGCGGTGAAATTGCAAAAAAAGTGCAATCCCACACTTGTCTTTTGCTTGGCTTTTTTGCTAGGTTCACTAAATGCTAAAACTGACTTGTCATTATGATTCTCTAGGTCAATACGGGTTCATTGACACCATGTCTAGGTTATTTTTTAGCTAAGTGGTGAAAACAAATTCCAAACTTTTGCTAAAAAAAAAAAGTGCCATTTTCCGATACCCGTAGTGTCTCCATGTTTCATGATCTGGGGTCGGTTGAGGGCTTACTTTTTGTGTGCTGAGCTAGCATTTTTAATGATAGCATTTTGGTGCAGATACGTTCTTTTGATTGCCCATTATTGCATTTTAACGCAATGTCGCGGCGACCAAAAAAACGTAATTCTGGCGTTTCGAATTTTTTTCTCACTACGCCAGTTAGCGATCAGGTTAATCCTTTTTTTAATTGATAGATCGGGCGATTCTGAATGCAGCGATACCAAATATGTGTAGGTTTGATATTTTTTTATTGATTTATTTTGAATGGGGCAAAAAGGGGGTAATTTAAACTTTTATATTTTTTTATTTTTTTCACATTTTTTTAAACTTTTTTTTTACTTTTGCCATGCTTCAATAGCCTTCATGGGAGGCTAAAAGCTGGCACCACTCGATCGGCTCTGCTACATAGCAGCAATCATCAGATCGCTGCTATGCAGCAGAAATTCAGGTGTGCTATGAGCGCCGACAACAGGGGGGCGCTCACAGCAGGTCGGCATCAGTAACCATAAAGGTCTCAAGGACCTCTATGTTTACCATTCTGACGCATCGCTGACCCCCGATCACGTGACGGGGGCCGGCGATGTGCTCATTTCTGGCTGCCCGGCCAGAAGCGCCGGTTAAATGCCACTCTCAGCATTTGACAGCACCATTTAACTAGTTAATAGCGGCGGGTGAATCGCGATTTCACCCGCCGCTATTGCAGGCACATGTCAGCTGTTCAAAACAGCTGACATGTCCTGGCTTTGATGCGGGCTCACCGCTGGAGCCCTGCATCAAAGTGTGGTGTCTGACCTCGGACGTACTATCCCGTCCGAGATCAGAAAGAGAGTGCCAAGTTTTTCTTATGTAAAAATGTCATATAAAGAAGTATAATTTTAGATCTTTTTCCACCCTTAAACGGAATCTGTCATGTTCGCAAATGCTGTTAACCTGCAGATATAGGATTAATCTGCAGGTTAATAGCTTTCTAAAGCTGTGTGGTTGACACAGTAAAAGCATGGCTGCTGGGAGGAAATCAACTTTACTCCTCCCAGAAGCCTCTGGCTTTCAGTCATAGAGCTGTTTCAGTGTGTCTTCAGTCACCGCTGAGTACATGGTGAGTGTCGACTGTAAGAAAGCCCTGGTACTGACTGACAGCTGGATCTGCACTGATACGCAGCTGAGACAGCTGTCAGCCAATGTGCCAGGGTGAGCTTACAGCTGCCACTCATCATATGCTAAACGATGACTGAAGTGTCGCATACCTCCATGACTGAATGCCAAAGGCTGCCGGGAGGAATAATTTACATTTCTCCTGGTAGCCATACACTCATTGTGGCAGCCAACATAGCTTTAGAACAGGTTAACCCTATATCTGCAGGTTAATAGCGGCCACACAAATTTAACATGTAGATTAACCCTGTATCTGCAGGTTAATAGAATTTGGGAACACGACAGGTTCCATTTAATTTCACCCATAATCTTTATAAATCTATTGAGAAAGAAATAAAAACAATGTGGTTGCAAAAATCTGAACACTCTCATATAAACTGTGACAACGTGGTTTTGGTCAAAATTAGCCAATCGTTTAACTCATGTTAAATAGTAGTCAGTACACATCTATCAACATTTTAAGTGTTTGTATTAACTTCATATAAAGTTTCACTGTTCTAATAGGATTTTCATTACATGGTGGCAAAACAGAATATTTTTCTTTCGAAGAAAACAATCCAAGCTCAGCTATGTTTTGCCAAAACCTACATCGAGTCGGCCTGGAGACCAAGGTTGAACTTTTTGGCCATAATTCCAAAAGCATGTTTGGCGCAAAGCACCAAAATAACACCATATCCACAGTGAAGCATGTTGGAGACAGCAGCGTACTTTGAGGTTGTTTTTTGGCAACTCAAACTGGGGCTTAATCAAAGAAGAAAGAATTAGGAACAGTTTCAAATATTGGTCGATTTTGCATCAATACTTTAAGTTTGCTGTTAAAAACCTGAAGATAAAGATATATTTCAGCTTCAGCTGACAATAAAGGTGGTAAGTTCTGAAATTCTTTTTCTTGGTATGATTCTTTTTGCATGACAAAAATCTAGCATTTTAGCAAGGGTGTGTAAACCTTATATATCAACTGTAAGTGATCACCTTGTTGCAGTAAAGTTGACTTTGAATGCTTTTATTGCAAATACTAAATGCATGCAGATTTTACTCATGATTTACTAAGATTCCTATTAAGAATATATTTAGTAAATTGTGAAAAATTGACACAAAGTGTAATGAAAATGTTATTGGGTTGAGGGAGTAGAGAAAAAAATTATACTCAACTCCCAGATCAACCTTGCTCTTTCTAGCTAGCTCTGCTCCCCTCAGTGGGCCAAACTGTGATCACCATAGCTGATCAACAGGCACTGATTAATTCTTATGTGATGTTGCTGGCAGATTTGATATTATCAGAACAGCGGGGGATGCATCACTGACTATGGAAGACTGGAATGAGTCTTGAAAATGAGTATCATTTAAATTATTTTTCTCACCTCCCTGGTCCCATTAAAGGAAATTTGTCAGCAGGTTTTTGCTACTTAATCTAATACAATCTAAAACCAGCCACAATTCACTTTTATAAAGCAAGAAATGACCAAACTGCACAATGTCCATATATATTTCAAAATTAATCAATTTTATTAAATACAATATTAAAACTAACAATTTACATAAAAAGAATTACCTCCACCCCCCTCCTGAAGAAGTGTGGATGAAACGCGCGTCGGGGTGGAGGAACGAGGCTCGGATATCACACACTATGTAAGTCAGTATTATACACAATTGCATATATAAGCTTAAGCAAATTGGGCATATAGAGATCCTTTTTTAAATGGGGGATTAACCAATTGGTTGGATATAGTATACTTAATACAAGATACATTGGTGCTAATTACCTCATATATAGGCTTTGGAATTGGAATCCTTTTCCATGCGTATTTTGTTTGGTCTCATTTGCAAGCTCCACTATTTAGCATTTCAACTGCAATTTGTGATTACTTTAGGTGTATATGTTGATATTCCTTGCAATCTGAGTTCCTCACATTGTAGGTAATTCTTTTTATGTAAATTGTTAGTTTTAATATTGTATTTAAAAAAAATGATTAATTTTAAAATATATATGGACATTGTGCAGTTTGTTCATTTCTTGCTTTATAAAAGTGAATTGTGGCTGATTTTGGATTATGTTTTGGTTTAGCACAATGATATATGTGGGATCAAAAAGTTGTTTGATTTAGTAGCATGAAATAGAACAAGTGAGCCTGATTCCAAGGATGAGCCATTTAGTAGGCTGTGTCCTGTAGTTTCAATACAATCAGTGTTTTATCAGCAGAAGACTATCACTAGCAGACTAGATCTCACATGCACCGCAGTCAAGCTGTGAGATTGCTTAGCAGATTGCTGCTTACAGTGCACACAGGAAGCTGCCAATCAGGGGTGTGGGTGAGGTTATACACAGCTCAGTATTCTGACCACAGCTTTTCATCTACAACAGATAAACAGGGATTTTATCAAAACTGCACCAAGCAATCAAGTAAGTGATACATTGCTGGAATCGGACTCTCTTGCCCTATATTATCCTGCTCTCAGATTACATATCAAAAACCTGCTAACGGATTCCCTTTAACATAGGGTTGTCCAGTATTGGATCTCCCTTATAAGCTTTTATTCTCCAAAACTGTAAAACTCATTTAAACACTTTTTGTTTAAAAATGTTTCTATTAATTATTGTCAAAAATACAACAGGCAATTCCTGCATATGTTACGGCTGTCGAATAGCCGCGAGACATGCAGCCGCAGGGTCTCGAGCATATTTTTCGATCACGCCAAAGACACTTGGTTAACACACAAGCATGCTGGGATAACACCTTATCCGAGCATATTCGCTTATCACTATTGGTAACATATTATACATGGATCTTTTTTAAATTTGCTTATAGCAGATTAACCAAAGATGTCAGCCATATGTAGTGCTGTGAAGTAACATAGAGTATAAAAGGGAAGGACATAAATTATCTTTTCCTACCAAATGAATGTAAGTTTACTAGAAATGCAGGCAAAAAAATAGGATACGTGAACAAGAAAAAGATAAAAATAGGGGAAAGAATTAGAAAAGAAGACCCTTTGGCCTTGAAGAATGGATATTGCAAGAAAGAAGTCCAATCACATGGAAAAATAATGCTTTTAAAAAGTTTATACATGTCATCAAAACTCTCATTTTCTACATTTTTTTTAATTTTTTTAGTACGATATTATAAAGTATACTTTTTTAAATTCTCTGTTGACATAGCTGTATGGGGGCTTGTTTTTTGCAGATGAATTGTGCTTTTGAATAACATCATAAACTTTGATTTTTTTATATTCTATTTTTTGAGAAGGGGACAAAAAAACTGCAAATCCTATGTTTTTTTTTCTTTTGACATTTTCTCTATGAAAGATGTTTTAACTATTTTTCCTTGCCACCTTAGGGACTTGAACCTGTAATTGCTTAGGTCATATATTGCAGTATATAGTTAGCTTAACGATCTCTTGTCAAGTCATGTCAAAGGCTGGACATCATAAGAATGCAACCATGGTGGCAAAGAGAGACTTGAGTATTGCTAGTGCCGTGACAACATAATCAGTGATTGCATGAACATTGGACAACTAAAGAGACCCCCTTCCCCATCTAACTACTTGTGTAGCTGTCAGCAGTAGCGTAGCTATTGGGGTAATTGTAGTAGAGCAATTGCTCCATGCCTTGCACTCAGAGGGGCACACTCGGAGCTATGGCACAGCATGCCGATATAGTTAAGCTCTGCAGTAGACATAATCTCCCTGCACGAACGCTCTCCTTTCTGTAGTCTGCAGGTTGCTTTACGTCTGTGGTCTATAAAACGGCAGAGTGATGCAGGGACACAAGCGCCTTCACAAGCACAGGACGTCATTGTGCCTCATTGGGAAGTTCTAGGCGTACGCTCGTGGTTTGCCGAAGGACTCCTTAGGATCCTTTATAGGTGAGTATATTATTTTTTTTATTTTCATTAAAACTTGTGGTATGACTGGGGCATCATACGGTGAAGGATAGGGCCCATCATAAATTGTAGGGGCTACTATGGGGGTCTTTAAACTGTGTGTGGGGTGTGTTATACAGCATGGCAGCTAATGTCGGTGAGTTATAGTTCAGTTCTCCAATGGACTAGAGGGACTTTCTCTGCCTGATGATACATGCTGTTAAATGTTATCTGTTTATCCTATATTTTTCATTTTGGCTGTGTATATTACTACCTGTATAATTATACATGATATGTACTGTATGTTTATTTTGCCAGTATAACATTTCTGATAATTTATATAATGTATGTTTGACAAAGGTCTTGTTGACTGAAGCATCACATTTTTGCACATTACTGGACTGTGCATAATAAATTCAGATTTTCTTTAACATTGGAGTGCCGTATTCTTTTCTACAAGTACTATGGGGTGGGAGCCTAGCCAAGTACCATATATACGTTGGAGTGCTGTACCTATTGTATATTGGGGCCTTTAAACAATTGTGGGATCCATTATGCAGAGTGGTGGCCATTATAGAGTGTGGGAGCTAATGTGAGGGCCATAATACAGTTTGTGGGCTACTGAGGGGTGTAATAAAATATAGGGGCCATTATACAATGTGGAAGCTAATATTGGGGCCATTATACTCTGCGGGAGCTAATGTGGGGGGCATGATACAGTGTTGGGATACTCTGTGGGCCATCATACAGTGTTGCGACCATTATACAGTGTGGGAGCTAATGTGGGGGACATTATACTGTGTGAGAGCCATTATACAGTTTGTGGTCCCCAGTGGGTGCCATCATACAGTGTGAAGACCACTGAGGGATCCATTTACCCGAGGTTAGAGTTGCCAGTCTTCGCGTTGCAGAGAGAAGACGGAGACAAGATTTCGGACTCTGTCTACACTGTGGTCTCTCTGGACATTTTCTTAAGGATTACCCAATTCGTCTGGGTCTGAGTCTGGGTGATGGCCGAAGAGGTCTCCCAGACTCCCAGGTACCTTTTTCTTCCTCTGATAAATACGATTATATCCTTAGCGAACAAGGTGTTATCAACATTGGTGTTCATTGACTGTGGGTCTGCTGCTAACTTTATTGATTCAGGCCTGTTTCTGAAGTTAGGGTTAGGGACAGTTAGCTTAGAAAGACCCATTGAAATCATCGCCCTTGACAAAACACTGTTAGCTCACAATTTTTTCAAGAGAGCAACTGTGGATTTCACTCTCCAAGAAGAAACACTCTACTCTCAATCCATCTCCTGTTTTGTATTGGATAATTTACCTGCTGGATTGCTACTGGGGTTTCCATGGTTGCATATTCACAATCCTGTTATTGATTGGTATCTGAAGGAGATTTTGAAATGGAGCCCCAAATGTTACAAAAAATGTCTTAAAAATGTAAAAAATATGCTCCGCTAGTCTGAAGGGTCTTCTGGGGTACCTGAAGGACTTTGAAGATGTGTTCTCAGAAAAAGAGGTGGCACCATTACCTCCTCATCATCTCTATGATTGCGTTATTGATCTTATTCCTAGTGCCAAACTGCCAAAAGTTCACCTATACAATTTGTAAAATTTGAAAGTATATATTAACAAAAGTTTACAGAATGGAATATCTGTCCTTCCTCCTTCCCTGTAGCTGCTGGATTTTTGTTTGTTAAAAAGAAAGATGGGGTCTCCATCCTTGCCTTGATTTCCCAGAACTTAACAAGATCACTGTTAAAAATACTTACCCACTTCCACTCATCCCTGACCTGCATAATCAGCTTCTGAGAGTCAGGGTGTTTTCTAAACTTGGTCTTAGAGGGGCTTAAAATTTGTTACGCATCCGGAAGGGTGATGAGTGGAAAACAGCATTTTTAACATCTGAGGGTCTTTTTGAAAACCTTGTCATGCTTTTTGGATTATGTAATGCACCTGCTGTGTTTCAAAATTTTATAAATGATATTTTCCCTAATTGCATTGTATGTTTGTGATTTACCTTGATGACATTCTCATTTTCTCACCAGATGTGGGCACTCACCAGGAACATGTACATGTTGTGTAACAGTGATTGCATGAGAACTCTTTGTTTGCTAAATTAGAGAAATGTGTTTTTTCTGTTCAGTAGATCTCTTTTTTGGGATTTTTCCTGTTGGCAGAAGTGTATAAGATGGACCCTGTGAAGGTGCAGGCCAGAATTGATTGGGTTCAACTTTCTGATCTTAAGGCTTTGCAGCATTTTCTGGGATTCACCAACTATTATAGAAAACTTATGAGGGGGTTTTCATAGATTGCTAAACCACTTACTGACCTCACATGTAAGGGGGTGAATCTCAAGGTTTGGTCACCGGGCGCAATCAGAAATTTCAAAAGATTAAAAGAGTGTTTTATTTCTGCACCCATTCTGATCCAACCCGATCTCCTAGAACCATTCATTGTGAAGGTGGATGCTTCGGAGATTAGAGTGGGGGTAGTCTTATCGCAGGGGCCCAAAACTCTAACCTGTGTCCATGTGTTTTTTTTCTAAAAAATGTTCACCAGCAGAGAGAAATTATGATGTTGGGAATCGGGAGTTACTTGCTGTCAAATTGGCCTTTGAGGAATAGAGGCATTATTTGGAGGGGACGGTTCATCTAGTTACGGCGATCACTGATCACACGAATTTAGCTTACATTGAGTTGACTAAAAGGTTAACTCCTAGACAGGCCAGATGGTCCTTGTTGTTCTCTCAGTTTAATGTTTCTATTACATTCAGGCCAGGGTCTAAGAATGTGAAAGCTGATGCGTTATCTCGTAGTCTAGATTCCATTTCTCCTCTAGAACCTCCCCCCTCCATTATTCCTCAGGGTATTGTGGTGTCCATGGTAACCTCGGAATTGAAAGAGAAGATTTGTAAAGTCCAGTCATTGGCTCCTTCCCTTCTCCAAATTATTTGTGCCTGTGTACCTAAGATTGCTGGTGCTAGAGGAATCTCATGATTCAATTTTAAGTGGTCATCCTGGGGTTACTGCTACACTGAAAGCCGTTGCTAGACATTTTTGGTGGCCGTCCATGTATAATGATATTAAAGATTTTGTATCTGCTTGTGAATTCATCGCACTCGCCAAAATCAGTCCTAGCCGGTTGGCGGGAGAATTAGCTGCATTACCAATTCCAGAAAGACCATGGGCTCATTTGTCTCATGGATTTCAGAGAACAAATCGGTCTTTGGAACAAATTTTAAGGTGCTTTGGGCCAGTTCAACAGGAGGACTAGTCCTCTTTTTTACCTCTTGCTGAGTTTGCTTTTAACAGGCGAGTAAATCAATCTACCGAAACCTCATAGTTCTGTGATTATGGATTTCATCCCCATTTTTGTGAATTTTCTAGGATTTGTTCTGAATTCCCTGAGGTGGAGGTTGTTGTACAGAGACTTCAGGATGTCTGGAGGAAGGTTGAGAAGAATATTGGGACTGCTCAGTTTTGCCCAAAACAAAAAGCCGATAGACGTTTGGTGGGTCCTGTTTTTAAGATTCGGGGTAAGGTTTGGTTGTCATCTAGGACAATAAAACTTAGAGTACCATCAGTGAAGTTGGGTCCAAAGTTTATTGGTCCATATGAGATCTTAGAGGTGGTCAATCTTGTGGCATTTAGATTAAAGCTTCCTCCATCCCTTCACATCACTAGCGTATTCCAGAAATCCTTATTAAAGGAGTATGTCCATTCTGCATTGTCTCCCTCATCCCAGCCTCCTCCACTTTCAGTAGACGGTAGCCTGGAGTATGAGGTTCAGAGGGTTGTGGATTTTCAGAGAGTCTTCAATTCCTTCCAGTACCTCATCCACTGGAGGGGATACAGACCAGAGGAGAGATCCCGGGTCCCTGCTCGAGATGGGAAGGCCAATCAGTTATTCAGGGCCTTCCATCTAAAATTTCCTGGGAAGCCTGGATGTCCAGTGGCCCCCATAGAAGAGTGGGTACTGTCACGGGTCCACCCTCTCATTGTGCCTGGGATGCGGTTACTGACAGCTCAGCCATTAAATCCAGTACAGGGGCATGCTGAAGTTATCAGTACTTTGATTGACAGCTTGGCCATCCAATCTGGGACAGATAATTAGAAAAACAGCCGCACTCAGGGAATAAGTTTTCAAATGCTTAACATAAATCATGTTTATTGGAGTCACCACAGTAGTAAAAAAGTGTCAAGGTAACGTTTCGGCCTCGTAATGGGTCTTTATCAAACCTCACTTTTAATTAAGATAAGAGTGGGGAAAGGAGCCGAGGTAGAGTATAGGGACTCACAGGTAGAGCTAGATGTCAATAAATGAGTGGATCCAGAAAGGCACGGAAAGGGACGATAGTCCTGGTGGGAACTGTGGGCCCCATGTGGCCTGGTAAAATCTGGTACAGGGGCGTTCTGAGCTGTCATTGTGTTGATTGACAGCTTGACTATCCAATCTGAGACTGGGAGGTGTCAGCTGTCTCAAAGTGTTCATTATTCTAGGTGATTGCCATGCTACTTATCTGAGCTGCTTCTTCCAGACCACTGCTACATGTACATTCAGCTTGTGAAGTTTGTTCTCCTGTGCCTTGAGTTCTGTATGCTTGATCTTTTGATGCCTGACCTTGGACTTCATAGCCATTCAGACTCACGGTTTGGCCTTGAGAAGTGATTAGAATCACAGGTGATTTCCATCATTGAACTGTTTAACTTTCTGGTACTAGCCAACTGAAGTCATTGATGTCTTGAGCCTACAAGACCACCTATGGTTGCCTCAACAAAATTAAGGTTTTAAGTGGCTGAGTCAAAGTCTCCTGATTTAAATTCCATTGAGATGTTGTGAAAAAACATTGAACCTTCATAATTGTGGAATTAGAACAATCCTTCAAAGAATTTCCTGCAAAATCCCCCCCACCGTGACATGTAAGACTCATTTCGTAAGAAATTACTGTCTAGGTTTCATATATTGATGACGACGGTTCTTGAGGACAGTTAATCAATGAAAGCACAGCTCTATACATTGTACAATGGCTGTTCTTGGGTACTGTAGAGAACAGAAACATGCTACTCCAGCTCTGTACTGTATAATGTGTAAACCTAGTGACAGTGAGAGCGTCAAACAACTTATCAGTTTGGGTGCCGGGAGGATCTGATATTTTTTGCCTATTTCCACTTAAATATAAAATTAGTTAGATGATCTGAAATATTTAAAGGGGAAATCCACTACATTATTATGTTAATAAACTGCAGATAAATCAAATTAAACTCCTATTAGGTGAAATATAAGCTGAGATGTGCTGTTCTGCTATGTACACTGTAACATATGACTCCGCCAAAGCTGAAAACAGCTGATCTAATATTGATGACTTGTCCACTTGATAAGTTATCAATGGAGAAGACAACTCCTTTAAATGTGAACAATTAGCCAAAAATAAGAAATTAGGTTTCAGACATAAACTCACATATAAACTGGTTATTCAGGGAATTTAACAAACTTTGACAGTTTCCCTCAGATGTCCTACTTTGCAATTCTTTATACTGTCTTTTTCTAAATAAATTATGGTTTTTACCACTTCTTGGTGCCAGTGACAATTTAACACTCAGAGGAAATAGGTTTGTAAAAAATCAGTTTGTAAGGAATTGTATACAATATTTTTGACTCAAATGCAAGTCTTCATGAATATGCCTAATTAAATGCTCAGTGTAAGTGAGAAGTAGTAATTTATTCAGCGCTGGATATTTCAATGTATTAGTTTATCTCTATGGTAACCAAATGTACAAATAGATTCATGGACTTTCCAGTCTTTATTTAAATGGGTTCATTGGAACCCTAAGGAAATGATAATAAAACACAATTTTAATAAGTTATTTCAGAACAAGGGGAAATGTAATATTTTAAGAAAACTGATTTAACAGCAATTGGGGATGAACTGTTCTGTTTCTGCTGGGCAATTTCCCAGTAGTATAATAGTACTTTTCGTTGGCATTTTCCCCTCATATCTTTACTAGTGATGAGCGAGTATACTCGTGCTCGGGTTTCCCAGAGCATGCTTGGGTGGTCTACTAGTATTTTGTAGTGCTCGGACATTTAGTTTTTGTCGCTTCAGCTGCGTGATTTACAGCTAACGTGACTAGCGATGAACACCGCGTCCTTCTCCTGCATACTTTAACAGATTGGAGTCTCAATCTGCATTTTCCAGACTCAGAACCTACATTTATTACAGGGATTCTCTTGCCCTATTATGGTAACCCTAAATTTACAAGTACATAAGTGAGGTACATTGATGAAGGTCGCTGTAGACTGAAACGGTTACTGTATGTACTGAACTTTATTAAATTCTCACCGCATTCACAAAGTGTGTGACAAGTTTTCTTATAATTTCAAAGTTGCTTAAAGCACCTGGCCCTGATGGGTTTTTGGTTGAATTCTATAAAATGTTTCAAACTTTACTCACTCCCCACCTTACTCGGGTTCTATGCCTGACCGATTCAACGAGGCTTGTTTATCTTTGATGCAAAAGCCAGGCAAGGACCCGCTTCTCCCTGCCTCGTACCATCCGATTTACCTCCTAAACCTTGATTTTAAATTGCTTACCAAAATCATGGCTAATACACTTCAGTCTATACTTCCTGTTATTCTCACCTCAACTCAAACGAGTTTTGTCCATGGTCAGTCTATCACTTATAATATTAGCGTGGCATTGGCTGCCATTTCACATAGTTACCAGGCTAAAGCCAAGCAGTATATACTGGTCAGCCTTGATGCTGATAAAGCCTTTGATTGAGTATCTTGGTCTCACCTCATTTGAACCCTTAAGTATAGATTGTTTGGCTTTACCTTTTTCAACTTTGTAAGGACAATTTATACCAACCCCAATCTTCGATTTGGCTTAATGGTATTCAATCAACCTCTTTTTCCATCTTTGGGGGAATGAAGCAGGGATGTCCTCTGTCACTTCTGTTATTCAATATTGCCCTGGACCCTTTGCCGAGATACCTGGAGATGAACCCTTCCTTTGGGGGTATTGGGATCGGTCACCATAAGCTAAAAACATTGGCATTTGCTGATGACATTTTACTCCTGATAGCCAACCTTAAGGAATCCATTGTTAGGGCTGGAGGAATGCACCGAGTATATTTAGATATAATTATTGGTGCATTCGCAGCCCGAAGTCCACTATGCAGGTGACGAACCTTCTGCTAGCAAATGGTAGCACAATACGGTGGTATAATCGAACTCTTTTACTTCACAGAGTCGCACAGAAAACGCTGTGCCCTGTTAGCGTCACAGGGGAACACAGCTGCCTAACAGAGCAAAAGCAATCAGTGGTCAGGGAGTAGCAAGCACACAAACACCTCCTCTCCGGTGGAGCCGGAATTCTAATGGCTTTACGCCAGCCCTGAATTCACCATACAAAACTCCTCACCGGAGGTGACGGTATTCTAGTTGCTTATTTCAGCCGGACCCTGACCACAAGCAGACAAGACCACTAAATAGCCAAAGCTCATGACATAAGCTGATCCTAGCACATGGCCGTGTGGCCATGCAAACCTTTTATAGCTGCAGCAACTTCAGGACCTTCCTAGAGGACCAATGGGAGCTGCCACAGTACCTGAGCAACTTCAGGACCTTCCTACAGGACCAATGGGAGCTGCTGCAGTACCTGAGCATGTGACCCCTGACCTCTAATGAGAGGTCTTACCTTGGGCATGCTCAGAAGGGGAAAAGCAGGACTTAGTCCCAGAGATGTCTGCTCACCGCTGACCAGTACTGGCTACATTGGCTGAGCCTGGAAAGGCAGCAGTAACCATCTGCACAGTATCAGGCTGAGCCAGACACTAAGACTGACGTCTCCGCTGAGCAGGCTCCACTGCGGCTGGAGAAGAATGGGAGACCGCAGCGGAGATGGTTCGAGACTCCCCCCTGTGCAGAGGTGAGAACTCAACCCCTAACATCCATTCCTTCTATAATGGATGCCTTTAACAAGTTTGGAGCAGTTTGGGGATTTTGCATAAATTATGACAAATCTCATGCTTTGGCTCTTTTCAAAACTGCTCAGAAATGGTGGCCATTCCCTTTCCCCTTTCAGTGGAGGAGGGACTCCCTGTGGTATCTTGGGGTCTACCTACCCTCACGCACCCATGATATTTATAAACTGAATGTTCAACCCCTCATTTCTGCGGTTGTACAGGAAATACAATCCTGGAGATCCCTTAAACTGTACTTTGAGGGCAAGGCTCATCTGATTAAAATGATCTCTTTCCCTAAAATACTTTTTCCCTTACAGACGCTGCCGGTTTTATTATCTAAAGCTGATGACAGGTTTTTAACAAAAGTCTTCCATCAATTTATTTGGGGCTCAAATTGGGGCTCTAGAATTAGTATTTTTAAGCTGCAACAAACTAGATTCTTGGGTGGTCTTAATCTCCCTAATATATGTCTATACAGTATAGTGGCTGTCTTCCGCCACTCCCTGGCATGGATCTATGCCTTCACCCGCTTCACTAATACTCCAATACATGAGACGATGTGTAGACCTTTTAGTGTTCCTGCTCTGCTCCACCTACGACAAGTCAAGGTCCCAGTGGAGGTTAGGGATAGCACCCTACTGTGGTCAGTAATCTTGGGATGGCGCCATGCTAGACAAATTAGTAGACTTGACCCCCATATTTCAGTGTTTCTTCCCTTCTTCCCTTCTGAGGCAATCATTTCTTTCTACAGGGCAGGCCACCTCCCATCTATCGTGTGCTTGGGAATAAAGGATGTAGACTGGTTTGTGACATGTTGGCGGACAATCAATGTCCTCTTACTTTGGAAGACACTGTCTTTAAATACCCAGTCCTGGTGGAAGATAACTTTACTATTACTCAAGTTAGACATTATGTAGGCTTGGTACTGCGGGATATACTGGATGAAGTTAGAGCGATTAAAGTTAATCTCCATTAAAGCCCACTTGGGGAATTAATCATTGAGTTTTATATACAAGCCACTGAAACCTTCCATACATTATTCATACTCTTCACCGGGCCCAGGGAGAAGGGTATCTCAACTAACTGATTGTCAGGTAAAAGATCTCTTGAAAGCCACATTGCATATTAGCTCTATGTTACCATATGATAGTTACACAACCATCACTCACATGATAGTCCAAAAGGCATATATCTCCCCAGAGGTTAAATCTAAAATGTCCCCCTCAGGTAATTTCCCCTGCCCTTAATGCTTACATTCTCCAGCTGATATTTTTCATTGTTTCTGGGACTGTCCAAAAATACAGGAGGTTTGGAATACACTCTTGCAACATCTCACTAATACCTTTGGTGTATATTTCTTTTTCTCTGGAGTGGGCCATATTCAACATTCTCTCACAAGATCAGTTGGTGAGGCTTTCTGTTCAGCAGCGCCGCATTTTATTCATCTGGGCGGCAGCCACCGGCAAAAGTATTCTTCATTTATGAACACAAGATAATACCCCTTCTTTGAGCTTAATTACTATGAAGGCAGCCTATCTCTTCAAGATGGTCTCCTTTTATTAATGCCCAGACATTTTCTATATGCCAGGCGATTCATGGTTGATTCCAATTTACAGACTGAACATGAGAGAGCAAATTGACAACAGACTTCATGTTTGGCTTGACTGATATTGTACTATAAAAATGTGGATGTGTGCCTGGGAGGGGAAGGGAAGTTGGTTATAGTTATAATACACTGTCTAATGTTCAAAGTAAGTACTGTAAAACTCTATTTGTCAAATATTTTCTAATGCTGCTGAATAATCTATGTACCCTTTGTTTATTGTTCAATAAAGACGGTTATATAAAAAAACTACTTAAAGGTCACCGATATTTTTTCTGTTATAGCAAGTTAGTTGATACTAACCTTATAAATGTAAAATCAACACTTTTCAAAAAATCTTGTACTGAAATTTAGGATGCAAAACTAAGTTCCTGGACTGTCACAAATTATATATTTACCTATAGGTTCATATAGTTCTACTGCAACTTTTTAAAATAGCCTCTTCCACAAGTTGATATTTTTTGCCTACTTGCAAAGCTATAATCATTCTACATGTAGTGGATATAAAAAGTGTATACACGTCTCTTAAAATGCCAAGAAGAATTTCAGAACATTTTCAACCTTTAATGTCACTTATACAAACACACTTAAATATTTTCAGGTGGAAAAATAAAATGAAAAAAATAAAAATAAAATAATTGGATTGCATAAATATGCACACCCTTAACCCCTTCATGACCTTGGGATTTTCGGTCTTTCCGTGTTCATTTTTCACTCCCCTCCTTCCCAGAGTCATAACTTTTTTATTTTTCTATCAATATGGCCATGTGAGGGCTTATTTTTTGCGGGACGAGTTGTACTTTTGAATGACATCATTGGTTTTACCATGACATGTACTAGAAAATGGGAAAAAAATTCCAAGTGCGGTGAAATTGCAAAATAAGTGCAATGCCCTGTGTGTTTTTTGTTTGGCTTTTTTGCTAGGTTCACTAAATACTAAAACTGACCTGCCATCATGATTCTCCAGGTCAGTATGAGTTCATTGACACCAAACATGGCTAGGTTATATTTTATCTAAGTGGTGAAAAAAAATTCTAAACTTTGCTAAAAAAAAAAAAAAAAACGCCGATACCTTATATGTGGGTGTAAACCACTGTTTGGGCGCACGGCAGGCCTTGGAAGAGAAGGAGCACCGTTTGACTTTTTCAATACAGAATTGGCTGGAATTCAGATCAGATGTCATGTCGCATTTGGAGAGCCCCTGATGTGTCTAAACAGTGGAACCCCCACAAGTGACACATTTTTGAAACTAGATCCCCTAAGGAACTTATCTAGATGTGTGGTGAGCACTTTGAACCGTCAAGTGCTTCACAGAAGTTTATAACGTAGAGCCGTGAAAACAAAAAAATCACATTTTTTACACAAAAATGATCTTTTCGCCCACAAATTCTTATTTTGACAAGGGTAACAGGAGAAATTAGACCATGAAAGTTGTTGTGCAATTTCTCCTGAGTACGTCGATACCTCATATGTGGGGGTAAACTGCTGTATGGGCGCACGGCAGAGCTTGGAAGAGAAGGAGCACCGTTTGACTTTTTCAATGCAGAATTGGATGGAATTGAGATCAGACGCCATGTCGCGTTTGGAGAGCTCCTGATGTGCCTAAACAGTATAACCCCCCCACAAATTACAAGATTTTGGAAACTAGACCCTTTAAGGAACTTGTCTAGATGTGTGGTGAGCACTTTAAACCCCCAGGTGCTTCACAGAAGTTTATACTGTAGAGCCGTGAAAATAAAAAAATATTTTTTTCCTCAAAAATTAATTTTTAGCTCACAATTTGTTACTTTCTCAAGGGTAACAGGAGAAATTGGACCACAAAATTTGTTGTCCAGTTTGTCCTGAGTACGTTGATACCCCATACAGTGGGGCAAAAAAGTATTTAGTCAGTCAGCAATAGTGCAAGTTCCACCACTTAAAAAGATGAGAGGCGTCTGTAATTTACATCATAGGTAGACCTCAACTATGGGAGACAAACTGAGAAAAAAAAATCCAGAAAATCACATTGTCTGTTTTTTTAACATTTTATGTGCATATTATGGTGGAAAATAAGTATTTGGTCAGAAACAAAATTTCATCTCAATACTTTGTAATATATCCTTTGTTGGCAATGACAGAGGTCAAACGTTTTCTGTAAGTCTTCACAAGGTTGCCACACACTGTTGTTGGTATGTTGGCCCATTCCTCCATGCAGATCTCCTCTAGAGCAGTGATGTTTTTGGCTTTTCGCTTGGCAACACGGACTTTCAACTCCCTCCAAAGGTTTTCTATAGGGTTGAGATCTGGAGACTGGCTAGGCCACTCCAGGACCTTGAAATGCTTCTAACGAGGCCACTCCTTCGTTGCCCTGGCGGTGTGCTTTGGATCATTGTCATGTTGAAAGACCCAGCCACGTTTCATCTTCAATGCCCTTGCTGATGGAAGGAGGTTTGCACTCAAAATCTCACGATACATGGCCCTATTCATTCTTTCATGTACCCGGATCAGTCGTCCTGGCCCCTTTGCAGAGAAACAGCCCCAAAGCATGATGTTTCCACCACCATGCTTTACAGTAGGTATGGTGTTTGATGGATGCAACTCAGTATTCTTTTTCCTCCAAACACGACAAGTTGTGTTTCTACCAAACAGTTCCAGTTTGGTTTCATCAGACCATAGGACATTCTCCCAAAACTCCTCTGGATCATCCAAATGCTCTCTAGCAAACTTCAGACGGGCCCGGACATGTACTGGCTTAAGCAGTGGGACACGTCTGGCACTGCAGGGTCTGAGTCCATGGTGGCGTAGTGTGTTACTTATGGTAGGCCTTGTTACATTGGTCCCAGCTCTCTGCAGTTCATTCACTAGGTTCCCCTGCGTGGTTCTGGGATTTTTGCTCACCGTTCTTGTGATCATTCTGACCCCACAGGGTGGGATTTTGCGTGGAGCCCCAGATCGAGGGAGATTATCAGTGGTCTTGTATGTCTTCCATTTTCTAATTATTGCTCCCACTGTTGATTTCTTCACTCCAAGCTGGTTGGCTATTGCAGATTCAGTCTTCCCAGCCTGGTGCAGGGCTACAATTTTGTTTCGGGTGTCCTTTGACAGCTCTTTGGTTTTCACCATAGTGGAGTTTGGAGTCAGACTGTTTGAGGGTGTGCACAGGTGTCTTTTTATACTAATAACAAGTTTAAACAGGTGCCATTACTACAGGTAATGAGTGGAGGAAAGAGGAGACTCTTAAAGAAGAAGTTACAGGTCTGTGAGAGCCAGAAATCTTGATTGTTTGTTTCTGACCAAATACTTATTTTCCACCATAATATGCAAATAAATTGTTAAAAAAACAGACAATGTGATTTTCTGGATTTTTTTTTCTCAGTTTGTCTCCCCATAGTTGAGGTCTACCTATGATGTAAATTACAGACGCCTCTCATCTTTTTAAGTGGTGGAACTTGCACTATTGCTGACTGACTAAATACTTTTTTGCCCCACTGTATATAGGGGGGATCACTGTTTGGGCACACATCGGGGCTCGGAAGGGAAGTAGTGACGTTTTAAAGTGCAGACTTTGATGGAATGGTCTGCGGGTGTCATGTTGCATTTGCAAAACACCTGATGTACCTAAACAGTAGAAACCCCACACAAGTGACCCCATTTTGGAAACTAGACCCCCAAAGAGCTTATCTAGATGTGTGGTGAGCCCTATGAACCCCCAACTGCTTCACAGAAGTTTATAATGCAGAGTCATGAAAATAATTTTTTTTTCCACAAAAATGATTTTTTTAGCCCCCAATTTTTTTTTATTTTGGCAAGGGTAACAGGAGAAGCTGGACCCCACAAGTTGTTGTCCAATTAGTTCGGAGTACGTTGATACTCCATATGTGGGGGTAAACCACGGTTTGGGCTCACGGCAGAGCTCAGAAGGGAGGGAGCATCATTTGAATTTTTGAGAGCAAAATTGGCTGTCGCGTTTGGAGACCCCCTGATGTACCTAAACAGTGGAAACCCCCAATTCTAACTCCAACCGTAACCCCAACACACCCCTAATGCTATCAGAGGACACATCAGAGGACAGAGAATGGCACGCTGCTTTTTTTTTTCTTTTTGCGGTCGCCGGTAAATGGTTAATTACCGGCGATCGCAAAACAGGGGTCGGTAAAAACTGACCCCGATCATGTTCTTTGGGGTCTAGGCTACCCCCAGCAGCCGAGACCCCAAAGAAATGCTGGGTGCTGGCCGGCGGGTGCACTGCGCATGAGCCCGCCATTTTTTTCCCAGAAAAAGATGGCGGCGCCCATTGGGAGCCAAGAGGAACATCGGGGGAGACGAGTGAGTATCGGGGGCCTACCAGGGACCCCATTTCTCTGTCCTCTGATGTGTGATCACATCGGAGAACAGAGAAATTAAATGGGAAATCGCGTTTTTTGGGTTTTTTTGCGGCCGCTGGTAAACAGTTATTTACCGGCGATCACAACCTGGGGGTCGGTAAAAAACAACCCGAATCATGTTCTCTGGGGTCTCAGCTACCCCCGGCAACCTAGACTCCAGAGAAACTTCCCCTGACAAAGCCTTTCTGGAGGGCGATATGCTTTGGGCCTTGTTCCTGGGTCCGTCCACCGTGTGCATGGGGAGACCTGCCTCTGCTAATATCTACAAACGGGTAATCTATACTCATTTCTGATCTCTAGGGGTTCTGCTTCATGGTTCTTTGTGGTTATTCACAGACGTTTCCCGGTTAGGGGCTGTTTTGCCCTGGGAACGTTTGTGCTCCATTCCTCTTTGTGTAGGACACATACATATTTGTCTGCTGGAGTCATATTCGTGTGACGGTTTATAAAGTCAGATTAGCAGTCCCATGAGCCATTAGTTGTATAGGCCATGTTCAGGTATTATATTATGCATGAATTATTATGTGGATTTCATTTCTAAAGGACCGGGTTCTTTGCTGTATTGCATTTTAAATACAATAACAATACAATACAAGCCTCTTTTTGTATTCTTTGTACATATGACGTGGTGTGCATTATTACAGTGGTGCTTTTTCTATATTACACAATTCGGTATTCACCATTGTCTGCACCCCATTTTGATTCTTATTTATAATTATGTTATGGTAGTGCGCATGGTGTCTTTCTTGTTTTCCAGAGAAAATCCGACTCGGGGGGGGCGCTATACACTTTTTCCACAGCAACGGCGCTGTGGCTTAAGTACCCTTAACTGCTGCCGTTAAAAGGCGTATCGGCGGTCGTTAAGGGGTTAAATGATGGCAGCTGTGTACTGATTACAAGGTAACCTGAGTTTAAATGTGATTGTATAATTCTGAACAAAACCACGTCAACAATTAGAAGACGGTGCTCACACTTATGCAACTACATTATTTTAGTTTTATTATTTTTATTTTCCCTTTCAAAGCAATTCAGTTTGTTTCTCAATGGATTTGTACAGATTATAGATGACACTAAAGGTGGAAAAAAAAATCTGAATTGATTTTCCTTTGTATGTTTTTTAACCTGACGAAAACCTGGCATATTAACAAGGGTGTATAGATTTTTTAATAGCCACTGTATATCGTGCTCAAAATCAATCCTTCTCCGCATAACTACAACCATTCCCACTCTACTTTGCCCCACTTCTGTACAACTCTTAACAAACATATCCACATTTACTTTCAGTTCAATAATTGTTTTTCTTTACAGGCAAAGCACAAAGTTTTAGTTACTAGAATGCTCCAATTGAAATGAGAATACATACTATTACTTTGTTAAGGAACTTTAACTTTAGAATGAAAATCATGGCATATAGTAAATATCTTTACGTTATATTAAAGAATACACTATTTTTAATCTAAAATTAAAGTAGACCTAAATGGAAGTGCACATAAGAGAGGATGTTATTATTTCCTTCACATTTTCTATTCAGATCATTGTGTTGCTATGGAAATGCATATAATCTGCAAACGGTGACTCATAACTGCCAAGGTCCTAGAAATTTGAAGTGTCACCACAGGCGGTTGAAATTAAACATTTGCCAAAAGTGTACAAATATAAGACGTTCTCTGACGAGATCTGGAGTTAGACTTCTACGTTGCTTTTTTATGGAAATGAATAAGGGTTTTTTTGAGGTTGCACATACAGTAATACAAATATGTGTTTAAGCAATGCTATAACTTTTCAGTCACAAGTCCCAGTAAATTGTATTACCTAGCTACTTGAACCACACTGCAGTAGAACTTGATATCTTTACAGGTATCAATTGTACTTGTTCAGTAACTAAAACAAGTGTATTCCGAGCTGGAGGCTGACCAGCTATGCAGTTTGGTATCAGGGAGAAGTAGGCACCAGGCAAAGAGGAAGGTTACAGGTCACAGGTCAGGGTCTTTTGATTAGTTAAGATAAGCCAATTGAGGAGTGCAGAGTCTGAGAACCTAGTTTTACCCTTGGAAAATATGTGAAGACTTTGCTTCAGGGAGATTTCTAGTTTATAATTCCAAGAATAGTTACCAGTTGGAAGTTGGATGCAGTAACAAAGACTAGGAGCATTGTCAAGTGCTGTACCATTGTCACATGCTGGCAGCTAGAACCTGAAGATACCAGGAGTAGGACAGGTCTTTGCTACCAGGATCAGTGTACAACTTCAGACCAGGGTAAGAGATACCAGGGTCATCACCTGGAAGCACATCTAGTAAAACATTAGGTCATTCAAAAAACAGCAACTAGGAACGGCCTTGGATAAAAAATCAGGAAGTTCGGGAAACAGTGAAAAGTAAGTGGCCTAAAAAAGATAAGAGGAATACAGAAAGCAGGTTAGAAACTGGAACATAGAAATCAAAACTAGAAACTAGAACTAGAATCATGGACACCAGTTGTCTATCCTGAAGTCAAAACTGGGAGCAAAGATACTATGGGCATTAGGTTCTGTAGAAGGACGTAGATCTGGGTATTTATTATGATGGAATATAGGCTGAACTGGATGGACAAATGTCTTTTTTCGGCCTTACTAACTATGTTACTATGTTACTATGTTACTATATTGTCAGGAGCTAGAACCAGGCGCATAGACACAATGGGCATGACGGGACCTGAAATGTGGTGAGGATCAGGTACCACACATAGTATAAGAAACTTAGCAGAAACATGGTCAGAAGTAGCTAGGAGTTATTTGCGGTATCATACTATAGGTTTCAGGCATTGTGTTCAAAGCATGGGAGTGTAGTTATTAGTAGCCAGTAGTCAACACCAGAAGTAGTTAGGTGGAGTATTTGACAGACGGGCCTAGAAAAACAGAGCAACCAAGAATCCATGAGAAAAATAATAAGAAACAAGGAGGGTTGAGGCAAGGCTCACAGTAAGAGAGACTGGTCAAAACTGTATATGAACGGTGCACTGTAAATTGCTAATCAGGGAATGAATGAGAGAACTTGTCATGATTAAATTACAGGATGTAATGACTTCATCTTTAGGAACACCTAGAAGACGCTTCATGATGCAAAACAACAGAACACAAAATCAACATGGAAGTAAATCAGGAAAAAGTCAGGTCTGAGTTAAATATAACCCAGCCAGAGATGTAAGGGATGCAAACTGCCTAGCACAATGGTGGAACCTCCATGAGGATGTAGTAGGATGGAGCTGGAGCAAGGAGTGGTGTGTACCAGGTATTATGAGATAGGGAAATGTAGCCACTAAACTCTCTTACAGACATCACTGTGGTGTTAAGGGTTTAGATAACATTTCCTATCTTTTGAGTAGCTATGTGGAATGTATTACTGTGCAAATATGTCATCATGTTCCAGCCAAACATAAAGCACAAAGTGGAAGTGACTTTAATGGTCGAGCTTTGCAACATCATCAGGTAGAATGTACATTGGGAAAGAAGCGAAAAATCATGACAAATTCAAAAATCTTTGTCTCCGTTTTTAACTATACAAACTAAATAGATTTAATTGAGGCTTATTAAAATATTTTATTGCACCATGACATCAGCAAATGCACAAGGTAACTCAAGCCAATTTTCCTATATCTTAGTGAAGGCAAAAAAAAAGAAAAGGAAGAGGTGAATGTTTTTAAAGACTATTAACGGTGCTTTGATACTTCTCCACCAAACATTTCTAATAGGCACAGCCATTTAGTCTTGACACTGAGCTATTTTCCGATAGCTGTAAGTCTTGACAACTCTAAAACTGGCCAAGTAGACAAACTGACAAGCAGGCTGATTAGTAGCATATCTGAACATGGGCACTGGATGCTAGATAGTATGCAATGCACTGGTATACTGGGCAATGGTTTCAGCATAGTTGACATTTTGACAGGTGACATGACAGCTCCTTCGAAATGCAAGATACTCTTTCTAACTCATCTCCAATCTGGCAAATAGAGGAGGATCCTGAATTCCCTATAAAGATATTCAAAAATTACTTTTCTAAACCTCGCAAGCCTTTAAAGAGATAATTAATCAAGTTAGCATATTTTGTATAGTATAGAACACATACTCCAAAGTTACAATTACACTCTAGCCATTAACTAATTAATTAAATGCACATATTTGTTCTAGATGAATACCGCGTACTATGTTTTCCAACTTAGAAATTCTGATCCATGCCTCATATGTAAATGACTGTTCTCCACTGGGTATTGTAGACTTTAAAAGTCAGCCATGAGGCTTTGCATTTGTTAATTATTATTTAATATTGTGAAATCCCGTGGCTGCCTGTGGCACTTTGTACAGTTCGACAAAAGTGCTTTTTGCAATATGCTACTTTCGCAGTCAGCAAAAAGAAATTATTTCAGCTATCTTAGGAAAAATCCTTAAGGGATAGCTAAAAAAAAGTGAGATTAAGCTGTGCTCTCTCTTGTTAATCACTTGTGGGATGAATGTATTTAATGGGATGGGGATTACATATTTGAAAAGCTACAAAACAATAGATCATACTGGGATTTTTTTTTTGCTTAGATAGCACTTATTTTGCAAATATAAGCAATATTTCAAGGGAATCACCTACACACTCTGCAACAGCTGTACTTTAATAAAACTACAGTAGCTGTATAAACTTTCAATAAATAATTGCAGCTTCTTTAAAATTCATATGAGTGAAATGTTCATAGCTATTGGTGTCATGGGAGTGTTTGCTAAAAGTGAGACCTGGAGAAATATGTGTCAAGCTTTATATGCATAATATAGAGAACATGAGACAAATAGTCTAATAAGTCAGGATATGCCATCACAGGGGTCTGGAGCAATACTACAATAATATCATAGTTACTATTAATGAGAATCTGTCGCCAGTTTTTTCTATATCATCTGAGAGCAGCATGATGTATGGTACAGATACCATGATTCCAGTGATGTGTCTCTGTGCTGCTTGCTGCAGTTTTGAGAAACGTACTCTTTTCTGCTCTGCTGTTCTAACAGTTCTCTGAATGCTGAGCTCTGTTCTCAGATTACATAGCAAAAACCTGGTGAGATTCTACAATTATTTCCTAGAAACCCTAGTTAATTAAAAGGATGTCAAATACCAATATCTGACAATATTCTGCCAATTTTACATGTAATTTATTATTTGTTATGAAAGAGTATAAAGAGTATACTTCAATAGTATAATAAAATAGTTCATAGAGATGACTATGGAGGGTACAGTGGGAAATTCTTATTTTGAATTACTATGCAAAAAATTCCTATTGAGCATCATGTTTATTCCTACTGTGTGGATTATCTTGTCTCCACGACATCAGTTTTGGCACTTACTGTGCTATGACAATGTAGAAGGGAGGACCGGGCTGCCGCGGCTGCTGAGTTGCTGGGTCTGGAACTGCTGGGGCCGAACCTCCTGTTCCTGGGGGGAATAAGACTTCAGCTGGAGCGAGCCAGTAACCAGGGTAAAGGGGGCATGGCCAGTCAGTGTGAGGTAAAATGGGTTGCGCAACAACGGAAGCTGTTGTCCCACCAGAATGCTGATGAGGTAAAGACCGCAAATGCTGAAAGGGGAGCAACAGGCTACGGTGTGAAGAGAAAAGGAGGCATAGTGAGGGACTCACCAAAACCGGCGGGTGCACAGGGGAATGTGTGATTGTCGGAGGATCGCAGCATGAATGCCTGGGTGACAGTTGATATCCAGAGTGGTGCACGCTGGGTAAAACATTTCAGCGCAGCCCTTCAGGTTTAAGGAGACCTGCGCCTTAGGAATCTTTTGGGGAGTTCTATTTTCCTACTCCACAGATATATGGACTAGGGGATTAACAGGTAAAACCGGAGACCGCCCGCTTCCGCCAGAAGAAGGACCATGTGCTAGTCAAGGATGCTAGCAGTCAGTACACTAAACACCGCCGGCATTGTGCGATCCACAGGGTCTTCAGAGAGTGACCGGCTACAGATCCACGATAAGTGGAACCATTGACAAAAGACTGTTTAATTAACCAACGTTTATTCAGTTTTACCTTTGTACTCTTTGTTCACCCTACTATCTCACCTCCCCTTGAGAAAGCAAGGCTGACAGCGGTGAAACGCGCATCAGGGTGCATTCAGTAAGCACCATAGCACACGGTGAGAGACCTTCTCTTCTCCCCCTTTCCTCTCCCCCCTATGTCCACCATGTCGGGCGTACCTAAATTGACATAATGCCTTAGAGGGCAGGTGAAATGTATGGGAATTTATCCCCAGATGGCTATCAGAGATGATTGGTAATGATAATGAAAGGACCTTGACTCATTTTAAAGAGTGATCTGTCAGTTTGGGGACAGTTTGGGGAGGGATTATCCTCACCAATTACTAGATAACGGTTATGATACAATGTAAATTGTGTGCTTGGTGCTAAAATCCTGGTGGTGTTTTTTCCATAACACATCTATTTACCTTGTCTGTGTTTTTAAGATTTCTTGTATTGTGACAAATAAAGCTTTTCTAAATTTTTTATCAAAACTCCTACTATTCTCTGGTGTTTTTGCATTGTTAGCTATGGAGGCAAACATAGTGACCAAGTAATGTGTATGGGTCACATCACGAGTCTGGAAATTGTGACATTAATATGCTTATTACATCGTGCCATCATGTGTGCATTATGCTTGAATGTGACATCATTTTATTGTCCTTTTTGTGGCATACCAGTGCCATAATATCATGGTGTGTAATATCTTGCACTGTAACAGTGTGTAGAATACCTGTGTTGTAACTGAGTAGATTGAAATTGTATGGTGACATTAAAGTTAATTATCTCTGTAGAGTAACAGCTCTGTGCACAGTATTCCTGTACATTGACAGTATGCATTATGCCAATATTATGACATTATTGTGTGCACTATGATATCACTATAAATAAAGATGAGCAAATCTTTTCAAAATTCAGTTTCACCGATACCAAATTCTCTCCCAAAATTTGATTTGTGGAAATCTCAATACTTACACTTACAGACCCCCTGACAAAGCATTAGTGAAATGCGCGTCAAATGTGTTTGGTGGGTGAGTACCTTTTAACTTGGCTGCCAGGAAGTATACTACTATATTCTTATATTGATTGACTTTTTACTTGAATATAATTTTCCCGTGGCATGCCATTCTTATTTTCATTGTGCATGCGTCATTATGAATTGATTACGATTTACCTTTTCATTCTGGATTATCACTTCCAGGGTTTTTTTTTCCTTTTGGTTCCACCCACAAATATGTGTCAATTGTGTCCCCTATGTTCTGTAAGGAGGCTAATAGCCATGTAGTAGATGGGAGGTTTATGTCACAGAGATGGCTGCTCTCTGTGAAATAACCCAGAGTATTTTCTTTAGTGCACGTAAGCACTAAGAGGTTCGCTTGGTGCACCTGGGACAGGGTTGCAGGTAGCTATGAGAGATGGGCTTGTCTGGCTACCCACATACCTCACTTCTGGGTGTGATTACAGCCTACATAATGGAGGCTGTTGTTTGGCACTTGGTCTGTGTGTTGGAAGAGAGAAGGTCTCCTGTGTGTTTGTCTCCAGACCGAGCCTGAGAACTGGACACTAACCCAACCTGTGTGCCCACAGGCCTGGCGGAGCAGAGCTCTGCAATGGACATTTTGTGTTGTATTTGCCTGATCTAAAGGCTATTTATTTTCTGTTTTGCTTCTGGGGTTTATGAAGTAATAAACCCCCATGAACTTTTAAAGGAACAAGCCTCCTGTTTTCCTCCCCTTGCACTCGAGTGAGTAAAACTCCTACAGTTTGTGCAATTATTATTATTATTAATTTTTCGTGTTTTAATAGTTTTTTTTGCAATAAAAGTTATTTATTATTTTCATTAATTTTTCCCTTTCCTGAACTATATCATTATTGGTCTCTCCCAGATCGCAATACTGAAAAGATTCTAATTGACCGGAAAAGATGTGTATAACATTCTGAGGTCTCCTAGGAGTGTGCTGAACCCACTTTGAGCTCTTGATTCCAAACACAGTTTTATTAATGAACCCACTTTCTGGTTGATGCAATCTTCAGCAATCTGAAATGGCGCCAGGTATTTTTTTTCTTGAGGGGGGCATTCCTTGTGAATCGAATTGCAATTTATTTCAAATTTGCTTTGCCCGTGAATTTCAGGATATTCATCCGTAAGTCCATTTGCAGAGAATTGATCAGCTCATCTCTATAAACATTATTTCACTGAATAATACATTGTGTTGTGCATTATTGTGCACTGTATTGTGTCTTCTATGGAAGCAAACTACCTCTGTAATGTGTTTTCACTGTATGTATTATCTGAGCATTAAGGAGCAAAACATTTCTGTTATTCAATTGGTTGCGAAAAGTCATCATGGATTTTTTTGTATGCCCCTTACTCACAATTAATAAAATAGTCAATAAAGTCCAACATGTATTGTAAACCCTATTGCATATATCTTTAGATGAAAACAAGTAAAAATGTTAAATATTATGTAGATCACACAAGAAATGATAAAATTATGTGGAAACCAAACAGACGACAATAACACACCCTGTTTTTGGATGTCTGGTTTATTAACGACCGACGTCCTTTATTTTCTGTATATTGTGAGCTGTGATTCCATTTAGTAAATGTTAATTGTCCTTTTCTAATTAGCACTTAATTGTCTATTGACATTTAAATCTGTCAGAGTCTTGTTTGCACAACCTATTGACAACCACAATCTGCTTGGATATTCATTTTAAGCAATATCTGCTGTTTTTGTCCTTTAGATCTTTTGCTTTATTTAGATTTCGGTGAAGACTTTGTCCATTTTTATGACTTTTTATATGATTGGGCTATTTTATAATTGTACATACAGCCTTTTATATTTGTCTCAGCTTTATCAGCGTTTGATCATGACATATAAAGTAAAATCCGATTCAGAGACCACCACGAGCAGAAACACATTAGTCCAAGCCAATATCCAGTAACAGATGCATTGTCCTGGAGCTTCATTGATTTTTGTATGGAAAGACTTATCTCCTTTAGCATGAAAAGTGCATGGGTTTAAGCAAAGATTTAATATGGGTTTCTATAAAAGGTAAAATACTATTTAAGTGCTATGAGGGTTCACAATTAAAGAAGATTTTGTTCTTGTGATTTGCCTTAAATTCCTTGTACACAACCACAGTTCTGACCCAAAAACATTGACAGATCAACTAGAGATTAACTATACTATATAGGATCTTTGCCAACAAAAATAACTATTGATTCCACAAAATAAAGGAGCCACATCAAAATTAAGTGGATTACAGTTATTACCAGTGTTCAATTCAATGTTGTAAACATCCATAAAATGGGGTTAGATTGACCCAGAATTATAAGGATCCTCAGTGGGTCTAAGGCTCTGATGCAGAAAGGGCCATAAAAGTTCAGCAGATGACAACCACAAGGAATCCAAGTAACTATGGTCTACAAAAAATAATGAAGTTTTGAGGATACCTTATATTATCATTATTACTTATTCACTGGGACAATGATTAATGAAAAACACATTTAACCCCTTGTATATGTGTTATTGGACCACCTCTCGACTTTGTATTTATTGACAGCTGAATCATGCCACTTTTTTGGTCAGTTTTGAAATCCATGTAAAGACGTGCATGTAAGCAAATACACTTAAGTGACATCAATAGACTCTGTACATAATACTTTTAATTTTAGGAAGTATTTAGACTTGTTAAAATTGTGAGAATTGTCCTGACTGCAAAATAAATCTTATTTAATGGTGCCGTATTAGTACTCTCTATCAAATATGCCATCATAGTGCCCCATTGCCAATGTTACCATCATGCTCCTATTTATAATGTTACCAGTATTCCCCACTTACAATTCCACCAGTATGCTTGTTTATTAGGCTTACCAGTGTTTGTCTTTCAATTACAGTGGGAGCAGAATGGGCCCATTTGCATTGTAACCATTGTGTTCCTTTTATAGTGCCATCATAGTACCTTTTACAATATCAACAAAAATGCATGCATTTTCAGTTTCATCAAAATCCCCCTTATTTAGTTTGACTGTCTACATTAACAATACCACCATAGTACCCACCTTCCGGGGAATCTGTCAGCAGGATTTCAGGACACAAACTATTTACATGCGCATACAGCACTTTCAAAGACAAGTCTAACAATACCTATTCTTGGCCAGTCTATTCTTCTCTTACTGAGAAATCAGCATTTGAATTGACATTCAAATTGATATGGTAGATCTGAAGCCTCTGTCACTCCAGCTCTATTCTCACGCTGCTAGACTGACATTCTCTATCCTGTGTGTTTTCAGTCAAAGGAACAGTCAGTTAAGCAGGAGGAGATGCTGGCAAAGGGAATAGAGCTGAAGTGACAGAGGGTCAGATTTTCCACAGCCATTTGCTTATCAATTCGTATCAACTTTTCTTTGAAAAATCTACAATTGTTTAGAAATAGTTGAGAGGGTGAAAACCTCCTGACAGATTCCTTTTTAATCTGACACCATAGTGCCCCCACTGACCCCTTGAAAGTAGAATCTTAAATATCTGGGAAATGTATTTCAGATTAAAGATCCTACAAGTGTGTAACCCTTCCTTTCCCTTGCTGAACTGTGGAGCAACAGTAGTAGGAGGAGGAAGAGGGAGATCTGATGCTTTGTGTTCTCTCTGACATATTAGTACAACACTGCAAATTGAACTGTCCATGGTTCTGAAGTAAAGACTACCATCTACTCCACTCTTGGACTGCTATATGCTTTTGCTGACCATCGGGTCTTAAGTGTGTTTTACTTGTGAAAAAATGCCGATATTTCTGCACCTTACGCCGAAGCACAGTCCTATGATATTTTCTTCATGGAAGTTCTGATTTATTTTAAGGCTTTTGAAACATCTTGTAATGAGATGATTTTAAAGTAATTTTAAAAGGATTAGCGTTCCAAAAACCTCCAGAGATCCCTATAACCTTTATAAATTTACAATGCTGAAGTTTTGCAGAGGCTGTAATTTACAATGAATATATTACCGCCTCTTGTTTTAAGGTCATTGCTGTTCCCCATATTTTAATAAATCAAGGTGACGACATGGCAAAGTAAATCAGAGTGGTTTGTTGAAATGTCATTAGTAAAGCTGCAGTTTAATATCACTCAACACTGCATCAATAATAAGGTAGCTTTAAAAATATAGTAGAAGGATTGTGGCCTGAATTTGAGAGTTGTCCAGGCATGCTGGAAGCTGTAGTGTGGTTGTAGACCTTGTACAGAACGGATCACCAAATATTCCCCTGGACATAATTTAAAGAGGATCTGTCACTTGCCATGAATATGTAGTTTTTACATGGCACTGTTCTCCAGAATCTGGCATTGCTTTTTTTTGTTTCTGTACATCTTTGTTCCTGAGATACGGTCCCTTCTTTCAGTGTCAAGGGCCCACCAGTGACATTGATCCTGGGGGCTTCTGATCATTGTTCATAAATTTGCCTCAGCTTCTATATAATAATAAACTGGCTAGTTTGCTGAATGAATGACAAGATGCCCCCTTGTCTGTATATGTTGTATTAAGCGTACAGTGTTAAACTCTGCTGATAAAGTATTTGGGTACAGGAGCCTACAGAGGATTCACCTTTTCCCCTGTGGATCTGTCCATGTCTGCCCTCTTTACTTTGCATAAACATTTTGTATTTGTAGTCAATTTATTGTGGTTCTCAAGAAGATGCCCATAAAGAATATTTAAAGGGGTATTCCCATTTCCAAGATCCTATCCCAATATGTAGTAGGTGTAGTAATAATAATATTAGCAAATACCACCAATTAGAAATGTAGTACAGTTTTTCTGATTCATCATGTGCAAGCATTGCAGGATCTTAGCTATCTGTCACTATATCAGTGATCTGAACCATGGATACCTAAGGTCCTGCAATGCCTGCACATGAGGAAAGAGGCATAATGGATCAGAAAACCTATACTGCATTTCTAATTGGAGGCATTTGCTAAGATTACTATTATTACAACTACTGCATACTGAGATAGGAACTTGGAGATTGGAATACCCCTTTAAGGACCACACATTTGACTTAAAAGACTCCAAGTACATACAAGGAAGAGGGGTCCATTTCTGGAAATGGAGAAAAGCAAGACAAAAAAGTATAACATCCCCAGGCTTAGGAGAACAGTGACATTTACATCAGGTAAAAAAATACTTATTTATGGCAAGAGACAGGTTCTCTTTAACACCATTAAAGGAGCATACAATCTATTACAGACTAGTGACCAGGTTGTATCCATGTGCCTCTTAATAAATTGGTGTGTCGTTGGGTTCTCTGCATGCCACAAACAGAAATCCAACACGATTATTAGCTTTTATTAATCTTTTCTATCATTAAAGCCAATTTCTTCAGGTGTTTACAAGGCACTAAGCTGTGACTCCTTTTTGAAAAAAAAATTGAGTAAAATTGAAAAAGTATAACATTTTGGACAAAACAGATGTGCACCAATATTCCAATATTTGGCTGGTTTCTGTAAAAATGGCAAACAAACTTGTTGTCTTTCCACATCTGGGTTTACCTGCTCCTGCAAAAGAGCGCTCAACGCTAAATGTCCTAAATGAACAATCTTGAAAACTACCACTACGAGCATGGAGATGAGACCAAAAAGATATCACGGCAGTGTTCTTATAACTATTTCTTTGCTGGTTTACTTTAGATTTTACGAAAGATGTAAGAAATACATCACGAGACTATGAATGCTCAGAAACATTTTTAGGCTATTCAATATTGAATGTCCAAAAATTCAGAATTCTACAGGTATTTACTTGTTTCAAGGATGTCCAAAAATCCTTACATATGGTACATTGCTGAAATGCTTCACTGGGTTTATGCTACGAAGTAAAAGGAAATAAATATTTCTCTTCTTTGTGTGTTTTATAATTAATGGAAAAGTTATAAGATATTTAGCATGATAATATATGCACAGACAATTATCAACAGGAGATATTCATGTCTTTAAGTTCCTGCTGATATTTTATGATTAAAATGTTAGACGGAACATAAAAAAATATTATTACAGCATGCATAATGCTCCTTGTGAGAGTTTAGAAATAGAGACGGCAAATGAGTTACGTGTTCAGGGAAATAAAACATCTGTTTCCAGAAAATGGTGTATGCCAAAAAGTCAGATTCTGTTATATAATCTAAATAATCTAAATGAGAATTATATTACTTTTATAAAAAATAGTCAAAACACCAATGAAAAAATCTATTGATATTATTCTGTAGCTGGATGCATTTATCTTCAACATTATTTTTTTAATCTAAATAGATCGGTTATTCTGAGTTGATTAATTTCTTAAAGGGAACCGGTCATGGCCCCAAAGGCGATTAACCTGCAGATACAGGGTTAATCTGCAGGTTAATAGCGTTCCGAAGCTAGTGAAAATAAAGCTACCTGGAGGAAATTAATTTTATTCCCCCCTGGGATCTGCTGGCTTTCAATCATAAAGACTTGCTCGGAGTCGCTTCAGTCACAGCTAAGTACACAGTGAGCGGTGGTGGTAAGCACTACCCTGCACTTTGATTGACAGCTGCTGTGCAGAGCGAGCTGTCAATCCAAATGCAGGGGCCACTGAGTACTGCACAATGACCAGTGACTGAAGCCATGGCGGCCTGCCTCCATCACCGAAAGCCACGGGCTCCCAGGAGGCATAAAGTTAATTTTATCCCCATAGCGGCAACTTCAGTAAAACAGCCAGACAGCTTTGGAACACTATTAACCTGCAGATTACCCTATATCCGCAGGTTAATAGTCTTTGGGGACATGACAGGTTCCCTTTAATTTATCTTAATAGTGATTGAAACACAGGACTCCAAATACTTAGTCTATGTATGCTGAACTGTCATAAGGTACACATGCAAACAAACACATATCGCTCAGCATAGCAATTCAAGTGTTACAAGTGGGTACTTCCAGTAGGTGGCACTTAAGAGCTAGGTGTCTCCCACTTAGAAGAGAGATAATCTGCATAGCAAACGCAATAGAAACAATTTAGCAACTTTGGTACTCTTCTAAATATAGCAAATTGAAGCTAATTTAAATGTATTTCATTTTTCCAATTTATACTTCTAAAAGGACTTTTGGACTAAATGTAATAAAATGATATAGTCATGGAGTACCTGTTTGACCCCTGAAGAGGTCTACTGAATGCTGAGTGACTCACAACAAGCCCTCTAGTAAAGTAGCTTAGGCAGAATGTCTCTCAGTTTCCTCTATTTGTGATGTTTCTTTTATGTTTACACTTTTTGTAAAATGATGGCATATCATTAATGTTCTCAGTTTTACCATCCTTGATATAGTATGGCCCCAATTAGTCAAGACAGGTGTTGTTCATACTGGTTTTGATGAGGGGGCATGGAGTAGTCATCACATAGTTAAGAGGGGCATCACACAGAGCAAACCAGAAGACACTGGTGTTAACTCCTGTGATGTTTGCCCTCTAGCCCCCCAATCTGTGCTCTTTATAATGTGTCTTCTGATTTACTCTTTTTTGGTTTAACACTAGGATATTCTAGTTCAATATTTTTTCAACATTTTGCCACAACACATATGCAGTAAACTCAAAAACAGTTGTTTTCAAGAGACAAGTCGTGAAGAGAGTAAACCAGCAGACTTATGTTATAGCGGCATAACCAAGAAAGAAAAAAAACGGAAGACGCTAATTTATAGAGACACATCCAAAAGAGAGTAAACTGAAGATACTAATGTAAGGCAAAAATATAAGTCCCTATTCAGCAAAGTGATTACATTAGAACTCTGGTATAAAACTGTTGTGAATTCAGCTTTTGGGCTCCCTCCGGTGGTTGTAGAGGGTAATGCAATTGTGCCTGGACTGCAGGATTGGACAGATGTATCTACTAATTGCAAGACTGACTGGGATATATAGCTTTGCAGGACTCTTTAGTCCCTGCCAGTTGTCCATTGTTTTTAGAGGATTCACTTTCCTGCTGGTCTCTCCAGTTTGCTGTGCTTTTCTACAAAGATAAGTCCTGGCTTTGTTTTTGCTGTCCACCTGCTGTGGACCTTATAGTTCTGTGCATTTTCATGTTTGTCTTGTCCAGCTTTGTCTGTGAAGGATTTTTTGCAGCCAAGCTGTGTCTCTGGAGATGCAGATATACCCTCCATGTCTTTAGTCAGATGTGTTAATTTGTATTTTCTGTGGTGGATATTTTCTAGTGTTTTTTACTGACCGCATAGCACTCTGTTCTATTTTTTCTTTTTAGCTAGTATGGCCTCCTATGCTAAATTCTGATTTCATGTCTGAGTATGTTATTTCCCTCTCCTCTCACCGTCAATATTTGTGGGGGGCTATCTATCCTTTGGGGATTTTCTCTGAGGCAAGATAGGTTTCCTGTTTCTGTCTTTAGGGGAAGTTAGTTCTGAGGCTGTGCCGAGGGGTCTAGGGAGTGTTAGGTACCCCCCACGGCTACTTCTAGTTGCCCTGCTAGATTCATGGTTTGCGGTCAGTACAGGGACTACCTTCTCCAGAGTCCGTCTCATGCTGCTCCTAGGCCACCAAATCATAACATAAAACACTTTGAAAAGTTGTATTTTTTTGCACAATGCAAAATTGCGTGGAAAGATTATGACTCTAACACTGGTGTCTTCCAGTTTATCCTCTTTGTGAAGTGTCAATAAAACTTGTATCCTTTAAAATTTATTTTCTTTTTGATTTGTCTGTATAACGCTAATGTCTTCTGGTTTACTATCTTTACGTTTTGCATCTAAAGCAATAGTGTTTTCCAATTTACATTTTTTATAAGGTTTGACGAAGGTGGCGCATGTGGCTTGTGGACCCACTTTGACACAGACTGGACCTTATAGGGTTGGCAGATTGCACTAAATAAAAATAAATAATAAAGTGCAATCACAACCTGGGGTCCACCGTGCAGAGATGGATAACTGCTGCTAGTGAATAACAGGGGAATTAAACAGTGAGCGATTACTTTAACCGCACTGTGTTAAACGCCACATAGTGTGAACAGAACTCAGAGTACCCAGCTCAGTTACTGCACAGAATGATACTGCTGGAAGCAAGAAGCTAAACTCGGTTAAACATCACAGGTAGTGATGAGCGAGTATACTCGTTACTCAGGTTTCCACAAGCATAGCCGGATGGTCTCTGAGTATTTTGGTGTGCTCTGAGAATTAGTCTTCGTCGCCGCATATTTTGCGGCTGCCAGACAGGCTCAATACATGTGGGGATTCCCTAACAAACAGACAACGCCCACACATATTCAGGCTGTCTAGCAGTCGCAAATCATGCAGCTGCAGCGATGAAAACTAAATCTCCGAGCACACCAAAATACTCAGAGACCACCAGAGCATGCTCGAGGAAAACCAAGAAACGAGTATACCCACTCATCACTAGTCACAGGGGAAAAAGCACATGAATTGGACTTGCTCTGTAACTCCACTATGCTAACCACACACAAGATGGAGACACGTGCTATGCCAAGTGGGTGTGATGTTAGGTGCAAGGCTCTGTCGATTTCCCTGAAAGGGATAACCTGAGGGTTGAACTTGGTCTGTAACTTGACTGTGCTAACTGCACACATGGAGACAGATGCTAAGCCAAGGGATGGTACCCAGTCCTAACCCTACCTGCCTACGCAAGGACTCTCAGAGTATAGAGTGACACATTCAAACAGAGAGGTAGAGTATCCACCAACATACACCACACATAAGTGATACTAGCGTGCCCACGTGTGCCGCTGAAAGCCTTTTAAACCCTAGGCTCCACCCCAAACATTCATGCCCAGCTGGCCATGACATTGCCCACGGGCCAATCCGGAGCCACCACATCACCAGAGTAGCTGACATCGGACCAGCAATGACAAGACTTAGACTCCAGAGCACAGGGCAGCACCAGAATATCACTAGTTCCCATAGACTTGGCTGGAGAGCCAGCAGTAACCAAGTGTATATCACGAGCCTGAGTAACACCCTGGGACCGACATCTGTGCTGAGCAGCACCCGCCTCAGCTGTAGCTGAATGGGAGACCACAGAACCAGGCAATGCTTGGGATCTATCCTGCACAGTGGGAGAATCCCGACGCCTAACAGGACCTATCCTGGAAGACCGTAACTAAGCAGCTACCTATGTGTCAAATGGAGCCTCTAGTGAGATCAAGCTTGTGTGGCAAGCAGCTGCCAGGTGCCACTACAGGGCGGTGTCCAGCACTAGCAGCTGACCCCAAAGGTTTAAGCAATTAATCAAGACTCCTGGACAGGGCAGAACATTCACTGGAACATGTTCAAACAGGACGGCCACTTGGGACAGGTTCAGATAGGATGGCCAATTGGAACAGGATCAAACTGTGCCGACAGGATGGCCACTTGGCACAGGTTCAGACTGCAGTCTTTGGATAGCAGATGGGATGGCCACAGGGACAAGTTCAGACTATGAGTACAAGATGACCACAGGTACAGGTTAAACACACTGGTCTCAGGAAATAGTTCAGCTACTGCCAACGCGGTTTCAGGGTATGGACTTGACACAGTAACAAAGACTATCTATACTGGATAATTGGGACACAGGATACGGTAAACATTAACAGACTAGGGACGGACGAATGGACAACATACAGTTGCAAACATTAAACCACCTAACTGTAACTACATGGGTTGCTCAGGCACCTCCCAATTGGAGAGGGTGCCTTTTATACTAGATGCTTCCCAGCTCTTGGCTGGGAGACACCTTGAAGGTGAACACATTACGCTAAATGCTTCTTAGCAACAAGCATTTAGCAAAATGTGCCCGCTGCCCCGTTGAGAGCAGGGGAGTGCGTGCACACTAGGCACACCACCGGGAGCTGTGGCGCGCACACAAATTGAAAGCAGGAAGTAAGATGCAGGAGCACACCAGGGACCATGCTGATTGCCAGAGCAGTGAGTAAGCCAGCATCCCTGCATGGAGAGACAAGGGAACACCATGCAGGGGCACCAGCATCAGCTCTACAGTTACTATAACACCAGTGTCTTATGATTTGTTCACTTTGAGTTGTGTTTCTATAAAACCAGTGTCTTTTGATTTACCTTTTTTGTGATTTGAAAAAGCAAAGACAGGGCATGAAGCAGCCATTTTGTGATGAATCAGGACAGTGAGAAGATTTTACAACTCTCAGTATAGTAGTAGAAATAGGAAGAGAAAGCCATGAAAAAGTAAATAAAATTAGAGCTAGTGTGTGACAGCACAGCAATGAAAATCAGTTACCATCTGTTACCCATGGCTTTATATGCTGAGGTCACTTTGTAAATACTAATGTTGTGTTTGAGTTAAAGAACTTGAAAAGAATGTGTATAATTTTAGGTAACATCAGAGTGTCATACCTGTCCTTTATGGGAAATTCAAGTACCGTACTTATGATTCACTGTGAATCAAATTTTTGGAAAAAAATTACAAAAGCTTATGAATTCGAATTTCAAAAGATTCACTCTTCACTGGTCATTTACCCCCAAAATAATTTATTCATTAAAGTCCTTTCATGATGGATTTAAATACACATTGTGACTTATATAATGTAAAAGTGATTTCTGATATGATAAGGTAATTCAGTACCAAAATGGACATACAAGTCAGAGCACATACAGTGACCTGACAATAACCCAAAAACATAGAACGAGCTCTGAGACGTGGGAACTCTGCTGACCGCAATCCCTAATCCTCTCCAACCACACTAGAGGCAGCCGTGGATTGCGCCTAACGCTCCCTATGCAACTCGGCACAGCCTGAGAAACTAGCTAGCCTGAAGATAGAAAATAAGCCTACCTTGCCTCAGAGAAATACCCCAAAGGAAAAGGCAGCCCCCACATATAATGACTGTGAGTAAAGATGAAAAGACAAACGTAGAGATGAAATAGATTTAGCAAAGTGAGGCCCGACTTTCTGAACAGAGCGAGAATAGGAAAGGTAACTTTGCGGTCAACACAAAACCCTACAAAAAAACACGCAAAGGGGGCAAAAAGACCCTCCGTACCGAACTAACGGCACGGAGGTACACCCTCTGCGTCCCAGAGCTTCCAGCAAGCAAGGAAAAAACAAATAAGCAAGCTGGACAGAAAAAACAGCAAACAAAATAGCAAAAGCAGAACTTAGCTATACAGAGAAGCAGGCCACAGGAACGATCCAGGAGGAAACAGGTCCAATACTAGAACATTGACTGGAGGCCAGGATCAAAGCACTAGGTGGAGTTAAATAGAGCAGCACCTAACGACTTCACCACATCACCTGAGGAAGGAAACTCAGAAGCCGCAGTACCACTCTCCTCCACCAACGGAAGCTCACAGAGAGAATCAGCCGAAGTACCACTTGTGACCACAGGAGGGAGCTCTGCCACAGAATTCACAACAGATTTCCCTGTACCATAATTTGGAAGTTTGGCAACACACAATATCTTATAATAAATATTATATATACTGTATTTTTGTGTGCATTGGTGACAGAGTCAGCATTTTTTAATTATTATCAATGGGCAGATTAACAGTAATACTTAAGACAGATAACATACAATCATACCTTTGTTTTAGGTGGTGAAGATTCTTCTCTTTTGTTATCCCTTTTCCGGACAACATGCCTTTATCTCTCAAATAAATCAAGGCGTAATACAATCATAAAAAAATTGATTAGGAAGTGAGTGATGTAGACTTACCTAGATAATGTAATTTACAACATAGTTTTCATTGTTTCCGTAACTGTATGAAAACCATAGCAAAAAACATAACATAGTTCATGGCAACTAATATTTTCCCAAATTTGACTTTATATGTACAGGTCAGAAAGTAAAGACTAAAAAAAATCAAAAATACTTTCCCGTTCTACATACAGTATTTTCAGAGGGTTTACTAACGTGTTAGGACATTAGTAAGTTCAATTTTTTTAGTGATATAGTTACGCATGTACTGTAAACATTATCATTGGGAAAGAGACCAGTTTACTAATTATCATGGGACAGTCACATAACTGATTTGTTTGCTGATGTTTCAAACAACATACAACCAACAATCAGGAATTCCTGGCTTGATGTTTTCCAAACTCTGCTCAGCTAAGGCAGCAATGGTTTCTGTAACAGTATATGCTGTATGATAATAACATAGCATAAGTTGGAAGCAAACCTTAGCTGAAGGTCATTTCTCACCTGGAGCTTACAACAATGGATGTTCCGGAAATAGAAACAACTTAAAGTAAGAACATTTTAAAACACTGCTTATTAGAGCCTACATGTAGGAGCATGGGGGAAGGGGCAGATTTAACCTATTATTGTCAAATTCTTACTAAGTATATATTCTCTTGTGGTTCTGTTATACTAAGTTTAGCATAAAAGTGTAAATACATAGAAAAACAAGATACTACAGATCTGAAAAGAAAACCTTGTATAGGATTATGATTTTTATAGCATGTTTTTCCATTATATTTCTTTTGTCCTTGTTAACAAGAATCTTTGTTAAGAGTTGCCATTGAGAGGGAGGAAGGCTGGACTAAATAAGCAATCATCTTGGGGTAGGGGTATACATAAAAATCATGGGGCTCCATAGCCAAGGTCAGAATCCTCCTAAATAAATTCAGACCCTACTCTATTTACTTATCATTCCTCACAACTAGGTACTCTTCGTCTCCAAGAGCTGACACATAATACATCCTAAACCCTGGCACATTGGGACCCAGTGCAGAAGTGGGGAACGTTATCATTGAGAGACATTATATTGGTTGCTTTAACAATGTTTAATCAGTAAAAGATGCAACCTATGGGGTCCTGCTTATCTTTTACCCTTATATCATGGTCAGATAGGGATTACCGACCTTTAACATATGGGTATGTTACGACGATTGTGAAGGGCACAGGAGCTGTGCCCCGCACAATTGCCGCTGGGAGCTTAGCTTAAGTTATAGCTGAGACTCAGCTGTCACTGTCAAAAGTGGTTCCTGCACTGTCCCAGACTATTTAACCCCTTAAATGCTGCTATCAATATCTATCGCAGCATTTAGAAGGCTAGGAGAAGGAGAGGGCTCAGTTCGGCACCCCCATGACGTCATTACAAGAGTCTGCTCATTGCCATGGCAACCCTAAGTCGTCATGACAACCTCTGGGTCACCCAGCTATGGCAAGCCTGTTAAGGCCCCGTCACACTAAGCGACGCTAAAGCGATCCCGACAACGATATGACCTGTCAGGGATCGTTGCTGCGTCGCTATGTGGTCGCTGGTGAGATGTCAAACAGTGAGATCTCCCCAACGACGCAGCAGCGATGCGGCGACCTGTACAACGATGTCACACGGCAGCTATTTCATGACGATTCAGACCTCAATGAGGGACGTTCTGTCAACGAGGTCATTGGTAAGGTGTCAAACACAGCGATGTGTGCTACCCAGCGGGACCTCAACGATCAAATAAAGGTCCAGGCCATTCCGACACGACCAGCGATCTCACAGCAGGGGCCTGGTCGCTGCTACGTGTCACACATAGCGAGATCGCTACTGAGGTCGCTGTTGCGTCACAAAACTTGTGACTCAGCAGCGATCTCGCTAGCGATCTCGCTTTGTGTGACGGGGGCTTTAGACTATGCTAGGAAAATGATCTAAGAAGCTTCTGTCAGAGCAGCACTGAGACGTTGCAATGCTGAGATGTTGCAATGCACTCTTGTTACGAGTGTGTCATGTCCTCCTGGGAGATCTGGGGTTTGAAGATCACTATGTATTGTGAATTGCAGATCTTCCATTTAGCCTGTGTGTGCAAGGTGCTGGGATTCTTCCTCTGCACAGGATGGATCCCAAGCCTAATCTTCCTCTGCTGTCTCCCATTCAGTTCCAACCGCATCAAAGATGTCGGCCTCGGCGTCTTGCTCAGACTCAGTCTGTGAGCATGATTACTGTTGCCTTCCCAGGTTCTGCTTTGGTTACCAATAATATACTGCAGCAAGCGATCACTCCTGAGACTAAGTCCAGGTTTTGTTCTACTGAGCATGCTCGTGGGACGACTTCTTGTTGGTGGTCATCCGTTACACTCTCAGGTCCTCGTCCAGCTCTGGATTGGCCAGTGAGCAAGGTCTTGTCAGATTGACAGAAACTATTAAAGAATCTTTGGTGCACCCGTTGGTGCGCTAAGATCATTTATGTTTGGTGTGTGTGATGAACCTAACGGTAGTGTAGACTTGGCTGTATGTGCTCAGGGCAGGCTCAGTGCCTTTAGAATTCCAGCTTCTCCGGAGTGGAGATTGTGTGGTTGAATTCAGGGCAGGAGCTAGTGCCTTTAGAATTCTGGCCCCTCTGGAGAGAAGTTCTGTGAGTGCTTGGAGTCTAATACCAATTCCCTTGCCCCAGTGGGGCTTGTGTACTCCTGTGAAGTTAACAGGGTACGCATTTAGCGCCATATTTCTCTGTGGCTGTGTGCCGATAAACACAGTGCTATAGCAGAGTTCTCGTCGCTGTGTGCGATTGGCACAGCCATGTTTAGATCTCTTGCCTGGTGCTGAGCCTTCCCGGGGTTGGGGAAGTGAATGAAAGACTGCGTTCAACACACGGGATGGCCACTATGAGTATCTGGTGATGCCGTTCGGCCTGTGTTACCCTCCTGCCGTCTTCCAAGACTTTGTTAATGACAGGTTTCAGGAAATATTATCCACCTGTGTAGTTGTCTATCTGGATGACATACTTATTTACTCCCCAGATATTGACTCCCATCGAAAGGATGTCTGTAAAGTCCTTGAGATCCTATGTGCCAATTCCCCTGTTCGCTAAGTTAGAGAAGTGTGTGTTTAAGCAGGAGTCTCTGCCTTTCCTTGGCTATATCATCTCAGCCAATGGATTGGCCATGGATCCTGCCAAACTGGAGTGTGTAATGAACTGGCAGGAGCCCCAATCTCTGAAAGTGGTGCAGCATTTCATGAGGTTCATTAAATTACTATCGCCAGTTCATCCCGCACTTCTCTACTCTGGGAGCTCCTCTGGTAGCCCTCACCAAAAAAAAGGAGCTAATCCCAAGTTGTGGTGGGAGGAGGTCTCCCAGGCCTTTATCTCTATTAAGTCACATTTCACTAGAGCTCCCGTGTTACACCGTCCTGACGAGAATAAAGCGTTCATATTGGAGGTGGATGCCTCTTCTATCAGTGCTGGAGCAGTCCTGTGCCAGAAGAATGCTCAAGGTCGTAAACATCCATGTTTTTTCTTTTCCAAGACCTTCTCACTGACAGAGAGAAATTATTCTATTGGGTATAGGGAGTTACTCGCCATGATACTGGCTTTCTCGGAGTGGAAACACCTCCTAGAAGGGGTACATTTTCCCTTCCAAGTCTTCACCGATCACAAAAATCTGCTCTACTTGCAGACTTCCGAGCGGTTAAATTCTCGCAAGGCCAGATGGTCCTAATTCTTCTCCCAATTTAATTTCACCCTTCATTTTCATTCTGGGGAGAAGAATGTCAGTGCTGATGCTCTGTCCCGTTCTGGAGTCTGTAACGCCGCTGGGTTTATTCTTTGTTTCTTCGGCGTTACTTTTGCATGTCTCTGCTTTAATCCTTGCTCCTCTCCCCCTAACTTTCAGGGATACTGTAGTCTGTTATGGATGCGGCTCAGTTCCTTGTACTGCTGCGTAGCTGTAGATGTGCTGTGATGTCTTTGCCCTGCTGCATGACCACCTGCATGTGCGGTCCCTGGCGGCGGCTGTGGAAGCTGTCCACAACTTGCAAGGTCCTCTGCAGCTGGCGCACGACTTTCCACGTGTGTTCAGGTTAGCAGTCAAGCAGTCACTGCCAGGTGCCCTGAGCCACAGTTCCTGTGCTATCTGTGCTGTAATGGTTTCTGTTTGTGCTTAGGGTGCACGCGGCCACACCTACCCTGCTTTTATCAGGGTTTGAGTGTGCACCTGTGTTGCTTTCCTCAGCCTAACGCTGAGGGGCAGCTTCTATATAAACTCCTTCTTTCCTGTTGGGCGTTGCAGAGCATTGCATTGTGTTTCTGTGTCTTGCCTTGTGAGTTAAGTATCTAGCTCCCATTCTGTCTGCAGTATGTTCTGGGAGAGCTGATACCTGTCTTCCGCCTGTTCTGGGGGCAGAGTACCCAGATCCGCCTATCCTGGAGGCTGCATATCCAGATCTGTTTGTGTTTTGTTTACCCGCCTGTTCTGGGGGCAGAATACCCAGATCCACCTATCCTGGAGGCTGCATATCCAGATCCGTTTGTGTTTCGTTTTTTCGCCTAATCTGGGGGCAGAGTACCCAGACCCGCATATCCTGGAGGCTGCATATCCAGTACTTGATCCTGTGTGAACTGTGTCCGTTGTGTTATGTTCCTGAAGTCCTTTTGCGTCTGACACCCCGCACCCAGTGACTGAACTCTCAGGGCTCTTCTTTTAAAGATGGAGTCCGGTGTTCTTGCTGAGCTCTTACTATGCTGTACTCAGCTTTCCATGCGGTGCTAACCCCGTCTAGCCCAATTCCAGTCTGGCAGTGCTTGCACCATCATGCTTGAGTTCCTTCCTAGGTTCGATGCCCGTAGCCTGACGGCCGTAGCTAGGTACCTGATGACCACCGTTACCTGGCCCTGTGCCATCCGTGTCCCAGACGATGACCTGGGCTGCCACGCCAGTGCCCGAGATGTCTATCTGGTATTCCTGCAGTCCAGCCTGTGTCTGATGTCCTGATGTTCTTCCTGTGTCCGATGTCCTGATGCCCTGGGCTGCCAGGCCAGTGTCCCAGCCAATGACCTGTGCTGCCACGCCAGTCTCCCAGATGTCTATCCTGTGTCCGATGTCCTGCCTGTGTTAAATGTCCTGATGTCCAGCCTGTGTCTGATGCCCTGCCTGTGACCCGATGATCCACCGGTTCCCTGGGGTCCACCCAGTGATAACGTCTGTCCTGGGTTGGTGTCTGATGGTCTCCTGCTGAGCCAGTGCTATGCCTGAGGTCTGAGAGGTCGTTCTAGTAAGCCCATGCCAGATGATCCTGGACTGCATCAACCCATGATGACTCCTGCCATCATCTGACGTCTGTCCAAAGTCGGTGTCTGATGTTCTCCTGCTGAGCCTGTGCTATGCCTGAGGTCTGAGAGGTCGTTCTAGTAAGCCCATGCCAGATGATCCTGGACTGCATCAACCCATGATGTCCTCCTGCCTTCGTCTGTTATCCTGAGACGTGTACCCTACTCTGATATGTGGAATTGGGATCCTGACATTATGTTTTGTTACAATATGTAGTGTTTTCATTTGAGTAAACTTTGTTTCTTCAAACCTGAAGTTGTGTGGTGTAATATCTAATTATGCATATCGCCATCTTGTCCATATGCTCAGATGCCACAGACCCTGCTCACTGCCCTTCCCTAGTATGGGTAGGTCCAGGTAACTCTATGTGGTAAAGTGGGTCCACATTCCGTTCCCACTAGGGACGCTCGCCCCACGTCGTTATGTCTGGCGATGTGGAGGCGTCGGCTTGGCAGCGTCTGGAGTCGCAGCCGTAACAGAGTCTCATCTGAGGAGGGGGATGAGCCTCAGCTTATTGTCCTGTCAGACAGTCTGCGAACGGTAGCCCCGGTTTCGCTTGAGTGCCTCCAGGCAAGACTCTGGTGCCTACAAATCTGCGGCCGGAGGTTCTCTCTTGGGTTCACTCATCTGGGTTGATGGACATTTCAAGACCAAAAGGATGTCTTAGCTTTTGGCGAGGTCATATTGGTGACTGCGAATAGCACGTGACTTTAAGGACTATGTCCAGGCATGCATTTCTTGTGCCAAGAGTTGGCCATCCTGGCAGAGGCCTGCGGACTTGCTACATCCCTTGCCAGTGGCAGATAGGTCTTGGGATACGGTTGGGATTGACTTTGTTGTGTGTTTGCCCAAGTCTCGCAACAGTACAGTCATCTGGGTTGTTACCGACCATTTCTCCAAGATGGTACACTTAGTTCCTCTTCTGCGAGTTTCGTCTGCACGACACTTGGTTGCGCTTTTAGTGAAGCACGTCTTTCATCTTCACGGCATGCCTGACAAGATAGTCGGGGTCCCCAGTTTGCTTCTCGGTTCTAGAGACAGCTCTGTCGCCTGCTCAGTATTGAGCTTAATATTTCTTAAGCATACCATCCCGAGATGAATGGGTTGGTGGAGAGGGCCAATCAGACTCTGGTCACATAACTATGGCACTTCATCTCTGCCAGACATGATGATTGGGCATCGTTGCTGCCTTGGGCAGAGTTTGCTCTTAAAAACGCAGTCGCCGATTCTACAGGGCAGACTCCGATCCTGCTTAATTACGGTCAGCATCCACATGTGCCTGTCCCCATGCCCATCTCGTCTTTTGACTCTAGGGTGGTAGACTGGACTGTGGAGGCTCATGACATCTGGGACCACACACAGGATGCCATCAAGGACTCTAATGAGAGAATGAGGGTTTCTACTAATTCACATTGCCTTCCCGCCCCTGTCTTTGCTCTTGACGACTTGGTGTGGCTATCAGTTCGTAATATTAAGCTGCATGTAGAGTCCACTAAGCTTGCTCCCCGTTATCTAGGTCCTTTTAAAGTCCTGGAACAGGTTAAACCTGTGGTGTATTGCCTGTTCTTTCCACTGCGCCTGAATATCACTGACACCTTTCACTTGTCCCTCTCGAAACCTATTCACATGTCCCGGTTTTCTGAGTCATCTGCCAAGACATCGAGTACGTCCTTGGACAACTTTGAGGTGAACGTGATAGTTGGCTCCAAGGTGGTACGTGGCAAAAAATTTTATTTGGTGGACTGGAAGGGTCATGGGCCAGAGCATAGGACCTGGGAACTGTAACAACCCTGCTGGCTTCACTGCATGGCCTCCCATCCCCCCCTGCATTACACTCAAACTCACTTACTTCTCTGGGCCTTGTGGTGACTTCTCTCTGCTGCCAGCTCCATGCTGTGTGCCTCATGTCTGCTGTTTGCTCTGTGCATGCTCTGTCTGTGTGCATAGGGGGGCGGTGCCAGCAACTCCTGTTTCTTATAGAGACTGTGTGACCCTTGCTAAGGTGTCCCTGGCCAATCGCTATGAGGCTTCCTGTATTTAAGACATCCCCACCCATTGGTGGGGGCCTGTGCAACTTACTCCTTCAGTCAGTTCTTAGCTGCTGAAGTGCCAGGTCATGTCTCTGTGACTCTTGTGTTCTGCCACCCAGGGGGGCATTGTACCCTGGTCTGTGTCCTGTATAGCCACCCAGTGGTGCTTAGTACCCTATGTCCTTGTGTAGCCACCCAGCGGGGCTTCGTACCCTGGCCTATGTCCACCAACCAGAGGGGCGTCGTACCCTGGCTTGTGTCCATATCTCTGTGCCTTGTCTCGTTCCAGACTCTGTCTTAGTCTAGTCCTGTTCCTGTGTTCGTTTATATCACTGTCTTGATTTCCTTTCCCCAAAAAAGTAATTCTGATTTTTTTACTGTTTTTTTTGCTACGCCATTTACCGATCGGAATAATAATTTTTAAAGCTTGATAGATCAGGCAATTCTGTTATGATCTGGTGGCCTAGGAGCAGCATGAGACGGACTCTGGAGAAGGTGGTCCTTGTACTGACCGCAAACCCTGAACCTAGCAGCGCAACTAGAAGTAGCCGTGGGGGGTACCTAACACTCCCTAGACCCCTTGACACAGCCTAAGATCTAACTTCCCCTAAAGACAGAAACAGGAAACCTACAGTTAGATCCATATATATTTGGACAGAGACAACATTTTTCTAATTTTGGGTACAGATATTACCATTATGAATTTAAAACAAAACAATTCAGATGCAGTTGAAGTTCAGACTTTCAGCTTTCATTTGAGGGTATCCACATTAAAATTGGATGAAGGGTTTAGGAGTTTCAGCTCCTTAATATGTGCCACCCTGTTTTTAAAGGGATCAAAAGTAATTGGACAATTGACTCCAAGGCTATTTCATGGACAGGTGTGGGCAATCCCTTCGTTATGTCATTCTCAATTAAGCAGATAAAAGGCCTGGAGTTGATTTGAGGTGTGGTGCTTGCATTTGGAATGTTTTGCTGTGAAGTAAACATGCGGTCAAAGGAGCTCTCCATGCAGGTGAAACAAGCCACCCTTAAGCTGCGAAAACAGAAAAAACCCATCCGAGAAATTGCTACAATATTAGGAGTAACAAAATCTACAGTTTGGTACATCCTGAGAAAGAAAGAAAGCACTGGTGAACTCATCAATGCAAAAAGACCTGGGCCCCCACGGAAGACAACAGTGGTGGATGATCGCAGAATAATCTCCATGGTGAAGAGAAACCCCTTCACAACAGCCAACCAAGTGAACAACACTCTGCAGGAGGTAGGCGTATCAATATCCAGATCAACCATAAAGAGAAGACTCCATGAAAGTAAATACAGAGGGTTCACTGCACGGTGCAAGCCATTCATAAGCATCAAGAATAAAAAGGCTAGACTGGACTTTGCGAAAAAACATCTAAAAAAGCCAGCACAGTTCTGGAAAAACATTCTTTGGACAAATGAAACAAAGATCAACCTCTACCAGAATGATGGAAAGAGAAAAGTATGGTGAAGTCTTGGTACAGCTCGTGATCCAAAGCATACCACATCATCTGTAAAACACAGCGGAGGCAGTGTGATGGCTTGGGCATGCATTGCTGCCAGTGGCACTGGGTCACTAGTGTTTATTGGTGATGTGACACAGGATAGAAGCAGCCGAATGAATTCTGAGGTATTCAGAGACATACTGTGTGCTCAGATCCAGCCAAATGCAGCCAAACTGATTGGTCGTCGTTTCATACTACAGATGGACAATGACCCAAAACATAAAGCCAAAGCAACCCAGGAGTTTATTAAAGCAAAGAAGTGGAATATTCTTGAATGGCCAAGTCAGTCACCTGATCTCAACCCAATTGAGCATGCATTTCACTTGTTAAAGACTAAACTTCAGACAGAAAGGCCCACAAACAAACAGCAACTGAAAACCACTGCAGTGAAGGCCTGGCAGAGCATCAAAAAGGAGGAAACACAGCGTCTGGTGATGTCCATGAGTTCAAGACTTCAGGCAGTCATTGCCAACAAAGGGTTTTCATCCAAGTACTAAAAATGAACATTTTATTTAAAATTATTGAATCTGTCCAATTACTTTTGTTCCCTAAAAAAACAGAGTGGCACATGTTAAGGAGCTGAAACTCCTAAACCCTTCATTTAATTTTAATGTGGATACCCTTAAATGAAAGCTGAAAGTCTGAACTTCAACAGCATCTGAATTGTTTTGTTCAAAATTAATTGTGGTAATGTCTATTACCAAAATTAGAAAAATGTTGTCTCTGTCCAAATATATATGGACCTAACTGTATCTTGCCTCAGAGAAAATCCCCAAAGAATAGATAGCCCCCCACAAATATTGACTGTGAGAGGAGAGGGAAATAACATACGCAGATATGAAATCAGATTTTAGCATAGGAGGCCATACTAGCTAAAAAGAAAGAATAGAACAGAGTACTATGCGGTCAGTATAAAAACACTAGAAAATATCCACCACAGAAAATACAAAACACCACATCTGACTAAAGACATGGAGGGTATATGTGCATCTCCAGGGACACAGCTTGGCTGCAAAAAATCCTTCACAGACAAAGCTGGACAAGACAAAAACATAAATATGCACAGAACTATAAGGTCCACAGCAGGTGGACAGCAAAAACAAAGCCATCTTTGTAGAAAAGCACAGCAAACTGGAGAGACCAGCAAGGAAGTGAATCCTCCAAAAACAATGGACAACTGGCAGGGACTAAAGAGTCCTGCAAAGCTATATACCCCAGTCAGTTTTGCAATTAGTAGATACACCTGTCCAATCCTGCAGTCCAGACACAACTGCATTACCCTCTACAACCACCGGAGGGAGCCCAAAAGCTGAATTCACAACACAATTCTAAAAGAGGCGATACCAAAAAGTGTATGTTTTATTGTTTATTTTGAATGGGTCGAAAGGGGGTGATTTGAACTTTCATATTTTTGTATTTTTTTAATATTTTTTAGAACTTTTTTTTACACTTTGCATGCTTCAATAGTCTCCATGGGAGACTAGAAGCTGCAGTTGTCCGATCGGCTCTGCTACATACAGGCGATGATATGATCACCTGTAGAGGTTGACAGTGGCATTTAATTAGTTAACAGCCATGGGTGGATCGCAATTCCACCCAGGACTGTTAAAGGCACATGTCCGCTGTTAAAAACAGCTGACATGTTCCAGGGAAGATGTGGGCTCAGCACCGGAGTCCACATCAAAGGGGAAGACATGACATGTGCAGTACATGTATAGTGCATGTCGTGAAGGGGTTAAAATCCTGCAGGGCACGCAAGTTATACCTGCTCACACCAGCATATGTCCAGGCCCATTTGAAGCCCCCCATTGACCATCTGGATGATCCAGAGGAGGTATTGGAGAAGGTCAAGTGGTCAGATGAGACCAAAATAGAACTTTTTGATATCAACTCCACTTGCCATGCCACCAGCACTCCCTCCACTTTTTTATCATAAAGAAGCTTTTCATTGGACAATAATGTAGGTAAGGGGTTAGTTGACATCAATAGAAAGCAATTAGATACAGCCCGTTGTGAAAGATGTTATGTACAGTAAATGATAATATTAAACCCTGTGTAAAGTCATTAAAATAGTAATATATTCTATTCCTTACTTTACACAAGAGCAGTATTTGTTAGAATAAGAATCCTTCTGTATTAGGTTATATGCATGATCTAAATATAAAGCTAAAGAATTTGCAAAAATGTGAAACGTGTTAAGTTACAAGTCTGTCTCAGCTCAGGGCATTTTCTCACATTCACACATTTACACGCTCAGAGCAAATCTTCAGCTCTACGTCTGTTAGTGGAGTTGCATATAATATATATCAAGATACAACATGACAATACAGGAAAATATAAATATAGGAAAATATATGATAATGCAAACAATATTTAATTAAAAGTTTACAGCATAAGGATACTGTATTATACTTATCAAATGTTTATAATAAATGTAACTAAAAAAATCCTCTCTAATTTAGTAATAAAAGCTCTGGATCATTTAGATAGAGAGATTGAAGTCAGACTCAACTCTGGTTCTTCACTATCTCACTGTCTTAACAGCTGTGTAAGGCTTCCTGCTAGTGATGGGCGAATAGCATTGTTGCTCGGTGATCTCTGAGTATTTTGTAGTGCTCGGACATTTAGTTTCTGTCACCTCAGCTGCATGATTTATGGCTGCTGGACAGCCTGAATACATGTGGGAATTCCTTAACAAACAGGCATTCCTCACATATATTCAGCTTTGCTTGCAGCTGAAAATCATGCTGCTGAGGCGAGGAAAATTAAATTTCCGAGCACTACAAAATACTCAGAGATCACCTGAGCATGCTCGGGGAGACCCGAGCACAATGCTATTCGCTCATCACTACTTCCTGACTCTGAGATGGGAGATAACATTGGGAGTTGTATGTAAACACAGGAGAAATCTGTGCTGCCATTTTACTTCATACTAGATTTAGTGGTATATTAAGTAATGTAAGATTGATTCTTGTATATTATGGAGCAGCAGCAGAAGGAGGCTAGTAGTGAGAGACTCTGATAAGCCCACGAGAAGCAGCTAATATGCTCTTAGTGGCGTAGCTAGAGCTTTTGCCGCCCGGGGCCGGTCCCGAGTTTGGCGCCCCCCCCCCCCCTCCCCGACTCAATACACACAAAGGTTACCAAAAATAGTCAGGACAACACGGACAGAAAAAAAACTCTTTATTGTTTAACTGAAACTTTAAATTGTCACTTTGGGAGTAAAGTTGATTTCAAATATTTTAGAATTTTACTTTTCTTGCCTTTCTGTTTGCAAAATCGTTGATAACATCATCAAAGTCTATTTCTTCACTCAGCTGATGTTCAATAGACAGAATTGCCATATTTCCTAAACGCATGGCGCTCATTGTGGATCTTAGGTAATTTTTAATCAGCTTTAACTTGGAAAAACTCCTCTCACAAGTAGCAACACTTACAGCAATAGTAAGAAAAATGCGAAGGAGTATGACAATATTTGGAACCGAGTTCTCTAGACTGTATTTTACAATAAACTGCAACAGTTCAAGCGGACTGTCCTCCTTCCATGTCTCTTTTTTGTCTTGTGTAACAGCAACATAAAGAAAACTTTTAAGCCTTTTTCTCTCAATGAGGAACTCTTCCTTATTAATATCATCGTGATCTTGATTTAGCTGACACTCATACTTATCGTCCAAAAGGCCAACGCGATTGCTGGGACCACCAACGTGATCGCTGGAACCACCAAGACTTCTGGGACCACCAACGTGACTGCTGAGACCTACAAAGCTTTTTTTGCTCAACTCTTTTTTTTTTTTTGCTCACACAGGGTTAATGCCGGCGGTAACGGACCGCGTTATGCCGCGGGTAACGCACTCCGTTACCGCTGCTATTAACCCTGTGTGACCAAGTTTTTTACAATTTACAACAATAGTTAAAACATCTAATGTTAAAAATAATAATAAAAAAAAACATTATATACTCACCTACGCCGCTTTTACCGCTCCTCGCGAGACAACCGCCACGTTCCGTTGGCATAGATCGTCTGGCAGAAGGACATGCCGTGACGTCACGGTCATGTGACCGCGACGTCATCACAGGCCCTGCGTGCCTAAAGTATAAAGTATAATGGGGAACACCTCGTTCCCCCCCCCCTCAAAAAAAAGGATAAATATATAAGAAAGTCTGAAGGACCCTAAAAGTGGTGTGTAAAGAGAAACTGCAAATACATAAATAAAGTGCATAAATGCGGCCTCCCCCTTATCACCACACCGGGCGGCTGCTGTCCGGCGGTTGCTCACCTCAGCCTGGTGCGATCCTCTCTGCCTCTGATCTGATGTGATCTGCTGCTGTGCGGACGCTCAGAAATCCCCGGTGCTTCCTGGAATCGCTGCAGTGACACTGACAGGAGATCGAAAGTGAAAGTTACGGGTAATATAATAAAAGATGCGAACTCGGCTTCAGGAAAATGGCCACCGCGATCTCCATCTGCGCACGCGCGGCATCCCGCGGCCATTTTCCTGAAGCCCCGGGAAGCCGAGCACTACCATCTGTGCATGCGCGGCCTCCGGAAGATGGCCGCCGCCAGCGATAATCCGTGGTATAGCGCAGATCGCGCTTGTTTTCTTCAGCCAGCGCCGGCTGCGGCCCGGTGACCCACCCCCCGCATTGTGCCGCCCCCCCTGCACCCCCCTTCCTACGCCACTGGGAGTATAATAGGGAACCTGAGTGTTAGCTTTCGGCAGATTATGGCAGGACCCACTTTTAACGTCATAATCACAAGCATTTTATCTGGAACTCAATCTAGACCCAAAAATATTAAATTAATGTACACCGTATTTATTTTCTCTTTAAAAAAAAAAAGGAAATGCAAGCTAGGTTGTTATAAGTAGAACTAAGGGTACCGTCACACAGTGGCATTTTGATCGCTACGACGGCACGATTCGTGATGTTCCAGCGATATATCTGTGACGTTCCAGCGATCTCGCTGTCTGACACGCTACTGCGATCAGGGACCCCGCTGAGAATCGTACGTCGTAGCAGATCGTTTGAAACTTTCTTTCGTCATCTAGTGTCCCGCTGTGGCGGCATGATCGCATGGTGTAACAAAGGTGTGCACGATATTGTATACGATGTGCGCATAGTAACCAACGGCTTCTACATCGCACATACGTCATGAAATTATCGCTCCAGCGTCGTACATTGCAAAGTGTGACAGCAGTCTACGACGCTGGAGCGATATTGTTACGATGCTGGAGCGTCACGGATCGTGGCGTCGTAGCGATCAAAATGCCACTGTGTGACGGTACCCTAAGGGTAAAAAGATAATACCCCGCACTGCTGTTGTAGTTAGACCCTATTATCCAAACAACCCTTTGTTCAAGAGAGGACCGACAAAATTCCTTTATATAACAACGGGTTGCAGCTTCTGCAGAACAACATGAAAGTCCAAGAGAAAAAGCCAAAAAAAAGTGCACTTACCCGAGTGTGGTGGTCACAATTTTTATTCGGACATTTTTCAAAATATGCAGGGAGGGATGTGAACAAAGCGGACAACGGCCGTTTCGTGCCTCAGCACTTCAACGGGTCCTACCAATATCTGGAACTCAATCTAGACCCAAAAATATTAAATTAATGTACACTGTATTTATTTTCTCTTAAAAAAAAAAAAAACAGAAAATGCAAGCTAGGTTGTTATAAGTAGAACTAAGGGTATGTTCACACTATGCTGTTTTTACTGCGGAACCGCCGCGATTTTGCCGCTGCGGGTCCGCAGCTGTTTTCCATGCATGGCACAGTACAATTTTACCCTATGGAAAACAAAAACCGCAGTGCACATGATGCGGAAAATCCCGAAAAAAAACGCGCTGAATTGCTGCGGAAAAAAAGAAGGACCATGTCACTTCTTTGTGCAGAATCGCAGCGATTCTGCATCCATACAAATGCATTGATCCGCTTACTTCCCGCATGGGGCTGTGCACACCATGCGGGAAGTAAGCGGATAATGTGCGGGTTATACCCGGGGTGGAGGAGAGGAGACTCTCCTCCAGGCCCCAGGAACCATATTTGTGGTAAAAAAAAAAAAATTAAAATTAAAAATAAGCTATACTCACCTCTGAAGTCTCAGCGCTGCACGCGGCCGTCCGGTCTCAGGCTTGCTATGTGACCAGGACCTGCGGTGACGTCGCGGTCACATGACCGTGACGTCACGAAGGTCCTGGTCGCACAGCATCTTTGGAGCAGCGCCGCGGAGATCGGGACGTCAGAGGGTGAGTATATAATTATTTTATTATTTTTAACATTACTATTGATGCTGCATATTGCTGCATATGCAGCATCAATAGTAGGGGTAAAATCCTGCAGCGGAACCCGCAGGACAAACCGCAATAAATCTGCAGGGATAACCGCAGCGGGTTTGCCCTGCAGATTTATCAAATCCGCTGCGGGAGAACCCGCAGGACAGAACACAACGTGTGAATGTGGCTAAGGCTACTTTCACTCTGGCGTTTTTTTTAATACGTCGCAATGCGTCGTTTAGGGGAAAAAACGCATCCTGCAAAGTGGTTTGCAGGATGCGTTTTTGCCCCATAGAGTAACATTACCGACGCATTGCGACGTATTGGCACACGTCGCAACCGTCGTGCGACGGTTGTGCCGTGTTGAGGCGGACCACCGGGAGCAAAAAACGTTAAATGTAACATTTTTTGCTGCCGACGGACCGCTTTTTCCGACCGCGCATGCGTGGCCAGAACTCCGCCCCCCACCCCCCCGCACCTCACAATGGGGCAGCGGATGTGCTGGAGAAATGCATCCGCTGCACCCGTTGTGCGGCGCATCAAACGCTAGCGTCGGAATCTCGGCCCGACGCAATGCGACGGGCCGAATCCGACGCTAGTGTGAAAGTAGCCTAACTGCCTTAGTGTTGCACTGGTCACAACAAAATACAGTACCATAAGGAAGTGGTACATACATAAACGGTAAACCCTAGATGCCTCTCAGTCTCTAAAGTCACAAACCAACCAATATTACATATAACATTCCACATAAACTGTGCTTAAATACCTGCTAGGAGTAGGGACTGCAGTCTGCAGTGCAGCATGCCTGTGAGTCTGTGAGAGTGAGTCTGCCTCTGATCTGATCCGACCGATTCCGCTGTGATCCAGATTCATTCTGACTCAGTCACTGTCAGACTGACTGTCTCTGCAGCTGCTGCTGTGCACTGTCTGCAGAGATCCCCCCCGGCGGCGGCGCTTCCTGGGATCGCCTCAGGAGATCGAAAGTGAAAGTACGCCGGGTAATGCGAACAGGGCTTCAAGAAAATGGCCGCCGCGATCTCCATCTGCATCCCGCGGCCATTTTCCTGAAGCCCCGGGAAGCGCTACCATCTGCGCACGCGCGGCCGCCGTAAGATGGCCGCCGCGGACACCAGGCTGCGCAGATAGCGCCGCCGCTCTCCTCTTCTTCTTCAGCCAGCGCCGGCCCACCCCCCTCATTGTGCCGCCCCCCGCTCTGTGCCGCCCGGGGCGGCCCGCCCCCCCCGCACCCCCCTTCCTACGCCACTGTATGCTCTTTTGCAGATTAAAAGACAAGTCCTGTCCTGCAGCAAAAGGTGAGTGTGGTAGGTGACGTCAAGTCTACTGATACCTGATAGAACACATGCACAATGAGTAGGTTTAGGGTATGTGCACACATTGCAGATTTGTCTGAAGAATTTTCTGCACAGAATCCGTATCTCTTGGCAGAAAACGCAGGTAAAAATCTGCACATTTTTGATGCGTTTTTGCATGGATTTTCATGTGTTTTTTTCATGCGGATTTGTCTGCGTTTTTGTAACCTAAATAAAGATCTATTTAACAACAACAAAAAGAATTGTGATGTAATTTCTTTGTCCAACCTTTTATTTTACATACTCCACTGAAGAATAATGTTTATACACACACACATACACAGACAGACAGACAGATACAGACACACAGATAGATGATAGATAGATTAGATAGATAGATAATATATAGATATTAGATAGATAGATAGATAATAGATACAGTACAGACCAAAAGTTTGGACACATCTTCTCATTTAAAGATTTTTCTGTATTTTCATGACTATGAAAATTGTATATTCACACTGAAAACATCAAAACTATGAATTAACACATGTGGAATCATATACTTAACAAAAAAGTGTGAAACAACTGAAATTATGTCTTATATCCTAGGTTCTTCAAAGTAGCCACCTTTTGCTGACTGCTTTGTACACTCTTGGCATTCTCTTGATGAGCTTCAAGAGGTAGTCACCGGGAATGGTCTTCCAACAATCTTGAAGGAGTTCCCAGAGATGTTTAGCACTTGTTGGCCCTTTTGCCTTTACTCTGCAGTCCAGCTCACCCCAAACCATCTCGATTGGGTTCAGGTCTGGTGACTGTGGAGGCCAGGTCATCTGGCATAGCACCCCATCACTTTCCTTCTTGGTCAAATAGCCCTTACACCGCTTGGAGGTGTGTTTGGGGTCATTGTCCTGTTTAAAAATAAATGATGGTCCAACTATACACAAACCGGATGGAATAGTATGCCGCTGGAAGATGCTGTGGTAGCCATGCTGGTTCAGTATGCCTTCAATTTTAAATAAATCTACAACAGTGTCACCAGCAAAGCACCCCCACACCATCACACCTCCTCCTCCATGCTTCACGGTGGGAACCAGGCATGTAGAGTCCATCCGTTCACCTTTTCTGTGTTGCACAAAGACACGGTGGTTGGAACCAAAGATCTCAAATTTGGACTCATCAGACCAAAGCACAGATTTCCACTGGTCTAATGTCCATTCCTTGTGTTCATTAGCCCAAACAAGTCTCTTCTGCTTGCTGCCTGTCCTTAGCAGTGGTTTCCTAGTTGCTATTTTACCATGAAGGCCTGCTGCACAAAGTCTCCTCTTAACAGTTGTTGTAGAGATGTGTCTGCTGCTAGAACTCTGTGTGGCATTGACCTGGTCTCTAATCTGCTGTTAACCTGCGATTTCTGGGGTTGGTGACTCAGATAAACTTATCCTCAGAAGCAGAGGTGACTCTTGGTCTTCTTTTCCTGGGACGGTCCTAATGTGAGCCAGTTTCTTTGTAGAGCTTGATGGTTTTTGCCACTGCACATGGGGACACTTTTAAAGTTTTTCCAATTTTTCGGACTGACTGACCTTCATTTCTTAAAGTAATGATGGCCACTTGTTTTACTTAGCTGCTTTTTTCTTGCCATAATGCAAATTCTAACAGTCTATTCAGTAGGACCATCAGCTGTGTATCCACCAGACTTCTGCAGAACACAACTGATGGTCCCAACCCCATTTATACGTCAAGAAATCCCACTTATTAAACCTGACAGGGCACACCTGTGAAGTAAAATCCATTCCCGGTGACTGCCTCTTGAAGCTCATCAAGAGAATGCCAAGAGTGTGCAAAGCAGTCATCAAAGCAAAAGGTGACTACTTTGAAGAAACTAGAAAATAAGACATATTTTCAGTTGTTCCACACTTTTTTCCACATGTGTTAATTCTTAGTTTTGATGCCTTCAGTGTGAATGTACAATTTTCATAGTCATTAAAATACAGAAAAAACTTTAAATGAGAAGGCGTGTCCAAACTTTTGATCTGTACTGTGGATAGATAGATACATAGATATGGGATAGATAACAGATAATAAATAGATAGATGATAGCTAGATAGATAATACCAAGGCCGATGTTTAGTAATGAACCTAATAAAATGATACATAAATAGTTAAATAATGATACACATGCAAAATCTGCAAGCAATATCTTTAATTTAAGAAAAGGGGAAAAAATGGCGTGAGCTCCCGCGCAATTTTCTGCTCCTGAGAAGGAAAGCTGACGGCTGGGGGCTGTTGTTTTTAGCCTGGGAAGGGGTTAATACCCATGGAGCTTCCCAGGCTATGAATATTAGCCCGCAGCTGTATATTTAGCCTTTACTGGTATTAAAATAGGGGTCCCCCCAAAAAATGACGTGGGGTCCCCTATAATTAATACTCAGAAAAGCCTATGCAGACAGCTGTGGGCTAATATTCATAGCCAAGGAAGGGGCCATGGATATTGCCCCTCCCCCCCGGCTACAAATGCCATCCCCCAGCCACCCCAGACATGAGAGGAGAAGGACTACCTTTTAACCTTTTACAACCAGCTATGACTTCTTTTTTTCAGGTTATCCCTTTAGAGGCAACTGTGTCCTATTTATGCAAATTTACCCCTTACAATCATCTTTGTCCTCCTTTTATAGAGTAACCCTTTAGAAGCAGCTGCATACTCTTTTAATTGCTTTGCATAATACACAGACTTCTAATTACATGGCTGATATATAACAATATTTTGTGTGAACCAAAATTCAGGCTCCTGGTGGTGGTGATGAGGAAAAAATATTGCCTGATTTGCATTGTGCTGATTCGCTGCAAATTCGGATGCATTTTTAAAGTAATTTACCATTTTTGCTAGCTTTTGATTAACCTATGAGAATAAGGTAAATAAATGATCCCATTATACACTATGCACCAACAAAATAATAGAAAAACAGATTAAGTCATTTGTTCACCCTGAACCCTGAACCCTGATCAGATCAAAGTACAAGGAACCATTTACCATTGAGATGTTGCATAGAATTGCAGTTGATATCTCTCAAAGAAGTGAATATCACCAGCTTTTGCACTCACTCAGGTTCAGTAAAACTTGTGTCTTGTGTGAGGGAAATCATGTGACATATTTAAGAAAAATGTTAAAATTTCAGATTATCATAATGTTTCCTATTGTGTTTTTCTCAAAAGTAATATATCCTCTTTAAATTCTTTTGGACTGCTTAATATCTAGCAATATTAGAGTGTTCAATGCATAGTGCTCCAGGCAAATTACAGTGAAATTAGATTTGGGCAGAGACTGATGAGTGATGACAATCTCTGTGCAGTGCAGGAGATATGTTGGAGTTCTATAGACAAGACAACAGAAATAAAAAAAAAAGTTAAACATAATATTCTTCTTCAATTTCCCAATTACAATCACCAGAGCAGTCTTGAGAAGCAGTGCTTAAATAGAATTTGTCAGTAGGATTAACCCTCCTAAGCCATCTATATCGCATGTACAGTAGGTCAAAGGAAGCTGAATGAAATGATACCTTGATATCTGCAATCTGATGTCTTATTTCAGAGAAGTCCATGTTTTTCATGTAAATGAGCTGTTCAGTACATTGGGCCGGAAGTTTATCTGCATGAGAATCTGTCTTCAGAACTTATTTTAAATACAAGAGGGAGTTACCTGTATGATGTGTAATGGGTAATGGCCGCTCTCTGCTCTCCTGATCTCACTGCAGAGCTGTGTGTGATTATAAGGGCTCATACTCACTTGCGAAAAAACAGACAAGTGCAATCCGATAAAAAATCGGATTGTACTCGGACCAATAGGTGACATCTCATTTGCGAGGCTTTTCTCAGCCGAAATCGGACTGCGAAAACATTTGCAGCATGCTGCGATTTGCTGCGTATCTTGGACAAGACTCGCTAATGCAAGTCAATGGGTGCGATAAAAAAAATCGCACAGCACTCGCACCATGCAAGTGCTGTCCGATTTTTATGCACCGGTGTCCTTTGAATTGCCGACAATTCATGTCCGGCATACAGTAAAATCACACTGACATGTTAAGAATACATAGAATAGATATATACACAGAAAACACATATATACAGTATATATACAGTGTGTGTATATATATATATATATATATATATATATACACAGTATATATACGTCAGTGACACACTGAATGGGAATGAATGAAATGCTGGGAGAGGAGCTTCAGTGACTAGCAGTGACGTCACCAAAGCAGCGCTCCCTCACAGCATAAACTCATATGAACTCTTCAGCGTGGGAAAATGCCAGCTGATTTTCCTATACTGAAGAGTTCATATGAGTTCATGACTGCAGGGAGCGCTGCTTCGGTGACGTCACCTCACCACTAGTCACTGAAGCTCCTCTCCCAGCTTTTCATTCTTTCCCCAGTAGTTTACAGCCGGGAGTGGTTGCATTAGCAGCGCTCCCGGTTGTAAACTGTATATACCCCAGATATGGATTACGGCATGGGACTGAGTGTACGCCGGACAGGTATGGGTATATTTTTGGTTTGTTATGTTTTCAATTTTTACAGGAGATTGATGGCTTTGCGTGGATTACCTGTACAATAAAATGGTCAAACAGTGTTTAGTGTTTTATGTCATTAAAGGGCTTTATTCTGCATTTGTGTGTGTTTATTTAACCTTTTACAAACTTTAGGATTAGTTATGGATAGGTGTCTTATTGACACCTCTCCATTACTAACCCAGCTTAATGTCACCTTACAATGCAAAAGTGACATTAATCCCTTATTACCTCATATGCCAAGGCTACAGGGCAACGGGAAGGGAGAGGCTAAGTGCCTGAATTGGCGCATCTTACAGATGCTCCTTTTCTAAGGTGGCTGGGGCAGATGTTTTTAGCCAGGGAGAAGCCAATAACCATGGTCCCTCTCTAGGCTATTAATATCTGCCCTTCTCTGGCACAGAAAATTGCACGGGAGCCCACGCCATTTTTTTACGTGAAAAAATTATTTAAATACATACAGATCCCAAATTTGACACACATATACTACTAACAGTATTAGTCACTGATATATATAAATCTAATTGTTCTGCAATGGTTTACTGTATGTAAACCATGTCTCCTATCCTGTCAGGTTCTGCAAGGATTGTACAGAAGCTGTCAAATGAATCGGCTATTCTGCTATCTATGAAATATAAAGATATATATAAATATATGTGTGTGTCACTGAGATATATATATATATATATACCTATACAATGTGTATATATTTACTCTGTATATTCTATTCTAACCTATTCTATTCTGTACTGTACACAACATCTGCCGGCTTTTAATCTATCTATCTTTCTATCTATCTATCTATGTTTTGAAGATTATTTGGTTTTAAAACGATGTGTACAGTTGTATTCTACAATGCAATTTTAACATGAGCTTTTACATACAGAGAACTGCTGAATATAAAACCTCATGTTAAAATCGCATTGCATATGGATTGCATACGCATGTCATATGGATGTTCCGTGGAACAATCGCATAAAAATCGCATTACACTCGCATTACATTCGCATGACCCTCACATAGCATTCGTCCATTTTTTTCAGTCCGGATATTGGACCGTTTTTTTTTCTCGCAAATAGGTATGAGCCCTAACTGACACATCTGGAGGTTCCTCCCAGCTTCAACTTCCATCCCACAGACATCCAATGTTACAATATAGTTATGTTACAGCAGAGCTGTGAGAACTGCAGCAAATGTTTTTGTTTTGAGAAAAAGTTCAGTTCTACTGTTCTGTGTTAGTTACTTTGCTCACACTGGCAATGGTCCCTCTTATTAAAAATAATCTCTGGAGGAAAATTCTCACACAGATCAGTGATAGGCCCATAGTCCTGAACATCTCATTTACATAAAAGAAATTGTGGGTTTCTCTGGAAGAAGACAGCGGATCAGAGATATCAGGGTACTACTGCATTCAGCTTCCTATGATCTACATGCCAAAATTGACAGCTTGGAAGGATTTATCCTACTAATAGATTTAACCATGAAAAGATGAGAAACAGCTCAGTTTTTCTTGCCTCTTTGAACCTTTGGAGAGATAATATTTGAAAAATAAGTGAATTTATTTTTGTATATAGTATGTTTTTATATAGAATAGTATGTGAAACAACCCAGAATGGATATAAAAAGGACCCATCTGCTCTCTAGATATGTCTGTTTTAGTAAATGCATGAATTACTAATCGTTTCTTCTAACTACATTGTACCATTCCCTTTTATTTCTCTAAGAAATGTATGATTATAATGATAACTGGGTGTTACCATTCTAATTGTCAAAGGGGTGTGTACTTGTGTAGTCTAATACTGGTGGTACTGCATAGGCAGTCTGGGAATGTGTAAAGACACACTCTTAGGCTGGGTTCACATTGCGTTATGGCTCTACGTTTAACGGACTACGTTACACTGCGGCATAACGCGGTGTAACGTAGTGTGTTAACGCCGCCATAGACTGCAATGTCGGACGCATCGCTAGCGCACGCCCTCACAGGGCGTGTGCTAGCAATGTGCCGTCATTTGAGTGACGGACCCGAGACGCGGGCTGCAGCGTTTCCGGGTCCATCACTGCTAGCGCAGATGGAGCTAGCAGAAGCTCCATCTGCGCTAGCGCTGTGCAAAAGTCGGCACTTGCGTTAGCGCAGTCCGTTCAACGTATGCGTTGAATAGACTGCACTAACGCAACCTGAACCTCGCCTTAGCTGGTAACAAGCAGTTGTTAATGAATTCATAGATTTCTAGGACTCTTAAGAAAGGAAAAGCACAATGTAGAGTTCTAAGAAACAATGCTTCAGAATAGTGATGAGCGAGTATACACATTGCTCGGGTTTTCCCGAGCACGCTCGGGTGGTCTCCGAGTATTTGTGACTGCTTGGAGATTTAGTCTCCGCAGCTGCATGATTCACAGCTGCTAGACAGCTTGATTACATGTGGGGACTCCCTAGCAACCAGGCATCCTCCACATGTACTCAGGCTGTCCAGGAGTCGTAAATCATGCAGCTGGTCAACAAAAACTAAATTTCCTGAGCACTAACAAATACTCAGAGATCACCCGAGCATGCTCGGGAAAACCCAAGCACCAAGTATACTCGCTCATCACTACTCCAGAACTGTTATATTATGGGGGTTACAATTATTTTATAAAACAGACCTGTCAGGACAGTTGACAAGTTCTCTTTTAAGCAAATTCAATCTATTTTATACATTTCCCGGCAATGACAGTAACATCAATCAGCTGATTTCTTCCAATCACTTCTATAGGTCATTCTATCTTTTAAAAATAAAACGACTGAAAGCTGCTGGTTATTGAATGATGTATATAATTAAGTGCAGTAATTGATGCTAATACATCTAAAACAGCTTGAAAGGGAAGATAACCCCTGTACGGATTGACTTTGCAATTCGCAAAATGATCTTAAGGAAATTGTCTAGATAAGATGACCTATCCCTCGTTTCTATCCAATTTCCTTTTGCCCAGTTCTGTATGGTGTAGGTAATTTTATTTAACAATGGCAGGTTGCTACATTTCACATGGCTGCTTTAGTTCTATTGAAGCCGACACACATAAAAAAAAAATCTAAACTCCAGATTCCCAGCTGCGTTGGCTTTTCATTTTGGATGAAATCTACTACAAGGCTCTGGGAATCCCACTTTTTCCTCACAATATGACTTCCTTTTATTCTTGCAGAGTATGCAGGAACCATGACAGATACCAGAATATTTCCTCAAAGACCCATCACTCCTGGACATGCACTGCGCGTTTGATACTTGACAAAAGAGAGGGATGAGAAGCAAGTGACGAGAATTTTCATTAAATTCTAGTGAGTTATAATGCTTCAGGATGAGAAATGTGTGTGTGTGTTTTTAATGATATTCTGTCAATTAAACAGATCGTGAAAGCTCTTGGTGACAAAATGATGAGCAATCTAGATTTCCAGCGCGGACCATTTTTGTTTCGAAGAATGAGGAAGATACAATAAAGCACAAGACAAAAGACGTGAAAATATTTCTGTAAGGAGGTTGATTAAATGTGACAGGTATCTTCACTGCAAAATGAATGATAATGTAGAGACATAGGGAAGATACAAATCATTCCAAGTGAAATCTTTACTGCGAGAAAAGGAAATCATTTGCAACATTCTTCAAAGTATGCGCCGCTTTCACCGCTTAACCATGGATTAGCTCTTTTATAAAATATTGATTGACCCATAGGCAGTGGATTATTTGAATAATTTACAACTTGTCTGAATAGTATAGCACTCTAAAACATTGTATTCCAGAAGCGACGATTAAAAAATAAATACAGTTTTACTGAATTTGCTTTCCAGTTTGTTTGGATTTATCATTCTGCTGGGCTTCAATTGATTGCAATAATTGACGACCATTTTTTACCTAAATAGACCCAAACTTCTGTTGCAGTTCTACAAATCCCCTGCATAGCTATATAAAGTGGCTTGCAAAAGTATTAACCCCCCTTCGCATTTTTCATGTTTTGATACCTCACAACCTGGAATTTCACAGTTTTTTTTTTTTGAGGGTTTGCATCCGTTCAGTTAAAGAACATGCCTACAATTGTGAACATTTAGTTTTCTTTTTATTATCAAGCAACAACAAATAGGACAAAATAACTGAAAATTTCAGTGTGCAAAATTTTTGGTGAATCAGGGTCTAAAACACTGGACCAACAGAGCCAAAGCTGGGCTCTGATTAATGCTGTTTACCATTTAGATGCTGCTGGGTCACCATGGGAGCTGTTGGCATGCCGATTAAAGCCTTATCACTGCCACCTTGGAACTCCTGTGAAGCTCAGCCACACCCTGAGCATCACTGGAGACAGATTGCAATACTAAGGTATTATATTAATTAGTATAAGTGATTCGACGATCACAGGTTAAAAAAAATAAAAACTGTAAATGTTTATAAATCTCAAATTACCCCCTTTTTCCCCGAATAAAAATAAAGTCAATTGAAAAAATATATATATTTGGTATCACTGCTTTCATAACAGTCTGGTCTATCAAAATAAAGAATTAAGTAATCTGTATGGTAGTTGACAATAGAGAGGAAAAAATAAAAACATCAAAATTGCGTTTTTTCAGGCACCACATCGCCCTAATAAAGGCAAGAAAAAGCCATCAATACATTGTATGAACCTTAAATTGGTATCAATAAAACCTGCAGCTCTCCTCCTACTGCTCCATAGATGGAAAAATAGAAATGTTACGGGTCTGCCGCATTGCACACATATTTGTGCTCATGTGCTGGCTAGTCTTAATCCGGCTTCACTCAATAGAAGAGAATTGATAGAAGACTAATTGGCATGTGACCATGAATATGTAGATCGCATGCAATCAAGGGACCAGCCACCCGCACAGGAAATACAGGGAACTGTGACAGTGAGTGAAATATGAAATGTCACTATTCACTTGTCTGTAGTCAGAGTGTCTGCAGACTTTTGTTTGGAAACCCGCTTTAAGGTATTACAGCCTAATTTTGAAAGGCGCATTTTTGAGTCCAGCTTTAGCTTTTAACTCCCCTTTAACTATATTACCTAGTTTTGTTTAATTATAACGAAAATCAAACATTATCAATGATGCTTTCTGCACACTTACCTCAAACCACTGCCCATGTGACTGCATTTTCAGAATAACACAAGGATCTGGCTTGGAGAGGGCATCTCTGTCCAATATGCCTTTGCAAGATACTCTCAATTCCACCTTGGTGAGACATGGACTGTTGAAGATCCCAAGGGTATTGGCTGCCGATTCGTATATGTTGCTCATTTTTTTAATAGTATACCTAAATAAAGAAAATGTATGTTATTTTTAGAATCACCACTTTCTGTTATATGCTTACATAGATAATACTATCTCAAATGTCCATCAAGTTCAACCGAGAGATGGGAAAGGACAAAGAGAAAGGGCACGTGCACAACTACAATGGATAAACCAGTCCTGCCCAAAAGAGCTAATCTTTTCCTCGTGATCTCAATTGTTGATCTACTGGACTAACCATCCAGAAAAGTACTTTACATATTTACAAAAGCATTGACATTATATGTGTACTATGCATATGTCTACCGCTATTCTACTACAACTGCAGAAAAATAGCTGCCTGGTCCTGTAATCTATGTTTACTCCCATTAGCCAATAAAACAGCATTGTATTAAAAGGATTGGGTACGGTACTTTAAATCAATCAAGTCTTATAGTCATTTTCACAGAAATTGTTGTGTTTCCATGCGCGGCGTCCCTTCTCGAGGGACTTTGTGAACAACATCAGAGAAAACAAGATCTGAACAAGCCGTCAATCAAAAAGCAATCATCTGTTTATGGGAAATAGATGATCTTCAACAAAATTTCTAAATAGCACCTGGAGAAATTAACTGGATGAAGGAAAGGCTGAAAAAGTATATTTATGAAGAAAGAATTTTAGAATAAACTGTGGTTTAGAAATGTTCAAACTGCATTCTATTAAAAAATTATTTTCCTTTTGGTGGCAACTTAATTTTTTTACTTCCTATACAAATTAAAGGGGCATCTCAGTCATTCAATATCTGGCCCTATGCAGCAGCCACAGATCTCAAACAATGCTGTTCAATATTATTTGTGCAATTGTCATCCACATCTGTAGAAGTTCTGCAAGGTATATCATCCGTGCTCAGCTATTTTCATAGTCCCAACCATCTGTGACCGCGTGATAGATTCCTAATGAAGTGGCATGTTGTTGAGGAGAGCCATAAGATCAAATACTTAATTAACCCCAAGCCATAAGAGATTGAGAGAAGTGACCCATAACGTGTATTGTTTGATCTTAGATAAGTTTTTTTAGATGAAAGTAAGACACTAAAGATGGCTGCCATTTCCTGTATCAGAGAGCCATGTGGCTGCCTGGCTGGTATCCAAGATGACGCCCACCCTGGTGACCTCATGGATCCACCCACAGTGACGCCCACCTTGATGACCTCATGGACCAACCCACCCTGATGACTTCATGGATCCACCCATGGACTTGCTCATTGCCCAACCCACTAACCAATGGAATGCATCCGATCACTCCCATTTTAGAGCTAACCGAGCCCCCTTACAGGGGATATGTAACCATGTGTTCTGACTGAATAAAGTCTCTTTTTTTTCCCTTGCAGCTGGGCCATAGATTGATCATGGAGAGTTTACATATGACTGTGTGTTGTCATATGTTTATTTCTTTGGTGCGCACCTGATCAATATCCATTAGGCCAGGAGTAGGCAACTTAAGTGAAGTGAACATTTTATTATTAAATTGTTCAACCTAACAATTTGGCTGCCCAACGTGGGGCCAGCAGAGGAAGAGCCCTGAACCCTGAGGACCGGCGACTGGAACGGCAGAACGCACTGAATACCCCGAACGTGGAGACTGATCACCTCCTTATCAGAACACGGTAAGTCTGCTGATTTTTATAATCTGTAGTCTTTACCTGTGTCCTTCGGGGTATCCTGTGCAGATTGCCTGACCATGTCCGGTCTTCGTGGTATCTGTAAGACGGCAGAAGGGTCTCTCCGCTGCTGGTCATTTAATTGCAAGAACCGTCACAAGTTTTAGTTGCCTACTGCCTGTTATGTGTTGTGAGGAGGGGAGATGACTGGTAGTTAGAACAGGAAAAGCAAGTTTTTTGTTTTTTTTTAGTGAAGGAAAAGCAAGTGTTAGAACAGGAAAAGCAAGTTTTTAGAAAAAAAAAGCAAGCAAGTGTAAGAAAAAAAAAATAAAAATTATTTTTGTCTGTGGTACAGTACATGGTTGTCGCCTGTGATAAGATTTTCAGTTCTGTATAAGAGAGACTAGGACCTTGAGTGATTGACTCGGCCTAGGGGGGCCCGGTAAAACTTGGAGTGAGATGACTCAGTTCGGCGCCTAATAAATTGTGTAGCGGCTCATTAAAACTTGGAGTGAGATGACTCAGTTCGAGCCAAATAAATAAATTTATAGTTTTTTTGCCCCGTGGCATCGAGTGAGTTGACTCTGCACGGGGACTGGTAAGTTAGGGAGCAATTTGACTAAGTAGGGAATAATTGGTTTGTAAAGTACAGAATACGGAAGTCAGACAGGGACCACGTGACAAGAAAGAATAGGAACTGAGTACTGCAGACTCAGTTCTCTTTAGAATCTCAGGTTTGAGTCATCTCCCCGTCTTATTGTTTGTTTGGTGTTTGTTATCTTGATAGAGATATAGATATCTATAGAAAGATGGAGAAATTAATGCAGTTCTGCCGTATTGGCACTAAGCCAAATTCAGATGGCAAGATAGACTTGTGCACATTAGTAGCGACTCGTGAAGGGAAGAGTCATGTTAAACAATGTAAAAAGCTTATGAAGTTGTGTGGAATGCCAGAAGGGGGGAGGTTACAGCCCCTGGAGTGGAAGATTGTCTTGAAAGAAAGAAAAGGTATCCTAGAAGATAATGGATTGTTGTCTACTGCTAGGGCATGGGAGAGAGTCTCTGAAAGTCTGTATAGAGAAAATTGGGTAGAAGAGGAAAGGAATAAAAAGGGCAGAGTTTTGAGTTATGTGTATTACAAAAATATATCCTGTGAGGGGCCACCACCTTATAATGGTGGCCCAGAGCCATGTGCTAACCCTGACGGCGGCCAGCTTGTGAATGGCAAATTTGTTAGTGCTGACGGCGGCCATCTTGTGAATGGCAAATTTGTTAGTGCTGACGGCGGCCATCTTGTGAATGGCAAATTTGTTAGTGCTGACGGCAGCCATTTTGTGAATGGTAAATTTGTTAATGCTGGTAGCATCCATTTTGTGAATGGTAAATTTGTTAATGCTGGTAGTAGCCATTTTGTGAATGGTAAATTTGTTAAAGGGACTCTGTCACCTGAATTTGGCGGGACTGGTTTTGGGTCATATGGGCGGAGTTTTCGGGTGTTTGATTCACCCTTTCCTTACCTGCTGGCTGCATGCTGGCTGCAATATTGGATTGAAGTTCATTCTCTGTCCTCCATAGTACACGCCTGCGCAAGGAAAGATTGCCTTGTGCAGGCGTGTACTACGGAGGACAGAGAATGAACTTCAATCCAATATTGCAGCCAGCATGCAGCCGGCAGGTAAGGAAAGGGTGAATCAAAAACCCGAAAACTCCGCCCATATGACCCAAAACCAGTCCCGCCAAATTCAGGTGACAGGTTCCCTTTAATGCTGGTAGTAGCCATTTTGTGAATGGTAAATTTGTTAATGCTGGTAGTAGCCATTTTATGGATGGCAAATGTGTTCATGCTGGCGGCGGCCATTCTGTGGATGGCAAATGTAATTCTGACGGTAGCCAATTTCTGGATGGCAAATGTGCTGCTCCTGGTGGTGAACATCTTAGACTAAGGCTATACACCACATCACCAAAGCCTTGTTACCCAGTAATGACCACTAACGGCCAATACTATTTTCCTTTGGGAAGTGAACAAGCTTTACCCATGTATCCTGTCTCAGTGGTTTCCAATGGGGCACCGAACCTTTCCCCTATCTAGCAATGCTCCCGCCTGGATCGTCCTCGGCACCGACCCTTTCTACTGTCACTTCCACTGCCAATTTAGCCGCACACGCACTGTTGTGAATTCTGTGGCCAAGCTCCCTCCTGTGGTCGTGAGTGGTACTTCGGCTGGTTCTGTCTATGAGCTTCCTTTGGTGGATGAGAGTGGTACTGCGGCTTCTGAGTTTCCTTCCTCAGGTGATGAGGTTAAGTCGTTAGGTGCTGCTCTATTTAACTCCACCTAGTGCTTTGATCCTGGCCTCCAGTCAATGTTCTAGTATTGGTCTTGCTTCCTCCTGGATCGTTCCTGTGGCCAGTCTGTCCTGCATAAGCTAAGTTTTGCTTGTGTTATTTTTGTTTGCTATTTTTTCTGTCCAGCTTGCTTTGTTGGTTTTTCTTGCTTGCTGGAAGCTCTGAGACGCAGAGGGAGCACCTCCGTACCGTTAGTCGGTGCGGAGGGTCTTTTTGCCCCTCTGCGTGGTTGTTTGTAGGTTTTTGTGTTGACCGCAAAGCTATCTTTCCTATCCTCGGTCTATTCAGTAAGTCAGGCCTCACTTTGCTAAATCTATTTCATCTCTGTGTTTGTGTTTTCATCTTTACTCACAGTCATTATATGTGGGGGGCTGCCTTTTCCTTTGGGGAGTTTCTCTGAGGCAAGGTAGGCTTATTTTTCTATCTTCAGGGCTGGTTAGTTTCTCAGGCTGTGCCGAGTTGCATAGGGAGCATTAGGCGCAATCCACGGCTACCTCTGGTGTTGTGTGATAGGATTGGGGATTGCGGTCAGCGGAGTTCCCACGTCTTAGAGCTCGTCCTATGTTTTTGGTAATTGTCAGGTCACTTTGTGTGCTCTGAACTTCAATGTCCATTGTGGTTCTGAATTACCTGTTCACAACAACCCACACAAGATGCTCCAAGCAATGGCCTCTCCTCCCAACGCTTCCACTACAATAGCACTCTCACACAGTCTACCTAACCCTATACCCGGTACCTCACAGGCTCTCTTGCAGCCAAGTGCACACCTGTATGGGACGGTGGCAACTGTATCAAGGGGGAGCTCAATCTGGGAGGGGGATGTCAATAGCACAGGAAGCACAAAGGGGAGGGAATGTTGGCAACCTGTTTTCGAAAAAGAACTTCCTGAGGGACCCTTGTTAGTGGTGGGAAAGGGTGACATAACGACAATGGAAACAGACGCTATTGTTAAAGCTGCCAATTCTCGGTTAGAGCATAATGGAGGTGTAGCTAGAGCTATAGTGTAAGCAGGAGGGGCGACTATTCAAGCTGACAGTCAAATCATTGTTGAGTCACATGGTCAGATAGCTGTTGGGGACATAGTGGTGACTAAAGCTGGCAATCTTCCATGTAGAATGATCATACATACTGTGACCCCTACTTTTGACCCTATTCATCCAGACGTTAGTGCTCAACAACTTCATGCAGCAATAACTCGCATTTTAGAGTATGCGAATATTAGTGAGCAAATTGAGACCTTGACAATTCCGGTGCCATCTCTACTCCCGCCTCAGGTGTCACCACCAACAGTGCCAATGCTCATGTCTGAGGAGTCCACCCTCTACGTCAAGTTTACACCCCAGCAAGCTGCTACTTTGTTGTACCAAGCTCCAGATCCAGAAAAACAGCCGATGCCTTTCTACAGAAGCATGCTTCAAATCCAAAGTACTTACCCAGCTACGTGGCAAGATCTAATTTCCCTGTCAAATCTTAAAGCAGTCGATGCATATTGGCCTGTTATGGATATCGTGTTCAATGAAGACTCACTTGCCAGTGACAAGACATGGGACTCTGGTGTTGAGTTCTGCCAAGAACCCAAGACATGGGCCTCGGATGAGCTGGCTGACCTATCACTTATTGTCGCAAAAGGATTCCAGATGCCTCAAAGCTGATGCAGCCATTGTACAAAGACCTCAAGACATCAGCGTTTCCACTATGTACCAAATCCGTGGAAGCTTTCTACGCTCTTAAACAGGCCATACAGTCTGCACCAGCTTTTGGAATCCCAAATTCTGATATCATCTGAGGACATCCAGTTCTCTTAATGGCTCCACACGACATAATTGCTATTCCTGCAACCCTAAGCATCTGTTGGTGCAGCGTCATATGAGACTACAATATTCGCTGTTGGTTCCGGATAATGTCACTCTTGTCCGCTGCAGCATCTTCAAACTGTCCATGCTGCTTCCTCTTTCCAGGGGGAATGTGGATGATGATGCTCATGCTCTCGGAGAAGATGCCTCTACACACTCAAAGGAGGATCATGACTGTCTTGAACAAATGCAGAAAGAAGTAGCCTCCAAGAAAAACGTGTCTGAAGACCCATTCCCACATGCTGACCTGACGTTCCTCACTGATGGTTCCAGATTTGCAGATGAAACGGGAAGGTTCCATACGGGATATGCCGTGGTTACACATGACCAGGTCATCTCAGCTGGATCACTACCACCGCACATGTCTGCACAAGAAGCGGAACTTAAAGCTTTGACGTTGGCTTGTCAGGAAGCAACGGAGAAGGTGGTCAACCTCTACACGGATTCAAGATATGCTTTCGGAGTGGCTCATGACTTCGGCAGTATCTGGGCAGCCAGAGGATACCTAACGTCCAGTGGAACTCCTGTAAAACATGCTGCTACCATACAAGAACTTGTGGCCGCTCTTGATCTACGTTCGGAGGTTGCAGTGATCAAGATCAAAGCTCACGGAAGATTGGATTCTCCAGAAGCAAGGAGGAACTTCTTTGCTGACAAAACAGTAAAAACCTATGCTGCTGATCCATTTGGGAAAGAGAAAGCAGCGGTGTACGTGTCACAAAACACTGAAGAAGGGACTAAAGGCTCTCTTATGAGGATTATCCATCTACATCAAGACATTGGATGATGAAAAGAAGCTATGACAAGAAGGAGGAGCTAAAAAAGGATGAAGATGGAGTCTGGAGGGTGAACAAAAAGTTCTGTCTACCCCGTAATCTGTATTCCTCGGAGACAGAATGGGCACACGGTATCGCCCAGAGGCCGGAATCAGATGATTGACCTGATTTGGAAGACTTACATGGCACTTGGGATCTCTACTGTCACCCAAAAATACTGCAATTCCTGCCTTGTGTGTGCAACATGCAATCCAGCACCGCCCCAGAAAGTTACTCAGAAACATTGGCTAAACCACTCTATCCCTTTCGGAGGATTCAGATTGATCACATTCAAATGCCAAAAGTAGGGAAGTATGAGTATGTACTGGTAGTGACTGACATGTTCTCAGGATGGCCCGAAGCCTATCCAGTAATAAACATGACTGCCAGAGTGACTGTTAAGAGACTGATGACTGAAGTAGTATGCAGATATGGGGTCCCAGAGGTAATTGAGAGTGACCAAGGACCTGCGTTCACTGCAGCACTGACTAAGGAACTATGGACATTGGTGGGAGCTGATTTGGGTTTACATACTCCATATCACCCACAGAGCAGTGGGAAAGTAGAAACACTGAATGGCACCTTGAAAAATAAAATACTGAAAGCCAGTTAGGAGGTCAGACTTGGACAGACATTTTGCCCATTGCCTTATACTCAGTCAGAAACACTCCAAGGGGTCCCACCAAACTCACACCACACGAGATTCTTTTTGGGGGAGCCTCCAAGGTTGGGTCAATATTTTCCACAACAACTAGCTTTAGGAAGTGATACTCTTGTAAATTATGTAATTGTCCTTACTAAAAGAACTGTCAGTAACACATGTACAAGTTTTATCATCCATTCCAGATTCCAGTGAAGGTACCCATGATTTCCAACCTGGTGACTACATGCTGGTAAAGAAGTTCATCAGAAAGACATCCCTGGAGTCGAGATTTGAGGGTTCCTACCAAGTGCTCCTGACTACTCCTACTTCAGTCAGGATTGCTGAGCGTCTTCTGGATTCATATTATTATTATTAATTGTTATAGCGCCATTTAATCCATCTCTCACATTATAAACTTGTTAGACAGTTAGGGACAGAGTAGGATCTGACCTGCTTGTCAAAGTCCAGCTACAAAGGGAGGTTTTCCACAAGGGAAAACTTGTCTCAAACTGGTGAAAACTCCAATTCCCCCCCTCCCGGGCGAGACGGTCAGATATAGGATGTGTTACATCAGGGTGAGTGACATATGTATTTTATGTAACCATGGAGATTGGAGAGTAATAGATCCAGCAGGTAGAAAAGTCCTGAGGACGCTGGTAGCGCGCTACGATATACCTCCTGATATATCCATGATTGGTCACACATTCTCTGGTGTCTATAGCATATCCGTATTGTCATGAAGCCTCTGATGTCATAGTGACACTTAACACTGGTGGGTTAGGGAACCACGGTGGGATCAAGATAAAAAAAAAAAAGGGTTAATAAAGTATTTAGGGGGGACTGTTGAGGAGAGCCATAAGATCAAATACTTAATTAACCCCAAGCCATAAGAGATTGAGAGAAGTGACCCATAACGTGTATTGTTTGATCTTACATAAGTTTTTTTAGATGAAAGTAAGACACTAAAGATGGCTGCCATTTCCTGTATCAGAGAGCCATGTGGCTGCCTGGCTGGTATCCAAGATGACGCCCACCCTGGTGACCTCATGGATCCACCCACAGTGACGCCCACCTTGATGACCTCATGGACCAACCCACCCTGATGACTTCATGGATCCACCCATGGACTTGCTCATTGCCCAACCCACTAACCAATGGAATGCATCCGATCACTCCCATTTTAGAGCTAACCGAGCCCCCTTACAGGGGATATGTAACCATGTGTTCTGACTGAATAAAGTCTCTTTTTTTTTCCCTTGCAGCTGGGCCATAGATTGATCATGGAGAGTTTACATATGACTGTGTGTTGTTATATGTTTATTTCTTTGGTGCGCACCTGATCAATATCCATTAGGCCAGGAGTAGGCAACTTAAGTGAAGTGAACATTTTATTATTAAATTGTTCAACCTAACATGTAAACGTTTGAACACCCCTGAAAGGGCTACAGTTACAAATGACATGTATTCTTTGTATTTTAGGCCCCCAAAATATACAGCTCTGGCAAAAATTAAGAGACCACTGCAAAATTTTAAGCTTCTCAGATTTTTCTCTTCATAGGTATATGTTTTAGTAAAATGTAAATTGTTCTTTTATTCTATAAACTTCTGGCAGCATGTCTCTGAAGTTCCAAGAAATACATTTTGCATTTTTTCCTGTAAAGAAGAAATGGTTAAAATAAAAAAAATGGTGCTTTCAGACCTCAAATAATGCAAAGAAAACAAGTTCATAATCATTTAGAAACAACAATACTAATGTTTTAACTCAGGCAGAGTTCAGAAATCAATATTTTGTGGAAGAACCATGAATTTAATCACAGCTTTCATGCGTCTTGGCATGCTTTCCACCAGTTTTTCACACTGCTTCTGGTGCAAAAAATGTAAGCAGTTTTTCCTTGTTTGACGGCTTGTGACTATCCATCCTCCTCCTGATTACATTCCAGAGGTTTTCAATGGGGTTCAGGTCTGGAGATTGGGCTGCCCATGACAGGGTTTTGATGTGGTGTTCTCTTGATTTTTGCCAGAGATGTATATTGTCATTTTTAACATTTTAAAAATTACAAAAATGAAAATGGGCCGATGCAAAAGTTTGGGCACTTTGCATGGTTAGTACCTAGTAGCACTCCCTTTTGCAAGTATCATAGCTTGTAAACGCTTTTTGTAGCCAGGCAAGAGACTTTCAATTCTTTTTTTAGATATATTCATCCACTGTTCCTTGGAAAATTCTTCCAGTTCTGTGAGATTCCTGGGTCATCTTGCATGCTCTGCTATTTTAAGGTCTAGCCACAGATCTTTAATGATGTTCAGATCAGGGGACTGTGAATGACATTGTAAAATCTTCAGCTTGTGCCTTTTGAGGTAGTCTGTTATACATTTGTAGAAGCCATCCTCTTTTCAACTTCAGCTTTTTTACAGATGGCATTATGTTTGCATCAAGAATTTGTTGAAATATTATTGAATCCATTCTCACTCTTACCCATGAAATGTTGCTGTGCTATTGGCTGCAACAAAACCCCAAAGCATGATTGATCCATCCCCATGCTTAATGGTTGGCGAAAGGTTATTTTCCTGAAATTCTGTGCTCTTGTTTCACCACACATACCTTTGATCATTGGGGCCAAAGAGTTCTACTTTAACCTCTTCTGTGCACCAGACTTGCTTCCAAAATGGTTCAGAATTGTTTAGACGTGCTTTTGCATACTTCTGACTCTGAATTTTATAGTGAGCACACAAGAGAAGTTATATTCTGACAACTATTCCATGAATGCCGTATTTGTGCAGGTGTCTTTGAACAGTAGAACAATGTACCACAACTCCAGAGTCTGCTAAATCTTTCTGAAGGTCTTTTGCAGTCAAGTGGGGGTTCTGATTTGCCTCTTTAACAACTGTCACTGAAATTTTGTTTGGTCTTCCAGACCTTATCTTGACCTCCACTATTCCTGTTAACTTCCATTTCTTAATTACATTTCAAACTGATCAAAGAGCAGCTAGAAACCTCTTTTCTCTTTCTTATAGATTTCTCCTGCTTTGTGGACCTCAAGCATTTTCATTTTCAGAGTGTTAGGCAGCTGCTTAGAAGAACCTATGGCTGCTGCTTTTTGGCACAAGGTTAGAGGAGACTGGGTTTTTAACAAGCTGGGAAATTTACATCACCTGGACTTTCCTAACGATGATAGTGAACAAGCCATAACCCTAACAGGCTAACTAAGGTCTGAAACCTTGGTCAAAGTTATTTGAGCAGACAAATCTTCAAGGGTGGCCATAATTTTGCATAGACTCATTATCCATTTTGTAATTTTAAAAATGCAAAAATGACAGTATTTTTGCTGTTGATTTAAATACAAAGGAAATGTGTCATCTTTAACTTTACACCTTTTAGCGATCACTTCATCTTCAACTTGCTTATCTGTTCACAAAAACAGTAATTTTGAGCATGGGTGCCAAACTTTTACAAGCCATTGTAAATGCCTAAAGATACCTTCACACATAATGATATTGTTAACGATATCGTTGCTTTTTGTGACGTAGCAACGATATCGTTAAGGAAATCGTTATGTGTGACAGCGACCAACGATCAGTCCCCTGCTGGTAGATCGTTGGTCGCTGAAGAAAGTCCAGAACTTTATTTCGTCGCTGGATCTCCCGCGGACATCGCTGGATCGGCGTATGTGACACCAATCCAGCGATGTCTTCACTGGTAACCAGGGTAAACATCGGGTTACTAAGCGCAGGGCCGCGCTTAGTAACCCGATGTTTACCTTGGTTACCAGCGTAAAAGTAAAAAAAACAAACACTACATACTTACCTAACGCTGTCTGTCCCCGGCGCTCAGCTTCTCTGCACTCCTCCTGTACTGGCTGTGAGCACAGCGGCCGGAAAGCAGAGCGGTGACGTCACCGCTCTGGTTTCCGGCTGACCGACGCTCACAGCCAGTACAGGAGGAGTGCAGAGAAGCTGAGCGCCGGGGACAGACAGCGTTAGGTAAGTATGTAGTGTTTGTTTTTTTTACTTTTAGGATGGTAACCAGGGTAAACATCGGGTTACTAAGCGCGGCCCTGCACTTAGTAACCCGATGTTTACCCTGGTTACCGGCATCGTTGGTCGCTGGAGAGCTGTCTGTGTGACAGCTCTCCAGCGACCAAACAGCGACGCTGCAGCGATCCGGATCGTTGTCGGTATCGCTGCAGCGTCGCTTAATGTGAAGGGGCCTTAAGAAGGAAATCCCTTCTTTAAAGATTTCTACCCATGGCACAACCTTGTGTACAAAATCAGTATGGCAATATATGAAGCCTGTACAGTTCGTATAGTTCAGTTATACAGTACAACTTAACAGTGGTAGACACAGACACAAGAGGGCCCCTGTGCAAGATCAATATATGGGCCCTCTGTAGTCCAATAGCTCATCATACTGCACAATTCCACATGCTTTGGAGATGGAAATAAACCCCTGCACAGGTTGCACCAGTGGTTTGTCCGCCCCTGCAATCTTAGCACTCTGTCGTACAGGCTCCAACAAACTCTGTATATATACAAAGCAAAAGCAGCACATTTTTAGATCTGTAATATGGCTATGTGCATGTGCCCTAGTAGGGAGAATCAGAAAATATATAAGTATTGCAATACAGCAGTTTGACAAAATTAATTTTAGTATTTGCCCAGTAAAAAAGTCTATTCAGTATTGTTTCCCATATGGACATAACACAAAAGCTGAGATTGGTTTAAGTTGGTATACATGCAGCACATAAAAGCATGTTCACATTGGCCATAAAGCATACAAAAAATACAAGAAGCAAAATGAACATAAACCCTGCTGTAACTAAATAAGTAAAAAGCAAAAGTGCATTTAAATAACACAGGGTTCATAGTAACACTGTTTTTTTTAAATCAAAAATAGCATAAAAGCCATCCCACTATCAGCAGGATGACCCTGATCGGGATGGTCCTACGCTGTCTAATATTCATTTTGTTTCTTGTAGGTTTTTGTATGCTTTATGGCCAAAGTGAACATGTGTTTATGTGCTGCAGGTATACCAACTTAAACCAAGCTCAATTTTTGTGTTTTTTTCTTTGTATTTTTGCATTTTGTGCAAGCCGCGATGTGGCTTCCCTCCCTTGAGCTGGAATTACATTTAAAAGCTACTCGAGGTTGGTGTACACAGGTCAGGACCTGGTCCTTTGTCTGCCCTTATTCACACACTGAGGTCTACTGTGACACATGGTAAGGTTTTTAATATTAGACACTTCAGGACCGTCCCGATCAGGGTCACCTTGTCGTCGGTAGGATGGCTTTTATGTTATTTTTTAAATAAAAAACAGTATTACTAAGAACCCTGAGTTATTTAAATGCACTTTTGCTTTTTACTTATTTAGTTACAGCAGGGTTTATGCTCATTTTGCTTCTTGTAGGTTTTGTATCCCATATGGACACAGCCAAGCTGGCACAGACATAGATACTGGTAATGATCCGTAGGAAAAAAGGTATGCAAATTAACTCTCCTCAAAATGTCTGTCAAAACTCTGTCACTTAATTCATATTAATTGCTTGAAAAATGAGTGACCTGCCACAAGTGACAATTTTCTGGACCTTGATATGCCAATTGGAAATCTGTCCGAGTGTGCTGGTCCAAAGGGAAAGAGCTCTGTGTCTGTTCTGCTGCCACTAAGTTAATTATCTCCTTGACCAGTACTGTTCACATCATTAGAGACACAAGTCAGGATGGTTGAACTCCAGAGACAGACTGGATCCATTGTGAGCTCGGGCATAAGAAACAGGGACTATTTTCCAAATTAGAATATTTAAGACATAAATTAACTACATGTGAGAAATATATAAAAAAAAGGTATGAAATTAATTTCATGTAATAAGTGTGTTGTAACCATTTTTTTAATAAAATGGTTAAGCTATTAGGATTATCCATTCTTAACCCTGCTGTTCTGTTCGGTCTGGGGAGACCTATTTTGAACTTTGGTATTTTTTGGGGTGTTCAAGATGCGGTTCTGAAACTTGTGGTTGATTGACTTAAATGAGGATGGGTCGGTCGGCCACGGGTTTCAGAGCCGCATCTTGAATATTTTAAAGAATATTGAAGTTCAAAGTCGGTCATTTTTGACCAACAGAACAGCAGGGATTTATAAGACTGTCCACCGGCAGATAGTTTCACTCCCCACCTTTTCAAATAAATGGGTAACCTCATATTACATAGTGGAGCTGAATGAAATCCATTATTTCCACGGTTATTTGACTCAAATAGAAAAACTTCAAATTACAGCTTCAAAGGTCCTTTTCTAAAAAACAATTCTTTATTGATAAAAATAGAAAGTCATAGGTTCTATCTTCAACACAATGGGCAAACATGCTTCAAGGTTTTAATCATTGCACAGTATATACAATACATAGTATATAGCACTGCAATATATAATACAATCAATCAAATGATCACAACTTCAAATCCACTAAAGGAAAAAAAGTAATCACACACCTTTCCACAATGCAAAAATAATGAAAACATAAGAAAAATAATCATATTTGGTATCACCATGCCAAAAATCAGATCTCTCAAACAATATTCTTGAACCAAACTATAAATGCCAAGAAGCAAAAAAGAAAAACTACAGAATTGTAATTTTTCAGTTGTTGCACCTCCCCAAAAATGCAATATAAGGTGATCAAAATATTATATTGTCCATCAAAATAATACAAATGAAAATTAAAACTTGCCTTGCAAAAAAACAAGCCCTCACACATCTTCATTGATGAAAAATAAGAAAGCTACAGGTGTCAGAAACTGGAGACACAAACCAAATTTATTACTAAAGCATAAAAAAATCTAGTTTGTTTTGGTAACAGAAACATAGCTAGAATCGTGTTTCCAGGTCAATTTTACAGCACACTTGAATGTCATAAAAACAACACCCCAAATAACAATCATGGAATAGCAATTTTTTTCATCCCTTCATACAACTTTGAATTTATCTCCTAGTTTTCAGTAAATTATATGCTAAAATGAATGGTGTCATTCAGAACGACAACTCTTCCTGCAAAAAACAAGAATCATAGGCTATGTTATCTGAAGAATAAAAAAGTTAGGCGCTTGGAAGAAGTAAAAAAAAAAATTAAACTGCAAAAATATAAATTGGGGCCATTGGTAAGGGTGCTTCTTTCTATCCATATAACCATTTTTGAATAAGTAAATACTAACTCAGATCATTTCTTTAAGTCTTTACCTGCATGAAGATATTCATACGTATAACACATATCTGCCTACTCCATCTGAAAATTATATATTTCTTGTGTCATGCGCAGAACCTGGTGAATGAGCATAAATAGTACTCCAGAAAGTCGGGAAATTCAGTTCAGCGCAAAATCCAGTGATTGTATTTTCTAACTTTATTACAAGGTCATGTTCATACAAGCATCCCATTAAAACTCCAACTTGTTTTGAACAGCTAGTTATTATATATGGCTTACACAAGAGGAAAAAAAAAAGTGAAGTTGCACCAGTCTTTCAAAATGTGGGTGGGGTCATCCAAATCCACTGGCAACTGGATAATATTATATAGGAGAAAAAAAGGTGGCACTCTAAACATAGCAAACAATGTGGAAAAAAATGTATTCTATGGCAAAGGTAAATGACATTTTGGCTTGAGGCTCACATCTTGAGCAGATATGCTTTGTACCTTCCATGTGGAATACATTTTTTTTTCACGTTTTTTGCTATGTTTTGAATGTGACCTCTTTTACTCCTATATATGACTTATATAAACAGCTAAAAACAATTGATTGCTTTATTAACCCCTTAGTTCCTCCTTACAAAAACCTATCCAGTCGTAAAGTACAAAATACTACTGTGATAGTGATCGAAATATGAAATGTCACTATTCATTGGTCTGCAGTAAAAATGTCTGCAGGATTATCATTGGAAACCTGATTAAAGGTATTCCAGCCTGTTTTTTAAAGGAAAATTTTTGAGTTGAGCTTTAACTTTTAAACTCCAGTTCAACTCTATTAATTCTTAAGTTTCATTTAGTTTTTATTGAATTATATGGTGTGAGGAAGTGAAGGAAACCATATACGAATGAAGCAATCAAAAGCAATGAATTGAGATGGACTGTTACGGATATTCTGGCTGTGAACAGGAGGATAATGTTTGACTTATTTTTATAAGTTGCCAAAATAAAGACATTTAAGTTGAACTATTCTGGGTCATTGTCTTCTTACTGCACCGTTGTGAAAGCTGCTGCCTTACATATGGTGGAAAATGTGAGCAGTGTGAACTAAGGCATACCCCAAAGAAAGCTGCTTGCCCATGGGCAACATGGAGGAGCTGCTGAAGCAGTTGGTCCTCACCAATGCTCAGCAGCAGAAGTTTCAGCAGCAACAACAGGAGCAGCAGACTAACAACATGGTTCTGCCTTTAGAAATACCCTGGTTTAGGGAAAGAGGGGAAAAAAAAAAAAAAGAGACAAGTGCGGCGCTTCCTCTGAGCGTAATACGTTTTTACCAACAAGTTAAAAACATTTATTTTATTTGTAGTTATGCTCACCTTCTATCGGTAAGAAATGCACGTTGAGATTCTCAAGGAATCAATTCTTTAGGCAACTCTTCTTCGTATGTTGTATAATCCAATAAGGTGTGCAGCTCACTTTGGAGAACTATGTGTTGATCCTGCTTCAGATCCACATAGGTGGCAATTTCAAAGAGAAAAAAAAAAAAACTCCAAGTAAATGTGGCGCTAAGCACCTACGGATTTTTTGAATTCATCCACTTCAAGTGAAAAATGTTAAAAAATTCATTTATTTTCTCAAAATAAAATATATTTGTAAATTTTTTTAAAAAACAGTACAACGCGTTTCGGCTGCTATTTTTACAGTGCAGCCTTCATCAGGTAGTAAAAAAACAAAAAGAACAAACAATACAATAAGCACTATATCTATATAGTTGTTTTTTTTTTTTTCTCTTTGAAACATGGTTCTGCAACAGATTAAGGCCTTGCAAGAGATGCCCACCATGAACCCCTATTCCGAGTGGGCTGATGTGTGGCCCATTGCTGATGGGAGACCCCCAGAAGGCTTACTCTGACTTCAGCCAGAAGGCTGCCCAGGACTATGGGAAACTCAATGGTGAGGTTCTTGCCCAGCTGGGGGCTAATACGTTTGTACGTGCTCAATGACTGTACCATTGCTCTTTTGGGGAAGCCTGACCTGCTAGGTCTTAGGCATATAACTTGATAAATCTAGTAAAGAAATGGCTACAGCCTGAAACCTTGAGCCCAACCCAGATGGTGAAGAGGGTAGTAGCTGACCGATTGGTGCAAACTATGCCAGTAGCCAAACAGTGCTGGGCGGGGCAAGGGGATAGATGCTACTGCGCATACGCCACTGCTGGAGCCATTTTGAAAAAGTAAATTTTTTTACCCTATAATATATGCATTATACGATACATGCTACTGCGCATGTGCCGACACCATTTCGCTGAATGTAAATTTGTTTTTTTTCTAACCCCACAATATTATATGCATTATGTAAAATAGGAGGCAGGTCACTAATGGATCAGTGACCTGGCATAAGCTCATACAGATGAATATGTAAGCAGAACACCACATAAAGCCATATCCACAGGTCGCCCTAAAGCATGAGAATCTCATTAACTGAAAATTGCAAATAAAGATTAAACAACAACCAAAAAATGGATTTTATCAACCAAGGTGTCATTTTAATCAGTGTAACAGCGCAAAATTTTGCTGACATCTTCACTTTAAAAACAATAAATATCACACGAAACTAATGTACAGAAACAAAAAATGTTAGGGAAAAAGATCTCAAAAAAACATTTTGCATAAAAAAATACTCATAGAGTAAATATTAATATTGGTCCACTGTACTGTGTGCTGCACTGGACTTTACAAGTTTCTGGACTGAATGACAATATGTTAGGGAAAAACTAGAAAAAAACATGAAATTCATTCTTTTTATTGGAAATAGCACTCATAGGAAAATCTCAGTTTTGTGAAAATAAAATAAAGTAGTATCCGTCAATGTCACAGTGATTCCAGCAAGAACTTTAATCTCCTAGTTGATAGCAGGGTATACATGAACTTGAGGGCTCTGTTAAATTTAGCTGATTACAACTTGGCTTAAATTTGTGGTTTTCTGTGAATTGCCCGTGTCCAGTTCGCTCCCAGATAAGAGATGTAAACCAGTCACACTCCGGTACAGAGCAGAATTCATATTAAATCTTGATAGTTGTATTTTCACTTGGTTAATGTTCCTTTCCCTCCTAGTTTTCTTCTGTAAGTTCTGTTCTGATTTCTATCTTGGTGACATATTATTATACTCTATGTTGTACTTCTAACTCAATCATTTTTTCGTTTAACTGGAATATGGGAAAATCCTGCTGGTCTTATTTTATGTGGCCACATCTTAGAGGCTCCCTTCAAGTAATAGACACATCCATCAGTTTATCGCAAAAGCTGTCACTGAATTATCATGTACACTGTAAAGTAATTCATAGCTTTGACTGGATAAGGAAAAGTTTGGTAATTTATTGGAAAGTGATACATTTGAAAAAAAAAGTTTTTGTGTGTCCAAGAGCACTAAAAAGCTCGGATGCTCGTTACCCGAATCAAGCAATTTTTAATGCTCGGATGCTCGTTTTAAGTAATGAGTTGTGACAGGGTCACTGGCAATGTATGTGAGGGGAGATATGTATCAAGAAGATTGCTTTCTTTCATGATGTAAAACCCAGAAGTTTCTCTCTAGCAAATTATGTGCTGAGGGGTTAATTGGCCATGAGTGACAGGGTTGTTGTTTTTGTGAGTAGTTGTAAGAGATGGGTGGGACGACTACTCACCGTATCTCCACCTCAAGGTTGTGTTTTGGCAGGTTAAATGTATGGCCACTGAGTTTTTTTCTGTCTATGTGTCTGGATGTGAAACTGGGCAGAACTTTGTGTACCCCGAGCTGGTAGATCCCCACAGTCAGGCTGGAGTCACACTACCGTATAATATGAACGAGTGCTATGTGATAAAAAAATGCATAGCACTCGGACCAGTATTTCTCTATGGGGCAGCTCACATCACTGTTTTTATCCTAGGCCGTTTTCAACGTGCGAGTGAAATCGCAGCATGCTGCGATTGTCACCGACACTCGGCCGAGTCTCGGCTCACTTGCACCCATATAAGCCTATGGGTGCGAGTGAGACAACGTACATCACTCGGCTATCATCCGAGTGATGTGCGATATACGCTGACCCTGGCAATGGAAGAGATGGAGAAATTAATTTCTCCGCCTCCTTCGCAGCTGAGCTCCTATCTGCTCTGTGCGAGAGGCTCGGAGTACAGGCGCATGACACTCAGCTCCCACTTGCAGCAGAGCAGGAGCCGAGGGTCATTAGCATCAGATGCCATATGCTTATCTAACGCCGGCCTCATATGGACTGTGCTATGCATTTGGTTTCTTTCCCTGTTTTTCCAGAAAGGACACATTTTTATATTAAACCATGAACTAGTTTGTGCCGTGCTTTTATATATTCCAGCAGAAGAAACATTCCTGTGTCTACCTCTGTAAGCAGCCGAGTCAGTACCACAGAGTATAATGGGAGTCAAAGGGAAATAGGAGCGTTTTTCCGGAAGACCCAACAAGGAGTTTTGGGTGGGGCAGTGAAAACGTTCAAATGGATGAAACTAGTGCTGAATGGAAGGAAAACAGCATGTGGAAGACCCCTGGAAACATTTCTGACTCCAGATCGCTGCTGAGAACAATGGTGTCACACTTTTAATCCACTCTAAGACCTGACAAAAAAATTCAAAATTGACGAGAAATTAGAGTTTACAGGAAAGAAAATGTTAAAAAGCATTGTTTCCTGTATAATGACTTGTATATAAGGCAACATTTAAAAAGGATTTAACCCTGCTGTTCTGTTCGGTCTGGGGAGACCTATTTTGAACTTTGGTATTTTTTGGGGTGTTCAAGATGCGGTTCTGAAACTTGTGGTTGATTGACTTAAATGAGGATGGGTCGGTCGGCCACGGGTTTCAGAGCCGCATCTTGAATATTTTAAAGAATATTGAAGTTCAAAGTCGGTCATTTTTGACCAACAGAACAGCAGGGTTAAACAAAAATAATAATTGAAGTAAACCAAAATTGAAATCTTTATAAAAAAAATTGGAAATGTCAGTGTAATTTATGAAAGAAGGAAGAACTGCCAAAAATTTAATGGAAGAGGGATTCAGATACATTCTGTATTAGACATAAAGGAAGACCTCAGAACCTCATTCTGTTCAAATTGTCATGTAGTGTAACTCCTAGACTCATAAAGGCAAGCAACCTTGAAGGCACCACCTGTAGCACTTTATTAAAATATTGTGAAAAAAGTATAGTTGTGGTACGCCTACACTCATAAAAGCTCTGCATAGAGTGTAAAGCCTGCCAAAAATTACAAGCAGGGTGAGTCATGCACAATTTAAAGCACCAGCTGTAGTATCTCATTCAAATAATGTGCACAAAGTGTAGTTGTGAAACTCTCACACTCAAAGCCTGCCAAAACCTGCAAGTGCAAGCACCCTTGCAGGCACCAACTGTAGTGCTTTATTCCAATATTGAGGAAGAAGTGTAGTTGTGGTACTCCTACACTCACAAAAGGCCTGCACTAAGTGCAAAACCTGACAAAAATTACAAGCAGGGTCATCCATAGACCCTTGAAGGCAACAACTGGAGGAACTCATTAAAATATTTTCAAAGTGTAGTTCATGTACTCCTACACTCATAAAGGCTTTTCACAAAGTGTGAAGCCAGGAAGAATTATAAACTGGAAGGAATTAAAATACTGAACATTAAAAACACTTTATGTGTTGCTGTAATCTAGTGGTGTGGAAAAGTAGGGGCTAAACCTAGCTTTGTTCACTTTCATCAAGGGGAGCCTGTTAACATTTTCTGTTGACAGGCAAAAGGGCTTGTCTGTTATGACCCCCCCTCCGGCACTAAAAACCAGACAAGACGCTAGCTGCATGGCAGCACACCTCCATATAGGGACAACTCATACCAGGTGTTCAGCTTTGAGACACAATAGTTGAAAAACACATAGGAATTAGGGAGTATAGATTTGAACACCAGTGGCGCTTGCTACACTGACTTCTTGCAGCAGATAATGACACAGTACCGCTCCTCTGTGTTGTTGTCTATAAATAATATGAATAATTCTATATCTGCGCTGAAGATATCCCTCACTTATTGGTATGGGTTAGTAATGACAGGCGCCCACTATATAGTCTACCAGATTGATCCGGTTCTATAATGAAATTTACCTTATGTGCCTCAATGTGATCTTCCAATTCTTCCAGCGCCCACTGAACCTTCAGCAAGATTAATCTAGTTATATAAAACAGATTTTTTTTGTTTACTTTTTGCTACACGTTGATTGTTACACTTGTACTGTTCGGGTCAATATGACCTGATAGCATTTTATACTGTTCTACAGGTCTCTGATTATTTCTGACTGCAAAAGTTATGTTTTTTTATGTGTACTTCATCTCAAAATGGTGGTAGTTTCACTGTTCTTATCAGTAAACAAGTCATTATCTAGTATTATCCATTTGCTGTTTGTGAGAGAGGAGACTGGTTGTCTATCATTCAAAGGCTGGGAGTTTCACTGTCATCAGTAATCAAGTATTTATTTAGTCAAATGCATTTTCAGTTTGTGAGAGAAGACATTGTTGTCTTATAAATTGGACACCAGTCATTTGACTTACACCCTGAAGCTAAAGGTACCTTCACACATAACGATATTGTTAACGATATCGTTGCTTTTTGTGACGTAGCAACGATATCGTTAATGAAATCGTTATGTGTGACAGCGACCAACGATCAGGCCCCTGCTGGGAGATCGTTGGTCGCTGGGGAAAGTCCAGAACTTTATTTCGTCGCTGGATCTCCCGAGGACATCGCTGGATCGGCGTGTGTGACACCGATCCAGCGATGTCTTCACTGGTAACCAGGGTAAACATCGGGTAACTAAGCGCAGGGCCGCACTTAGTAACCCGATGTTTACCCTGGTTACCATCCTAAAAGTAAAAAAAAACAAACACTACATACTTACCTACCGCTGTCTGTCCCCGGCGCTGTGCTCTGCACTCCTCCTGTACTGGCTGTGAGCGTCGGACAGCCGGAAAGCAGAGCGGTGACGTCACCGCTCTGCTTTCCGGCCGCTGTGCTCACAGACAGTACAGGAGGAGAGCAGAGCACAGCGCTGGAGGACAGACGGCTGTAGGTAAGTATGTAGTGTTTGTTTTTTTTTACTTTTAGGATGGTAACTAGGGTAAACATCGGGTTACTAAGCGCGGCCCTGCGCTTAGTTACCCGATGTTTACCCTGGTTACCGGCATCGTTGGTCGCTGGAGAGCGGTCTGTGTGACAGCTCTCCAGCGACCAAACAGCGACGCTGCAGCGATCCGGATCGTTGTCGGTATCGCTGCAGCGTCGCTTAATGTGAAGGGGCTATTAGTCCTGTGAAAGAGACACTGGAATCTGTGAGAGAGAGAGCACTGAGCTGTGTATACACATCTTTACAGGTATTCTTTTTTTTCAAAACTTTGATAAAAATGTTTCTAAAATGTCTATTGACTGACGCTGTGAATACATATCTTTACAACTCTTCTTTTCTTTTCCAAACCTAGGTAATTCTAATGAGCACAAAGCACCATGTCAATGCCGTAAGTGATAGAGAAGACAGAAAGCCTGACGTTATTTTGGATTATAATGCCACAAAGGGAGCAGTTGATACTTTAGACCAAGCAATATCAACATATAAATGCAACCGCAAAACCAATCGGTGGCCAATGATTTTATTTTATAACATACTGGACGTTTCTGCATACAATGCATTTGTCTTATAGAGAGAAATCGACCCCGATTGGAACCGGAATAAGCTGCATAAAAGAAGATTATTTCTTGAGTAATTGGGCAAATCCCTGGTTAGGCCATATATTGAGAGCAAAAAAGTGACCCCCAGAAGTGAAGAAGCAACAGCCATTGTAAAAAGTGTCCAGCATGCTCCAGAAAAAGACTCCACATCCACGGCCTCCACCAGCACAGCTACCAGCAGCACAGCAACCAGCATAAAAAGGAAGAGATGTAGCTTCTGTCCATCTTCCTGTGACAATAAGACTAATCTGACATGTGCTGGATGTTCAAAATATCTGTGTAAAGGACATGTGTCTTATTATTGTGTTCAGTGTAAAAACGCATTAACATGTTCAGTTTTTCTTTTTTCTTTCTAAAAAGGTTGACGTTTTTATGATTTTTCATTTGTTAATTTATAAATATTCTTTTAAAAAAGTTAAATTTCATGTTTTAGTAATGTAAAGCTTCGTTGTTATTTGTGTGCAGAATGCCAACAATCAAAGATAATTGTAAAAAGCCTGTGTAACCTTTTCATGAAAAAAATAAATTATTAAGTTTAAGTTTAAATTATTCATTTGTTTATGATCAACCATGTTCACATACAGTATAATAATGAAAAAAGTATTCAAATAAAACACTTAGAGTAGCTAAAAATCAAGAATTAATAGGTCGGGTCATATTGACATGGGAACAGTACAAGTGTATAGCAAATGCGAACAGAACAGCAGGGTTAATGATACCATTTTGGTGCAGATACGATCTTTTGATCGCCCGTTATTACATTTTAATGCAATGTCACGGCGACCAAAAAAACACGTATATTTGGTGTTTTTATTTTTTTCTCGCTATGCCGCTTAGCAATCAGGTTAATCCTTTTTTTAATTAATAGATCGGGTGATTGTGAATGTGGCGATACCAAATATGTTTATGTTTGATTTCATTTTTATTGTTTTATTTTGAATGGGGCAAAAGGGGGGTGATTTGAAATTTTATTTATTTTTTATTTTTTAATATTTTTTTATTGTATATTGTTCAGATTGCCTCCATATAGCAGATTTACTGACTTGCTATGAGCGCCGACCACTGGGTAGCGCTCACAGTAATCCGGCACTGACAACCATAGAGATCTCCAGGAGACCTCAGGTTGTCATGCCAACATAGTGGTGACTGGCGATCATGTGACGCAGGTCACTGGTGTGAGAATTTCCATCCCGATGGCCGGAAGCGCTTGTTAAATTCTGTTGTCAGAGTTTGACAGCAGCATTTAATTGGTTAACAGTCATGGGATGATCACAATTCCATCCTCAGCTATTGCGGGCACATGTTAGCTGTTCAAAACAGATGTCAGTAAGGGGTTAAAAAGCATAATTTATATTAAAGCACCACAAAAAACTCTTTAAAATGTCAAAACACAAGTGCCTTTAAAAAATAACTGCCATTTTTATATGCAAAAATAATATATCTATAATGTTAAAAAGTAAAAAAAAATCCCACGTTCCCACCCCCAAAGAAAATAATAAAAGTAAATCATTAACCCCCTTCCAGACATGACGTATAGTTACGTCATATGCCGGATCCTTGACTTTGATGCAGGTTTGCACACCAATCCCCCATCTTTCCTGTCATATGATAGCATGTATTATTCAGCCATCATCTGCCTCTAACAGTGGAGCTCCACCCACTGCTGTTAACCCATTAAGTGCCACAGTCAATCTCTGACAATGACATACAACATGCGCTGGCAGGGAGGCGCGTCATTCTGTACATGAATCGGCGTGCCTGTGATTGCGCGCACCGATGAGTCCACTGATGACCCCCGTGCCCAGAGCCGGGCTGGCCTGGCAGGGTATCAGGGAAATCCTTGGTGGGCCCTTGAAATGGACCAGTTAGATGGCGGTGGGAAGAAGACAGAAAAAAAAATCTGCGGTTTGAGGCTATGTGCACACGTCAGGATTTCTGGCAGAAATTTTCCTGACAAAAACCAGACATTTCTGACAGAAATCCGAATGCGTTTTTTTGCGCGTTTTTGATGTGTTTTTTGTGCGGATTTTTTGCGTTTTTTTGGCGTTTTTTTTCCAGACACTCCAATTTAATGGGAAATCCTCAAAAAATCTGCAAAAATAATGAACATGCTGCTTCCTTTTGCGGAATGCGTTTTTTTTTTGCGGAAAAAAACGCATACATGTGCACAAAAAATGCGGAATGCATTCTAACTGATAGGATGCATAATGTATGCGTTTTTTAAGCGATTTAATAGCGTTTTTATTGGGAAAATCAACAAAAAAAACATAAAAAATCCTTAATGTGTGCACATACCCTAAGGGACACAGGCCCTGCAGGCAGAGTATGTGCAGGTGCGCGCACACGCAGCGTTCATCATTACCTGAACCACTGCGTTGCAAATCCCATTGAACACTGACGTCAGTGTCTTGCGCCACATAGGACTGGTGCACACATTCAGCCAACGGCCTTTGCTAGGTTGGTGGACATTTTAATATCAGCATGCCGGATCTGTAAAGGAAAACTCTGACGGGAGCGCAGTCAGGTAAGAGGAATTTGTTTTCCTTTTCCTCTCTCTGTGCATGTGGCCACGACAAGGATGCATATATGGGGAGCGAGAATGCAAATATATGGGAGGTCAAGATGGATATATTGGGGGGGGGCAGGATTCATATATATGGGAGGCCAGGATGGATATATGGGGGGCAGGACAAGGCACCGGGATGGACATATGAGTGGCCAGGATACATATATATGGGAGGCCAAGATGGATATATGGAGGGCCAGGATTCATATATATATATTGGAGGTCAAGATCCATATATATGGGGGGAACAAGCGTTAGGCATCGAGATCCCGCCACTGCACAGGGAGAATCTCGAGCCACCTCTGCTGTTGTCTCCCATTCTTCTCCAACCGCAGTGGAGCATGCTCAGCGGAGACATCGGTCCCAGCATCTGGCTCAGGCCGGGGTCACACTAGCGTATTGCATCTGATGCGAGAGCATCGGATGCAATATGCTAATGACACTCGGCTCCTGCTCCTCACACAGGGAGGATCGGAGCACAGCTGCGGAGGAGGCGAAGAAATGAATTTCTCCATCTCCTCCATTGCTGGGGTCCGCTTATAGCGCACATCACTCGGATGTTATCCAAGTGGTGTGCGCTGTCTCACTCGCACCCATAGGCTTATATGGGTACGAGTGAGCCGAGAGTTTTCCTCGGTCCGAGACAATCGCAGCATGCGAGGAAAACGGCCGGGCAAAAAGTCGGCTGGTGGAAGCGGCCTCATATGGTAACATTGGTCCAAGTGCAATGCGATTTTTTATCGCATTGCACTCGGCCGTATTACGGTCTAGTGTGACCCCGGCCTCAGGCAGATACTGTGCGCTTGGTTACTGCTGGTCTTCCAGGCTCAGCCTTTGTAACCAGCGTTGTTCTGCGGCGAGCAGATGCTCCTGGGACTAAGTCCTGCTTTTCCTCTACTGAGCATGACCAGGGGACGTCCTCTCATTGGAGGTCGGGGGGTCACATGTTCAGGTCCTGAAGCAGTTCCTATTGGACCACTAGGAAGGTCATGGAGAGCTTCCTCTATAAAAGGGTCACATGGCCGCATGGCCATGCGCTAGCATCAATATATGTTCATGAGTGCACAAGCTTTGCTACTTTGTGGTCTGTGTCAGCATGTGCTCAGGGTCGGCTGTAAGCCGTTAGAATTCCGGCACCTCCGGAGAGGAGTTTGTCTGTGTGAATTTAGGGCTGGCATATAGCCACTAGAATTCCGGCACCTCCGGAGAGGAGTTGTTTGAGTGCTGCTGCTGACTGTATGACCACTGCATGCTACCTGCTCTATTAGTGAGCTTTGCTCCCCTGTGAGGTTAACAGAGCACAGCGTTATCTTTAATCCTGGCGACTCTGTGAAGCAACAGAGTTCGCTTCTATACAGACCGGGTGATGGAACCCGTGTCAATTCAGGCATAGTACTGCCATATAGTGCCGCCACTTACTAGCAGCAGCTTCCACACCAGGACGGTGGACCACGGGCTGCGAACGCACCTATACTATCTCAATAGTTACTCAGTGTGTTCCGCCAGCCCTAACACCAAGATGGGTAAATGGGGGGCAAGGATGGCTATATGGGGGAGCCAGGATGCATATATATGGGAGGTCAGGATGCATATATTTAAGAAGCCAAAATGGATATATGGGGGGCCAGGATGAATATATGGAGGGCAGGACAAGAGACCAGGATGGATATATGGGGACCAGGATGCATATAAAAGGGGGGCCAGGATGGATATATGGGGGCCAGGATGAATATATAGAGGTGTCAGAACAAGGGACCAGGATGGATATATTGGGGGGGCAGGATGCATATATATGGGAGGCCAGGATGCATATATTTGGGGAGCCAGGATGGATATATGGGGGCCAGGATGGATATATGGAGGGGCAGGACAAGAGACCAGGATGGATATATGGGGGGCCAGGATGCATAAAAAAGGGGGACCAGGATGGATATATGGGGGGCCAGGATGAATATATAGAGGTGTCAGGACAAGGGACCAGGATGTATGTATGGGGGCCAGGATGGATATATGGGGGCCAGGATGGATATATGAGGGGGACAGGATGGATATAGAGGGAGCCAGGATGGATATATGAGGAGCCAGGATGGATATATGAGGGGGCCATGTTGGATATATGGGGGAGCCAGAATGGATATATGGAGGGGCTACGAAGGATATATGGAGAGGCCAGGATGGATATATAGAAGGGCCAGAATGGATATTTGAGGGGTCCAGGATGTATATATGGTGAGGCCAGGAGGAATATATAGAGGGGCCAGGATAGATATACAGAGGGACATGGATGGATATATGGGGGGACAGGATGGATATATGAGAAGCCAGGATGTATATATGGAAGGGCAAAGATGGATATATAAAGGGGCCAGGATGGAAATATTGGGGAGCCAGGATGCATATATAGGGGGGGCAGGATGGATATATTGGGGCCAGGATGCATATATAGGGGGCGCCAGGATGGATATTTTGGGGCCAAGATGCATATATAGGGGTCCAGGATATATATATGGGGGGGGCAGGATGCAGACTTGGGGAAGCAGAAAAAGGGACCAGGATGGATATATGAGGGGCCAGGATGCATATATATATGGGAGGCCAAGATGGATATATGGGGAGCCAGGATGGATATATGGGGAGGTGAGGCAAGGGACAAGGATGGATATATGGGGGGCCAGGATGTATATATAGGGACGAAGATGGATATATGGGGGGCCAGGATGGCTATTTAGATATGCCAGGACAAAGGACCAGGATGGATACATGGGGAGCCATGATGGATATATGGCGCAGGATGGATATATGGGGTCCAGGATAGATATATGAGGAACCAGGACAAGGGACCAAGATGGATATATGGGGGGCCAGGATGGATATATGAGGGGGCCAGGATGGCTATATGAGGAGCCAGGATGGATATATGAGGGGGCCATGTTGGATATATGGGGGAGCCAGAATGGATATATGGAGGGGCTACGAAGGATATATGGAGAGGCCAGGATGGATATATAGAAGGGCCAGAATGGATATTTGAGGGGTCCAGGATGTATATATGGTGAGGCCAGGAGGAATATATAGAGGGGCCAGGATAGATATACAGAGGGACATGGATGGATATATGGGGGGACAGGATGGATATATGAGAAGCCAGGATGTATATATGGAAGGGCAAAGATGGATATATAAAGGGGCCAGGATGGAAATATTGGGGAGCCAGGATGCATATATAGGGGGGGCAGGATGGATATATTGGGGCCAGGATGCATATATAGGGGGCGCCAGGATGGATATTTTGGGGCCAAGATGCATATATAGGGGTCCAGGATATATATATGGGGGGGGCAGGATGCAGACTTGGGGAAGCAGAAAAAGGGACCAGGATGGATATATGAGGGGCCAGGATGCATATATACAGTGGGGCAAAAAAGTATTTAGTCAGTCAGCAGTAGTGCAAGTTCCACCACTTAAAAAGATGAGAGGCGTCTGTAATTTACATCATAGGTAGACCTCAACTATGGGAGACAAACTGAGAAAAAAAAATCCAGAAAATCACATTGTCTGTTTTTTTTATCATTTTATTTGCATATTATGGTGGAAAATAAGTATTTGGTCAGAAACAAAATTTCATCTCAATACTTTGTAATATATCCTTTGTTGGCAATGACAGAGGTCAAACGTTTTCTGTAAGTCTTCACAAGGTTGCCACACACTGTTGTTGGTATGTTGGCCCATTCCTCCATGCAGATCTCCTCTAGAGCAGTGATGTTTTTGGCTTTTCGCTTGGCAACATGGACTTTCAACTCCCTCCAAAGGTTTTCTATAGGGTTGAGATCTGGAGACTGGCTAGGCCACTCCAGGACCTTGAAATGCTTCTTACGAAGCCACTCCTTCGTTGCCCTGGCGGTGTGCTTTGGATCATTGTCATGTTGAAAGACCCAGCCACGTTTCATCTTCAATGCCCTTGCTGATGGAAGGAGGTTTGCACTCAAAATCTCACGATACATGGCCCCATTCATTCTTTCATGTACCCGGATCAGTCGTCCTGGCCCCTTTGCAGAGAAACAGCCCCAAAGCATGATGTTTCCACCACCATGCTTTACAGTAGGTATGGTGTTTGATGGATGCAACTCAGTATTCTTTTTCCTCCAAACACGACAAGTTGTGTTTCTACCAAACAGTTCCAGTTTGGTTTCATCAGACCATAGGACATTCTCCCAAAACTCCTCTGGATCATCCAAATGCTCTCTAGCAAACTTCAGACGGGCCCGGACATGTACTGGCTTAAGCAGTGGGACACGTCTGGCACTGCAGGATCTGAGTCCATGGTGGCGTAGTGTGTTACTTATGGTAGGCCTTGTTACATTGGTCCTAGCTCTCTGCAGTTCATTCACTAGATCCCCCCGCGTGGTTCTGGGATTTTTGCTCACCGTTCTTGTGATCATTCTGACCCCACGGGGTGGGATTTTGCGTGGAGCCCCAGATCGAGGGAGATTATCAGTGGTCTTGTATGTCTTCCATTTTCTAATTATTGCTCCCACGGTTGATTTCTTCACTCCAAGCTGGTTGGCTATTGCAGATTCAGTCTTCCCAGCCTGGTGCAGGGCTACAATTTTGTTTCTGGTGTCCTTTGACAGCTCTTTGGTCTTCACCATAGTGGAGTTTGGAGTCAGACTGTTTGAGGGTGTGCACAGGTGTCTTTTTATACTGATAACAAGTTTAAACAGGTGCCATTACTACAGGTAATGAGTGGAGGAAAGAGGAGACTCTTAAAGAAGAAGTTACAGGTCTGTGAGAGCCAGAAATCTTGATTGCTTGTTTCTGACCAAATACTTATTTTCCACCATAATATGCAAATAAAATGATAAAAAAAACAGACAATGTGATTTTCTGGATTTTTTTTTCTCAGTTTGTCTCCCATAGTTGAGGTCTACCTATGATGTAAATTACAGACGCCTCTCATCTTTTTAAGTGGTGGAACTTGCACTATTGCTGACTGACTAAATACTTTTTTGCCCCACTGTATATGGGAGGCCAAGATGGATATATGGGGAGCCAGGATGGATATATGGGGAGGTGAGGCAAGGGACAAGGATGGATATATGGGGGGCCAGGATGCATATATATAGGGACGAAGATGGATATATGGGGGGCCAGGATGGCTATTTAGATATGCCAGGACAAAGGACCAGGATGGATACATGGGGAGCCATGATGGATATATGGCGCAGGATGGATATATGGGGTCCAGGATAGATATATGAGGAACCAGGACAAGGGACCAAGATGGATATATGGGGGGCCAGGATGGATATATGAGGGGGCCAGGATGGCTATATGAGGAGCCAGGATGGATCTATGTGGAACCAGGATGTATATATAGAGCGGCCAGGATGGATATATAGAGAAGCCAATATGGATATATGGGGGAGCCAGGATGGATATATGAGGGGGGCAGGATGTATATGGGGGCCAGGATGGATATATGGGGAGCCATGATGAATGTATGGAGGGGCCAGGATGTATATATAATGGGGCCAGGATGGATAAATGAGGAGCCAGGATGATATATGGAGGGGTCAGGATGAATATATGGGAGCATAGGCTGGATATATGGGGTGCCAGGATGGATACATAGGGGGCCAAGATGGATACATAGGGGACAGGATGTATATATGTATACAAAGATATATATATATATATATATAGTGGGGGTAAATATGGGGGCCAGTATGGATAGCTGGGGGGACAATATGGATATCTGGTGGCCAGGCTGTACAAAGCACACAGGGGCCCAGGCTGGGGCATATTATTAAATAAAAGGGGCCAGGTTGAGCGAGATTATTAAATAAAAGGGGCCAGGATGAGGGACTTATTACTGTTTGGGGGTCAGAATGAGGAACATGCTATGCATATATCGGGGGCCAAGAGAGATGTATAGGGGAGCCAGGATGAATATATGGGGGACCAGGTTGGGTATATGGGGAACCAGGATGGATATATTGATGGGCCAGGATGGATATATGGAGGGGCTAGGATGGATTTATGGGTAGTCAAGATGGATTTATGATGGTCCAGGATAGATATATAGAGGGGCACAGGACAAGGGACATATGGATAGCTGGGGAGGCAGGATAGATATGTGGGGGTCAGATGGACAAGGTACACAGGGGGCCGGATTGGAGCATATTATAAAATAAAGGGTGCTAGGCTGGGATAGATTATTAAATAAAGGGGGCCAGGATGAGGGACCTTATTACTGTTTGGGGGCCAGAATGAGGAACATGCTATATTAGTTTATAGTGACAAGTGGGGAACATATTTTCTTTAGGGTCCAATTAGGGACACTATTACTACTTTAATAAATTTACTTTTTAGGAAACTATTGTCCATGGAGGGAACAAAAGGTGGGTCCTGTTACTGTGCAGGGCGATGTTACGTTGCTTTTTTTTCTTCCTCTGATGTAATGTAGAAGCCAGGAAAAAGTGGGGAATGTGCTCTGGAAGTGATCAGCTATTAATAACTGTCTTATTAATTGCAGAGATAAGCCCTGGCTGGAAGAAATGATGGCAGTCTGTGCTGGATGAAGAAGAAAAGCAAAGATGGAGGACTTCAACTATAGACGTCACTGGTGAGTCAGTGTATTACATGTACATGTACATTATACATTATATACTGTGTACAGAGTTCCTGTGTATAATGTCACTGGTTATCACTGTATTACCTGTACACTGACACTATATGCAAAGCTCCTGTGTATAATGTAATTGGTGACCATTGAATTACCTGTCCACTGTATACTATATACAGTGCTCCTGTGTATAATATCACTGGTGATCACTATATTACCTGTACACTATACGCTATATACAGAGCTCCTGTGTATAATGTCACTGGTGATCACTGTATTACCTGTACACTATGCAATATATACTGAACTCCTGTGTATAATGCCACTGGTGAACACTGTATTACCTGTACACTATACACTACATAGTGAGCTCCTGTGTATGTCACTGGTGAGCACTGTATTACCTGTCCACTGACACTGTATACATCGCTCCAGTGTAAAATGTCACTGGTAATCACTGTATTACCTGTACACTATACACTATATACTGTACAGAGCTCCTGTGTATAAGGTCACTGGTGATCACTGTATTACCTGTACACTATATACTATATGCAGAGCTCCTGTGCATAATGTCACTGGTGATCACTTTATTACCTGTACACTATATACTGAGCTCTTGTGTATTCTTGTGTATAATGTCAATGGTGGTAAGGTAATAACAATGTTGTTAGTATTGTTTTTGTATTCATGATCAGTACTGTAGTACTTGGTCATTTTGCAGGTCTCTGGCACTGCTCCTCCTTGCACAAAGGAGGAGGTAGTGGTCCTGCTGCTGGGTTGTTGCCCTCCTACAACCCCCTCCACATCTCCTGGTGTACTGGCCTGTCTCTTGGTATCTGCTCCATGCTCTGGACACTGTGCTGACAGGATCAACTATCCTTCTTGCCACAGCTCGCCTTGATGATCTGCAGTACCTGAGCAACTTTGCCCGATGCTACTGTACCTCTAGGGGTGAGAGCAATGGCAAAATGCAAAATTGACCAAAACAACAGCCAAAAAGGATGAGAACAGAGAAATGGTCTGTGGTCACCAACTGCAAAACCACCCATTTAAAGGGGGTGTCTTGCTAATTGCCTGAAAAAACTGGGGAGAGAATATGTAGTATTTTACAGCTACTACAGATCTACGGGTTACAGCGTAACCTAGAAGACTCTTATCCATAAGAAATGTTTACCAAAAATCCTCTGCACTGCTGAATGATTGAGGAGACATCAGTCCATATATAGTTTATTAATAAATTGTGGCTTTATTCTACGTGTTTCGAAGTTACTAGAACTCCTTCCTCAGGAAAAAGAAGGACCACAATGTGGACTGATGTCTTGCTACTTGCCTATCATTTCTACCTGTTGTCTATTCCATTTGCACAACAGCAGGAGAAACTGATTCACAATCAGTGTTGCTTCATAACTGAACAGGTTGCTTTCATAGTGTGATTGACTTCGAGTTACATTGTATTTTTTAAAAGTATCCCCTTTATTTTTTTGAGCAGTGAATAATATTACAATGACCATATCAGTTTAGCTTAGTGACCTCCTATACTAATAATATTTTTTATTTTTATATCGCCAACATACTCCGCAGCACTTTACAATTCAGAGGGGACTGGTACATACAATAAAAGACATTACAAAGTAACACATAAATCAACAAATACCAAGGGAAGTGAGGGCTGTGCTCGCAAGCTTACAATCTATGAGGAAATAGGGAGAGATGAAAGGTATATGGTAAATAGTGCTTATAATGTACGGTCCAGCAATCAATATCATAATTAGGGCATTCACATAAAGCTACATGAACAGGTCACTAGACAGTATATGTACGGACACAATGGGCTAATAAGTGTATGAAGGGTGTGTAAACAGATGCTAGCAGAGTCCTGATTTGGATGAAAATTTTGTAAGGTCAAGCCTGGAATAGTTACATAAGTGAGGTGAGGCAATAGGTCAGTACAAAGAAATGTGTTTTTAGCACATGCTGAAAACTGTCGGTATTTAGAATTAATCCAATCAACCTCCTATAACAGCAGTCTGTCTAGCTTTTTATTCCCCTATATACGAAGTTTGTCTTGCTTTGTGTCCCCCTATATCAGCAGTCGGACTGTCTAGCTTAGTGTCCCCTATATCGGCAATCTGTCTAGCTTTGTGTTCCCCTATAGCAACAGACTGTCTAGCTTTGTGTCCCCCTATAGCAGAAGTCTGGCTGTCTAGCTGTCTAGCTGTCTAGCTTTGTGTCCCCCTATATGAGCAGTCTGGCTGTCTAGCTGTCTAGCTTTGTGTCCCCCTATATCAGCAGTCTGGCTGTCTAGCCTTGTATCTCTATATTAGCAGATTGTCTAGCTTTATGTCCCCATATAACAGCAGACTGACTGTCTAGCTTTGTATCCCCCTATATCAGAAGTCTATCTATCCTTGTATCCCCCTATATCAGCAGTCTGACTGTCTAGCTTTGTGTCCCCCATATCAGCAGATAATCTAGATCCATGTACACTTATATCAGCACTGCAGTCTAACTGTCTAGCTTTGAATTCCCCTATATGCGCAGACTGACTGTCTAGCTTTGTGTCCCCCTATATCAGAAGTCTGTCTAACTTTGTATCCCCCTATATCAGCAGTCTGACTGTCTAGCTTTGTGTCCCCCATATCAGCAGTTTATATAGCTCTGTGTCCCCCTACATCAGCAGACTGTCTAGCTTTGTAACCCCATATATTGGCAGTCTGGTTGTCTAGCTTTGTGTCCCCCATATCAGCAGTCTGGTTGTCTAGCTTAGTGACCCCCTATATCAGCAGTCTGGCTGTCTAGCCTTGTATCCCTGTATATCAGCAGACTGTCTAGCTTTGTGTCTCCTTATATTAGCAGTCTGGCTGTCTAGCTTTGTATCCCCCTATATCAGCAGTCTGGCTGTCTAGCCTTGTATCTCTATATCAGCAGATTGTCTAGCTTTATGTCCCCCTTTAACAGCAGACTGACTGTCTAGCTTAATGACCCTTTACTTCAGCAGTCTTACTGTCTTGCTCAGTAATTTCCTATAGCATCAGTCAGTCTAGCCTTGTATCCGTCTATATCAGTAGTCTGCCTGTCTATCCTTGTGTCTTCTATATCAGCAGTCTGACTGTCTAGCTTAATGACTTTCTTTGTCAGCAGTCTGATTTGTCTAGCCTTATGTCCCTCTATATCAGCAGTCTGACTGTCTTGCCTAGGGTCCAACTACAACAGCCATCTGATTATCTAGCTCAGTGACCCCCTGTAACATTGGTCTGTCTAGCCTCGTATCCCTGTATATTAGCAGTCTGATTGTTTAGCTTAATGTCTCTGTACATATCAGCATTACCCAAAAAGAAAATGGACACAAGAACGTATCAAAAATTATCAACAATCTTTATTACAATAATTCATAAAACAAGATAGGTAAAAATCAAAACATGATTATTAGCAATGGGGGAGAGCAGCGACACCAAAGTGCCAAGTCCAAACAAGGGTACAAACTGTATGGGGAAAAAGAGAGCATACACAAAAGGAAGCTGGAGAAGGCAAAAAGGCTGTCGTAAAGATAATCAATGATACAAGGCAATTGGTAACAAGATGTATGCATATATAGATCCTACTGGGGCAGTATAAAGTGCTTGGGCAACACAACAGTCAAAATTATTAAATAATATTATATTGCTGAAAGTATAAAGTGCCAAGAGTGTATAGAGCCTACCACAGGAAATATATACAAAACATGTAATCAATAGATAACCATAGCAGCTAGTTGTTACGTTGCTGCCACTGCCGCTCCCCGTGCCCTGCCATACTCATGTGTCCTCGGCACCCCAGCGCGTCTCCACTGCTGCAGCGTCTTCCCCTCAGTGCTCGCTCCCGGTTTCTGCTGCTCGTCGGGTGCGCGCGCATGCTAGGTTCAGTGGTGCGCGCGCACATTTCTGAACTCCGTTCTGGTACCTCCTTCCTGTCCTCTCTATTACCTTGGAGGACTCCTAAACCGGAAGTGCTACGCAGCACCGCTTTATTACCCTGCCTCTTCCTTTCCCCTGTGCCTGATGCTCATTTGTTATTACAAGTGGTCTTGGCCGCACGCCTTTCTGTGTACCTTAATTCCTGACTTGGTTCTTCCTTTGCTCTCCTTAGATCCAGTCCTTGGTGTCCGAACTGTTTGCCTTGTGTCTCTGCTGTACCTGCCAGCCCTGTGTTTCTGCCGTACCTGCCAGCCCTGTGTTTCTGCCGTACCTGCTAGCCCTGAGGCTCTGCCTTGTCCGTCAGTCCTGTGTCTCAGCCGTACCTGCCAGCCCTGTGTTTTTGCCTTCCAGCTCTTGTCTTTACCGAGTTCGCACTCCTGTCTCCCGCCTGTCAGTTCCCCTGCTCCGTCCAGTCTGTGACTCGCTCTCTAGTCCATCCTTGTTTCCCAGCTGCCATGGCAATAGTCTCCCGCAGGTCTGCCCCTAACGCTCCCTGTATAGGGGGTGGTCCATCTGGTCAGCTCACCCGAGGATCATTGTCACGGTCCAGTGGGTCCACTCCTTGGTATTCTCACTTGAGTCCTCATAGTAGCATCAGGCCATGGACTCCACTGGTGTCTCCGCTACCCAAAAGGAGTTACTTTTCCTGCGGTAGAACCAGACTAAGACCATGTTCTTTTTAAAAAATATGGAGTCTCGTCTCGCGGCCTTACAGTCCTCTGATCCAGGTAACACTTCTCAGTTGGCCGCTCATCAGCAGGAGCTTGGCCAAGGATGGGACACTCAGTCTCATATTCTCAATTAGGGTTGAGCGAAATGGATCAGCCAATTTCATAAGTCGCCGACTTTCGGCAAAGTCGGGTTTCATGAAACCCGACCCGATCCCAGTGTGGGATCGACCATGCGGTACGCGATCTTCGCGAAAAGGCGCGTTTCATATGATGCGTTCAGCGCCATTTCTCAGCCAATGAAGGTGGACGCAGAATGTGGGCAGCGTGATGACATAGGTCTCAGTCCCCACCATCTTAGAGAAGGGCATTACAGTGATTGGCTTGCTTTCTGCGGCATCACAGGGGCTATAAAGGGGCGTGCACGCCGACCGCCATCTTACTTCTGCCGATCTGAGCATAGGGAGAGGTTGCTGTAGCTTCGTCTGAAGCAGGGATATTGTTAGGAAGGGAATATTAACTCCCAAACCGCTTGTGCTGTAGCGATTTCCACTGTCCAACACCACCTTTTCTTTGCAGGGACAGTGGAGGATTTTTTTGGGTGCATCAGCTCTGTAGCTTATTAGGCTGCATTCTAAGGCTCCCTGATAGCTGCACTGCTGTTTGTACACCGCTGTGCAAACCAACTGCTTTTTTCAAAGCAAAAATCCTGTTGCTCCTTCTTTTTTGCACAGTTCTCTTGTTTCTTTGTCCACACTCTTGTGTGCAGCAGTCCTTTTTATTGCTGCCATACTTGTCCTTTGATCATTGTAGGGAGATTGAAATTCTACTACAGCCCTTGTATTTTTTGATATATCTGCAGTGCCAACCACTTTCTGCCACTCAAACTGTGTAGGTGAATACAGTGAGCCTGATTTTTTCCTGCATTCTCCCACACATAAAAAAGGGAGATTTCTATTGCCACTGAGTGCATCTGCGTCAGTCCTGTTTGTGGCATATCTGTCAGCCACTTTTTGACACTGAAACTGTGTAGTGAAATACAGTGGGCCTGATTTTTCTGCTGTCTCCCACACATAAAAAAGGGAGATTTATATTGCAACTGAGTGCATCTGCGTCAGTCCTGTTTGTGGCATATCTGTCAGCCACTTTCTGCCACCCTAACTGTGTAGTGTAACACAGTGGGCCTGATTTTTTCCTGCATTCTCCCACACATAAAAAAGGGAGATTTATATTGCCACTGAGTGCATCTGCGTGAGTCCTGTTTGTGGCATATCTGTTAGCCACTTTCTGACACAGAAACTGTGTAGTGTAATACAGTGGGCCTGATTTTCCCAGCAGTCTCACACACCTATAAAGGGAGATTTAAACTCACAACAAGTTTACGTACACCTTCTAACTGGTTTTACAGTACCATATAACGTTTGTTAGTTTGGTTACATTTTTCCAAGAATGAGGAAGTCTGGTGGAAGAGGTCGTGGCCGTGGGCGGTCATTGCCAGCTGGTAATGATGGTAGTGGTGGTGGAGCATCAGGTGGTCGTGGGAAAAGCAATATAGCACCCAAGTCTCGAGTTGTTGAGCCAGCGTCATCGTCTGGCTAGACAAGGCCTCGAATGCTCCCTGTTGTGAATTCTGTTGTCAAGCTCCCTCCTGTGGTCATGAATGGTACTTCGGCTGGTTCTGTCCATGGGCTTCCTCTGGTGGTTGTGAGTGGGGCTGCGGCTTCTGAGGTTCCTTCCACAGGTGACGAGGTTAATTCGTTAGCTGGCTGCTCTATTTAACTCCACCTAGATCATTGCTCCATGCCACCTGTCAATGTTCCAGCAGAGTTCCCACGTCTCAGAGCTCGTCCTATATTATCAGTAACTATCAGGTCATTTCGTGTGCTCTTAACCATCAGGTCCATTATTGTCCTGACCACCAGGTCATAACAGTACAGGTGGCCCAAAGTACTAATGCATCTCAATAGAGGGATAAGAGAAGTTCTGAGACCATTTTTTTTTCTTTGCAGTGTGTTTTGTCTCTCTTTTCCCCTTTACCTCTGGGTGGTTCAAGATACAGGTGTAGATATGGACATTCAAGGTCTGTCCTCTTGTATGGATAATCTCACTGCAAGGGTGCAAAACATTCAAGATTTTGTGGTTCAGAATCCAATGTTAGAGCCTAGGATTCCAATTCCTGATTTGTTTTTTGGGGATAGATCTAAGTTTCTGAATTTCAAAAATAATTGTAAATTGTTTCTTGCTTTGAAACCTCGCTCCTCAGGTGACCCTGTTCAACAAGTGAAAATCATTATTTCTTTGTTACGTGGCGACCCTCAAGACTGGGCATTTTCCCTTGCTCCAGGAGATCCGGCATTGCGTGATGTTGATGCGTTTTTTCTGGCGCTCGGATTGCTTTATGATGAACCTAATTCAGTAGATCAGGCAGAGAAAATCTTGCTGGCTCTGTGTCAGGGTCAGGATGAGGTAGAGATATATTGTCAGAAGTTTAGGAAGTGGTCTGTACTCACTCAGTGGAATGAATGTGCCCTGGCAGCAATTTTCAGAAAGGGTCTCTCTGAAGCCCTTAAGGATGTCATGGTGGGCTTTCCCATGCCTGCTGGTCTGAATGAGTCTATGTCTTTGGCCATTCAGATCGATCGACGCTTACGTGAGCGTAAAGCTGTGCACCATTTGGCGGTATTATCTGAGCATAGACCAGAGCCTATGCAATGTGATAGGACTTTGACCAGAGCTGAACGGCAAGAACACAGACGTCGGAATGGGCTGTGTTTTTACTGTGGTGATTCCACTCTTGCTATCTCCGATTGTCCTAAGCGCACTAAGCGTTTCGCTAGGTCTGCCACCATTGGTATGGTACAGTCGAAATTTCTTTTGTCCGTTACTCTGATTTGCTCTTTGTCATCCTATTCTGTTATGGCATTTGTGGACTCAGGCGCTGCCCTGAATTTGATGGACTTGGAGTTTGCTAGGCGCTGTGGTTTTTTCTTGGAGCCCTTGCAGTATCCTATTCCATTGAGAGGAATTGATGCTACGCCTATGGCCAAGAATAAGCCTCAGTACTGGGCCCAATTGACCATGTGCATGGCTCCTGCACATCAGGAGGATATTCGCTTTTTGGTGTTGCATAATCTACATGATGTGGTCGTTTTGGGGTTGCCATGGCTACAGGTCCATAATCCAGTATTGGATTGGAAATCTATGTCTGTGTCCAGCTGGGGTTGTCAGGGAGTACATGGTGATGTTCCATTTTTGTCTATTTCGTCATCCACCCCTTCTGAAGTCCCGGAGTTTTTGTCGGATTACCGGGATGTATTTGATGAGCCCAAATCCAGTGCCCTACCTCCTCATAGGGATTGCGATTGTGCTATCAATTTGATTCCTGGTAGTAAGTTTCCTAAGGGCCGACTGTTCAATTTATCTGTGCCAGAGCACGCCGCTATGCGGAGTTATGTAAAGGAATCCTTGGAGAAGGGTCATATTCGCCCATCGTCGTCACCATTGGGAGCAGGGTTCTTTTTTGTGGCCAAGAAGGATGGTTCTTTGAGACCTTGTATTGATTACCGCCTTCTTAATAAGATCACAGTCAAATTTCAGTACCCTTTGCCGCTGCTGTCTGATTTATTTGCTCGGATTAAGGGGGCTAGTTGGTTCACCAAGATAGATCTTCGTGGTGCGTATAATCTTGTGCGTATTAAACAGGGCGATGAATGGAAAACAGTATTTAATATGCCCGAGGGCCATTTTGAGTACCTGGTTATGCCATTCGGGCTTTCCAATGCTCCATCAGTATTTCAGTCCTTTATGCATGACATCTTCCGAGAGTACCTGGATAAATTCCTGATTGTATATTTGGATGATATTTTGGTCTTCTCGGATGATTGGGAGTCTCACGTGAAGCAGGTCAGAATGGTGTTCCAGGTCCTTCGTGCAAATTCTTTATTTGTGAAGGGGTCAAAGTGTCTCTTTGGAGTTCAGAAGGTTTCATTTTTTCCCCTTCTACTATCGAGATGGACCCTGTTAAAGTCCAGGCCATTTATGAATGGACTCAGCCGACATCTGTGAAGAGTCTGCAAAAGTTCCTGGGCTTTGCTAATTTTTATCGTCGCTTCATCAGTAATTTTTCTAGTGTTGCTAAACCGTTGACTGATTTGACCAAGAAGGGTGCTGATGTGGTCAATTGGTCTTCTGCGGCTGTGGAAGCTTTTCAGGAGTTGAAGCGTCGTTTTTCTTCTGCCCCTGTGTTGTGCCAGCCAGATGTTTCGCTTCCGTTTCAGGTCGAGGTTGATGCTTCTGAGATTGGAGCAGGGGCTGTTTTGTCGCAAAGAAGTTCTGATGGCTCGGTGATGAAACCATGTGCCTTCTTTTCTAGAAAGTTTTCGCCTGCTGAGCGCAATTATGATGTTGGCAATCGAGAGTTGTTGGCCATGAAGTGGGCATTCGAGGAGTGGCGTCATTGGCTTGAAGGAGCCAAGCATCGCGTGGTGGTCTTGACGGATCACAAGAATTTGACTTATCTCGAGTCTGCCAAACGGTTGAATCCTAGACAGGCTCGTTGGTCACTATTTTTCTCCCGTTTTGATTTTGTGGTTTCATACCTTCCAGGCTCTAAGAATGTGAAGGCTGATGCCCTGTCAAGGAGTTTTGTGCCCGACTCTCCGGGTGTTCCTGAGCCGGCGGGTATTCTCAAAGAGGGGGTAATTTTGTCTGCCATCTCCCCTGATTTGCGGTGGGTGCTGCAAAAATTTCAGGCTGATAGACCTGACTGTTGCCCAGCAGAGAAACTGTTCGTCCCTGATAAATGGACTAGTAGAGTTATCTGAGGTTCATTGTTCGGTGTTGGCTGGTCATCCGGGAATCTTTGGTACCAGAGATTTGGTGGCTAGATCCTTTTGGTGGCCGTCTTTGTCACGGGATGTGCGTTCTTTTGTGCAGTCCTGTGGGACTTGTGCTCGGGCTAAGCCCTGCTGTTCTCGTGCCAGTGGATTGCTTTTGCCCTTGCCGGTCCCGAAGAGGCCCTGGACGCATATCTCTATGGATTTTATTTCGGATCTCCCTGTCTCTCAAAAGATGTCGTTCATTTGGGTGGTTTGTGATCGCTTCTCTAAGATGGTCCATTTGGTACCCTTGTCTAAATTGCCTTCCTCCTCTGATTTGGTGCCATTGTTTTTCTAGCATGTGGTTCGTTTACATGGCATTCCGGAGAACATCGTTTCGGACAGAGGTTCCCAGTTTGTTTCGAGGTTTTGGCGAGCCTTTTGTGCTAGGATGGGCATTGATTTGTCTTTTTCCTCGGCTTTCCATCCTCAGACAAATGGCCAAACCGAACGAACTAATCAGACTTTGGAAACATATCTGAGATGCTTTGTTTCTGCTGATCAGGATGATTGGGTGTCCTTTTTGCCTTTGGCTAAGTTCGCCCTTAATAATCGGGCCAGCTCGGCTACTTTGGTTTCGCCGTTTTTCTGCTATTCTGGTTTCCATCCTCGTTTCTCTTCAGGGCAGGTTGAGTCTTCGGACTGTCCTGGTGTAGATACTGTGGTGGATAGGTTGCAGCAGATTTGGACTCATGTGGTGGACAATTTGACATTGTCCCAGGAGAAGGCTCAACGTTTTGCTAACCGCCGGCGCTGTGTGGGTCCCCGACTTCGTGTTGAGGATTTGGTTTGGTTGTCATCTCGTTATGTTCCTATGAAGGTTTCCTTTCCTAAGTTTAAGCCTCGTTTCATTGGTCCGTATAAGATTTCTGAGGTTCTCAATCCTGTGTCGTTTCGTTTGACCCTTCCAGCTTCTTTTTCCATCCATAATGTATTCCATAGGTCATTGTTGCGGAGATACGTGGCGCCTGTGGTTCCATCCGTTGATCCTCCTGCCCCGGTGTTGGTTGAGGGGGAGTTGGAGTATGTGGTGGAGAAGATTTTGGATTCTCGTATTTCGAGACGGAAACTCCAGTACCTGGTCAAATGGAAGGGTTATGGTCAGGAAGATAATTCCTGGGTCTTTGCCTCCGATGTTCATGCTGCCGATCTGGTTCGTGCCTTTCATTTGGCTCGTCCTGGTCGGCCTGGGGGCTCTGGTGAGGGTTCGGTGACCCCTCCTCAAGGGGGGGTACTGTTGTGAATTCTGTTGTCAAGCTCCCTCCTGTGGTCATGAATGGTACTTCGGCTGGTTCTGTCCATGGGCTTCCTCTGGTGGTTGTGAGTGGGGCTGCGGCTTCTGAGGTTCCTTCCACAGGTGACGAGGTTAATTCGTTAGCTGGCTGCTCTATTTAACTCCACCTAGATCATTGCTCCATGCCACCTGTCAATGTTCCAGTATTGGTCTAGTTCACTCCTGGATAGTTTTTGTGACCTGTCTTCCCAGCAGAAGCTAAGTTCCTGCTTGTTTTTCTCTGGTTTGCTCTTTTTCTGTCCAGCTTGCTATTTTGATTGTTGTCTTGCTTGCTGGAAGCTGTGGGACGCAGACGGAGCGCCTCCGCACCGTGAGTCGGTACGGAGGGTCTTTTTGCGCCCTCTGCGTGGCCTTTTTGTAGTTTTTTGTGCTGACCGCAAAGCTACCTTTCCTATCCTCTGTCTGTTCAGTAAGTCGGGCCTCACTTTGCTAAATCTATTTCATCTCTGTGTTTGTAATTTTCATCTTTACTCACAGTTATTATATGTGGGGGGCTGCCTTTTCCTTTGGGGAATTTCTCTCAGGCAAGGTAGGCTTTATTTTTCTATCTTTAGGGCTAGCTAGTTCCATAGGCTGTGTCGAGTTGCATAGGGAGCGTTAGGAGCAATCCACGGCTATTTCTAGTGTGTGTGATAGGATTAGGGATTGCGGTCAGCAGAGTTCCCACGTCTCAGAGCTCGTCCTATATTATCAGTAACTATCAGGTCATTCCGTGTGCTCTTAACCACCAGGTCCATTATTGTCCTGACCACCAGGTCATAACAGCTCCCTTTTCTGGGAGTAGGAAAACCGCTTTTAAAGCTGGAGCAGCAGGAACAAGTTTTGGCTTTCCTTGCTGACTCTGCCTCTAGCTCTTTTGCCTCCTCTTTGGAAAGTGCAAAATTTAAAAGCAGCGCATCGTCAGTGGATGCTCCCGGTCAGGAACAAGTCGCTTCCTTGTGTCCTTCACCCAGAACAACAGAGAAGGATGCGTCAGGCGACACAACAGGTTACTCCATGGAGCTCTTTACACATACCGTGCCTGGGTTAGAAAGGGAAATTGTTAACAGGCCATGCCCATTACAAGATGAATCGGACATGGAGTGCACAGATGCACAGCCACAGCTAGATTATTATGCTGTTCCATTGACTCAGATCACAACATTGCCCTCGCAGTGTACTGAGCCAGAATCTGACCCTGATGAGACTATGGTGCCCCGTCCCGAATGTTGTAGCACCGGCTTACACGGTGACACAGAGGAAGGTGCACAGGACATAGAAGAGAAGGTAATAGATGACCCAGTTGTTGACCCCGATTGGCAGTCATTGGGGGAACAGGGTGCCGCTGGCAGTAGCTCTGAAGCTGAAGAGGAGGAGCTGCAGCAGGCATCAACATCGCAACAGCTTTCACTGGCAGGCCCGTATCTGGCCAAAACGTGTGTCAAAACGAAAAACAGTTGTAGGACAGCGTGGCCATCCGGTTAAAGTAGCTCAGTGTGCAATGCCTGAAAAGGTATTCGATAGTAGGAAGAGTAAAATCTGGAAATTTTTTAACCAAGATCCGACTGATCGGTGCAAAGTGATCTGTAAGAAATGCTCAAAGACCTTTAGCAGAGGTCAGAATGTCACAAATTTAAATACAAGTTGCATGCGTAGACATTTAACCACCATGCACTAGCAAGCCCGGACTAACTACCAAACATCCCGTATAGTTGTTGCACCCGCTCACAATGAAGCTAGTCAGCAACGCTACATTCCTTCCCTCACTGTAAGCCCACCGTTTACGACACCACCTGCAGCAAATGTGGAGGTATCGTCGCAAGGCCAAAGCAGTCAGGGAATCTGTTGTGAATTCCGCTCTTGGGCTCCCTCCGGTGGTTGTAAGTGGCACTTTTGTGAGTTCTGCTCTTGGGCTCCCTCTTGTGGTTTCAAGTGGTATGGCTGCTCCTTGGAGTTAGCTGTCATCAGCTGCCTCCACTTATCGTCTCTTCTGCTCGGCTATTTAGGCCTGGCTGTTCCTTCAGCCAGTGCCACTTGTAAATGGTTCCTGGTTGGATTCACATCTCTTTGGATTTCCCTGTTTTCCTGACCAGTTCAGCAAAGCTAAGTTTTTGCTTGCGCTTTTCTGTTCAGATTGTGGACTTATCCGTTCAGTGCTTTCTATGTTTGTCCAGCGTTATCAGTATGAACTAATTCTGTCTTGCTGGAAGTTCTGGGAAGCAGATTTACCCTCCACACCTTTAGTCAGGTGTGGAGATTTTTTTGTAAACTCTGCGTGGATTTTTGTAGTGTTTTATACTGACTGCACAGTATTCCATCCTGTCCTATCTATCAAGCTAGACTGGCCTCCTGTGCTCATCCTGGTTTCATTCTGTGTATGTCTTTTTCCTCTCCACTCACAGTCATTATTTGTGGGGGGCTAATCTATCCTTTGGGGATTTTCTCTGAGGCAAGATAGTTTTCCTGCTTCTGTCTTTAGGGGTAGTTAGCTCTTAGGCTGTGACGAGATGCCTAGGGAGAGTTAGGAGCATTCCACGGCTACTTCTAGTGTTGTGTTGAGCTTAGGGACTGCGGTCAGTACAGTTACCACTTCCCTCAGAGCTCGTTCCATGTTGCTCCTAGACCACCGCATCATAACAGTACAAGTGGCCAAAAATGAATTAAATGCATCTCAAAAGAAGGAAAAGAAAGTTCTGAACCATTTTTTTTTCTGTGCTCTGGTTTGTCTTTTTTTTCCTCTTGATATCTGGGTGGTTCAGGATATATGCTTTGGCATGGATGTTCAGGGTTTGTTTTCTCGTGTGGATCAACTTGCTGCAAGAGTACAGAGTATCCAGGACTATGTTGTCCAGACTCCGGCTTTAGAGCCTAGAATTCCTACTCCTGATTTGTTTTTGGGGGACAGATCCAAGTTCTTGAACTTTAAAAATAACTGCAGATTGTTTTTTGCTTTGAAACCCCGTTCTTCTGGTGATCCCATTCAGCAAGTAAAAATCATCATATCCTTGCTGCGTGGTGATCCTCAAGACTGGGCTTTTTCTCTTGAAACAGGGGATCCGGCATTATTGAGTGTTGATGCATTTTTTCAAGCTCTCGGATTATTGTATGACGAACCAAATTCTGTGGATCATGCAGAAAAAACCCTGTTGGCCTTGTGTCAAGGTCAGGAAGCGGCAGAGTTATACTGCCAGAAATTTAGAAAATGGTCTGTGCTCACTAAATGGAATGAAGAGGCTCTGGCTACTATTTTCAGAAAAGGTCTTTCTGAAGCCCTTAAAGATGTTATGGTGGGCCTTCCTACGCCTGCCAGTTTGAGCGAATCTATGTCTCTAGCCATTCAGATCGATCGGCGTCTGCGCGAGGGCAAAGCTGTGCACCATATGGCAGTATCCTCTGAGCAGAGTCCAGAACCTATGCAATGTGATAGGATTTTGACTAGAACAGAACGGCAGGAATTCAGACGTCAGAATAGGCTGTGTTTTTACTGTGGTGATTCTGCTCATGTTATCTCTGATTGCCCTAAGCGTACTAAGAGAGACGCTAGGTCTGTTACCATTAGTACTATACAGCCTAAATTTCTCTTATCTGTGACCCTGATTTGCTCATTGTCGTCCTTTTCTGTCATGGCATTTGTGGATTCAGGCGCTGCCCTGAACTTAATGGACTTAGAATTCGCCAGGCGCTGTGGTTTTTCCTTGCAGCCTTTGCAGAGCCCTATTCCTTTGAGGGGTATTGATGCTACACCCTTGGCCAAGGATAAACCTCAGTACTGGACACAGATGACTATGTACATGGCTCCAGCACATCAGGAAGATTGCCGTTTTCTGGTGTTGCATAACCTGCATGATGTTGTTGTACTGGGTTTTCCATGGTTACAGGAACATAATCCGGTGCTGGATTGGAAAATTATGTCGGTGATATGTGGGGTTGTCAAGGGGTACATAGTGACGTTCCTTTGATGTCAATTTCCTCTTCACCCTCTTCTGAGGTCCCTGAGTTTTTGTCGGATTTCCAGGATGTATTTGATGAGCCCAAGTCCAGTTCCCTTCCACTACACAGGGACTGTGATTGTGCTATTAACTTGATTCCTGGTTGCAAGTCCCCTAAGGGCCGACTTTTCAATCTGTCTGTGCCAGAGAATGCCGCCATGCGGAGTTATGTTAAGGAGTCTTTGGAGAAGGGGCATATTCGGCCCTCTTCGTCACCATTGGGAGCGGGTTTCTTTTTTGTTGCTAAGAAGGATGGCTCCTTGAGACCCTGTATTGATTATCGTCTTCTTAATAAGATCACGGTCAAATTCCAATACCCCTTGCCTTTGCTTACTGATTTGTTTGCTCAGATTAAGGGGGCTAGTTGGCTTACTAAGATTGACCTCCGAGGGGCATATAATCTTGTTCGTATTAAACAGGGTGACGAATGGAAAACTGCATTTAATACGCCCGAAGGCCATTTTGAATATCTTGTGATACCATTTGGGCTCTCTAATGCTCCATCTGTGTTCCAGTCTTTCATGCATGATATTTTCCGCAATTATCTTGATAAATTCATGGTCGTATATTTGGATGATATTTAGATTTTTTTCGATGATTGGGAGTCTCATGTGAAGCAGGTCAGGATGGTGTTCCAGATCCTTCGTGATAATGCTTTGTTTGTGAAGGGGTCTAAGTGCCTATTCGGAGTTCAGAAGGTCTCTTTTTTGGGTTTTATTTTTTCTCCCTCGTCTATAGAAATGGATCCTGTTAAGGTTCAAGCTATTCATGACTGGATCCAACCCACATCTGTGAAGGGCCTTCAAAAATTTTTGGGCTTTGCTAATTTCTGTCGCCGTTTCATTGCCAACTTTTCCAGTGTGGTTAAGCCCCTTACTGATTTGACGAAGAAAGGCGCTGATGTGACGAATTGGTCCTCTGAGGCTGTTGAGGCCTTTCAGGAGCTTAAACGCCGATTTAATTCTGCCCCTGTGTTGCGTCAGCCGGATGTTTCTTTTCCTTTTCAGGTTGAGGTCGACGCTTCGGAGATTGGGGCAGGGGCCGTTTTGTCTCAGAGGGAGTCTGATGGTTCTTTGATGAAACCGTGTGCTTTTTTTTCCAGAAAGTTTTCACCTGCGGAACGCAATTATGATGTCGGCAATCGGGAGTTGTTCGCTATGAAGTGGGCGTTTGAGGAGTGGCGACATTGGCTTGAGGGAGCTAAACACCGCATTGTGGTCCTGACCGATCATAAGAATCTGATTTACCTCGAGTCGGCCAAGCGGCTGAATCCTAGACAGGCTCGATGGTCCCTGTTTTTCTCCCGTTTTGATTTTGTGGTCTCGTATCTTCCGGGATCTAAGAATGTTATGGCTGATGCCCTCTCTAGGAGTTTTTCGCCTGATTCTCCTGGAGTCCTTGAGCCGGTTGGCATTCTTAAGGAGGGGGTGATTCTTTCTGCTATCTCCCCTGATTTGCGGCGGGTGCTTCAGGAATTTCAGGCTGATAGGCCTGACCGCTGTCCAGTGGGGAAGCTGTTTGTTCCTGATAGATGGACATGGAAGGTTATTTCTGAGGTTCATTGTTCAGTGTTGGCTGGACATCCTGGGATTTTTGGTACCAGAGATTTGGTTGCTAGGTCCTTTTGGTGGCCTTCCTTGTCGCGTGATGTGCGTGCTTTTGTGCAGTTCTGTGGGACTTGCGCCCGGGCCAAGCCTTGCTGTTCCCGCGCTAGTGGGTTGCTTTTGCCGGTCCCTGAGAGGCCCTGGACGCAGATTTCCATGGATTTTATTTTGGATCTTCCTGTTTCCCAGAAGATGTCTGTTATCTGGGTTGTTTGTGACCGATTCTCTAAAATGGTCCATCTGGTACCTTTGCCTAAGTTGCCTTCCTCCTCAGATCTGGTTCCATTATTTTTTCAGCATGTGGTTCGTTTGCATGGCATTCCGGAGAATATTGTATCTGACAGAGGTTCTCAGTTTGTCTCTAGATTTTGGTGGGCCTTTTGTGCTAGGATGGGCATTGATTTGTCTTTTTCTTCGGCGTTTCATCCTCAGACTAATGGCCAAACTGAGCGAACTAATAAGACCTTGAAGACCTATTTGAGATGCTTTGTGTCTGCTGATCAGGATGATTGGGTGTCTTTCTTGCCGTTGGCCGAGTTTGCCCTTAATAATCGGGCTAGTTCGGCTACTTTGGTTTCACCTTTCTTTTGTAATTTTGGTTTTCATCCTCGTTTTTCTTCTGGGCAGGTTGAGCCTTCTGATTGTCCTGGTGTTGATTCTGTGGTGGACAGGCTGCAGCAGATTTGGACTCATGTGGTGGACAATTTGACGTTGTCTCAGGAAAGGGCTCAACGTTTTGCTAACCGCCGTCGGTGTGTTGGTCCCTGGCTTCGTGTGGGGGATTTGGTTTGGTTGTCTTCTCGTCATGTTCCTATGAAGGTTTCTTCTCCTAAGTTTAAGCCTCGGTTTATTGGTCCTTATAAAATTTCTGAAATTATTAATCCGGTGTCTTTTCATCTGGCGCTTCCAGCCTCTTTTGCCATTCATAATGTTTGCCATAGATCTTTGTTGCGGAGATATGTGGTGCCCGTTGTTCCCTCGGTTGACCCTCCTGCCCCAGTGTTGGTTGAGGGAGAGTTGGAATATGAGGTTGAGAAGATTTTGGATTCTCATTTTTCGAGGCGGAGGCTTCAGTATCTTGTCAAGTGGAAGGGTTATGGCCAGGAGGATAATTCTTAGGTTGTTGCCTCCGATGTCCATGCCACCGATTTGGTTCGTGCTTTTCATTTGGCTCGTCCTGATCGGCCTGGGGGCTCTGGTGAGGGTTCGGTGACCCCCCCTCAAGGGGGGTGGGTACTGTTGTGAATTCCGCTCTTGGGCTCCCTCCGGTGGTTGTAAGTGGCACTTTTGTGAGTTCTGCTCTTGGGCTCCCTCTTGTGGTTTCAAGTGGTATGGCTGCTCCTTGGAGTTAGCTGTCATCAGCTGCCTCCACTTATCGTCTCTTCTGCTTGGCTATTTAGGCCTGGCTGTTCCTTCAGCCAGTGCCACTTGTAAATGGTTCCTGGTTGGATTCACATCTCTTTGGATTTCCCTGTTTTCCTGACCAGTTCAGCAAAGCTAAGTTTTTGCTTGCGCTTTTCTGTTTACAGATTGTGGACTTATCCGTTCAGTGCTTTCTATGTTTGTCCAGCGTTATCAGTATGAATTAATTCTGTCTTGCTGGAAGCTCTGGGAAGCAGATTTACCCTCCACACCTTTAGTCAGGTGTGGAGATTTTTTTGTAAACTCTGCGTGGATTTTTGTAGTGTTTTATACTGACCGCACAGTATTCCATCCTGTCCTATCTATCAAGCTAGACTGGCCTCCTGTGCTCATCCTGGTTTCATTCTGTGTATGTCTTTTTCCTTTCCACTCACAGTCATTATTTGTGGGGGGCTAATCTATCCTTTGGGGATTTTCTCTGAGGCAAGATAGTTTTCCTGCTTCTGTCTTTAGGGGTAGTTAGCTCTTAGGCTGTGACGAGATGCCAAGGGAGAGTTAGGAGCATTCCACGGCTACTTCTAGTGTTGTGTTGAGCTTAGGGACTGCGGTCAGTACAGTTACCAGTTCCCTCAGAGCTCGTTCCATGTTGCTCCTAGACCACCGCATCATAACAGGAATCACCAGGTTCTTGGTAGGAAACACTGTATGTAGGCCAACAGCAAGAATACCATCACCAACCCTCTCTCAGTCTGCCATGTCCACCACCACCCCCGCTAGTTCCACCATATGCAGCTCTCCAGTCTAGCTCACCCTACAAGAGACTCTCCTTAGGAAAAGGATGTACTCATCCTCTCATCCGCGTACACAGTGTTTGAACGCCCACATTGCTAGACTAATCTCGTTAGAGATGATGCCCTACCGGTTGGTTGAAAGCAAAGCTTTCAAAGCCCTGATGGCCTACGCAGTACCACGCTATGACCTACCCAGTCGACACTTCTTTGTGAGAAAAGCCATCCAGCCCTCCACCAGCATGTCAAAGACCGCATTGTCCATGCACTCAGGCAATCTGTCAGTAGAAAGGTGCACCTCACAACAGATGCATGGACCAGTAGGCATGGTCAGGGAAGTTACGTGTCTATCACGGCGCACTGGGTTAATGTGGTGGATGCAGGGTACACAGGGGACAGCCATAGTGGCACAGTTCTGCCTAGCCCATGGTCTAGGAAACAGTTGGCTGTAGGCATTTGCCCCTCCTCCTCCAGAAATGAAAGCTCATCCACAGAGCGCAGTCGCACTACCACTCCATCCGCAGCTGCCAGTGTTGCAACCGTGGTGTCCCATTATGGAACGGCTTGTGGGAAGCGTCAGCAGGCTGTGTTGGAAATGAAGTGTTTGGGCGACAACAGACACACCGCGGACGTTCTGCCGACTTCTTGCAGCAAGAAACTAAATCATGGCTGGGCAGTGTACATCTTGAGGCAGGCAAGGTAGTCAGTGATAACGGAAGGAATTTTATGGCTGCCAGAGCCCTTTCACAACTGAAACACATTCCTTGCCTGGCTCACACCTTGAACCTGGTGGTGCAGTGCTTCCTGAAAAGTTATCCGGGGTTACTGTTATGATCCAGTGACCTTGGAGCCGCATGAAACTTTCTCTGGAGTAGGTAGAAACTATACTGACCGCAAATCCTGAACTAACACCGCAACTAGAAGTAGCCGTGGGGTGTGCCTAACAAACCCTAGACACCTCAACACAGCCGGAGGACTAAATACCACTATAAATGGAAATAGGAATTCTACCTTGCCTCAGAGCAGAACCCCAAAGGATAGGCAGCCCCCCACAAATATTGACTGTGAGTAGGAGAGGAAAGACACACGCAGGCAGAAAACAGGATTTAGCAAAAGAGGCCACTCTAGCTAAATAGGAAAGGATAGGACAGAATACTAAGCAGTCACTATTAAAACCCTTCCAAAAATATCCACAGCAGATAATACAAAAAATTCGACCATCCAACTAAAGATGTGGAACCTATATCTGCAACTCCTGAGAATCCAACAAGACTGAGAAAATCGATCCACTTATAGAAGGAATGAAAGTGGCACTCACCCGAATGTTGCTAAACAGTGATGTCCTTTATTCGGAAAACAAATAGACAGACATGAGGAGGAGAGGTGGCTGGTAGCAGTTAGGGTGCGGGAAGGAGGTGACGCCTCTCCTCGTCATGTCTGTCTATTTGTTTTCCGAATAAAGGACATCACTGTTTAGCAACATTCGGGTGAGTGCCACTTTCATTCCTTCTATAAGTGGATCGATATCAATATATATTTTACGGTTGAGCACCACCCAGTAGTTGCAAATTCAATTATTGTGCCGCCTACGTCCTGAATGAATCCAGCGTGCTAAAGTGAAACGTATGCCGTTTAGCCGCCCTAGTGCCTTCCTACTTCTAGTCTTTTTGCAAGACTGAGAAAATACTGACACAATCTAAGCTGGACAAGAAAAAACAAATGAATAGCACTGAATTATCAAGCACACAGCATGTGTGTCACAGAAACAAAACCAGACACTTATCTTTGCTGATTTGGCAGCAAGGCAGGAGGAACCAGCCAGAGGTCCAACACCTCCCAACAACCATGGACAACTGGCAAGGACTAATGAATCCTGCACACCTAAATACACCAGTCAGAACTGCAATCAGAAGATACACCTGACCAGGACTGCAATCCAGGGACAACTGCATTACCACCTACAACCCCCGGAGGGAGCCCAAAAGCAGAATTCACAACAGTACCCCCCCTCTTGAGGAGGGGTCACCGAACCCTCACCAGAGCCCCCAGGCCGATCAGGACGAGCCAGATGAAAGGCACAAACCAAATCAGCAGCATGGACATCAGAGGCAAAAACCCAAGAATTATCCTCCTGGCCATAACCCTTCCATTTGACAAGGTACCGAAGCCTCCGCCTCGAAAAACAAGAATCCAAAATCTTCTCAACCGCATACTCCAACTCCCCATCAACCAACACAGGGGCCAGAGGATCAACAGAGGGAACAACGTGCACCACATATTTCCGCAATAAAGATCTATGGAAGACATTATGGATAGCAAAAGAGGCTGGAAGCAATCGAAAAGACATTAATTAATCCCAAAAATCCTATAAGGACCAATAAACCGAGGCTTAAACTTAGGGGAAGAAACCTTCATAGGAACATGACGGGAAGACAACCAGACCAGATCCCCAGCCCGAAGTCGGGAACCAACACACCGACGATGGTTAGCAAAACGTTGAGCCTCCTCTTGAGACAACACCAAATTGTCCACCACATGAGCCCAAATCTGCTGCAACCTGTCAACCACAGAATCTTCACCAGAACAGTCAGAAGGCTCAACCTGCCCAGAAGAAAAACGAGGATGAAAAACAAAATTACAAAAGAAAGGCGAAACCAAAGTAGCCGAACTAGCCCGATTATTAAGGGCAAACTCGGCCAATGGCAAGAAGGCCACCCAATCATCCTGATCAGCAGACACAAAGCATCTCAAATAAGTCTCCAAAGTCTGATTAGTTCGCTCGGTCTGGCCATTTGTCTAAGGATGAAATGCAGAAGAAAAAGACAAATCAATGCCCAGCCTAGCACAAAAGGCCCGCCAAAACCTAGAAACAAACTGGGAACCTCTGTCGGACACAATATTCTCCGGAATACCATGCAAACGAACCACATGCTGAAAAAACAACGGAACCAAATCTGAAGAGGAAGGCAATATCGGCAAAGGCACCAAATGAGCCATCTAAGAGAACCGGTCACAAACAACCCAGATACCCGACATCCTCTGGAAAACCGGAAGATCAGAAATAAAATCCATAGAAATATGCGTCCAGGGCCTCTCAGGGACTGGCAATGGCAAAAGCAACCCACTAGCACGGGAACAACAAGGCTTGGCTCACGCACAAGTCCCACAGGACTGCACAAAAGAACGCACATCACGTGACAAAGAAGGCCACCAAAAGGACCTACCAACCAAGTCTCTGGTACCAAAAATACCAGGATGACCAGCCAACACAGAAGAGTGAACCTCAGAAATCACTCTACTAGTCCATCTGTCAGGAACAAACAGTTTCCCCACTGGACAGCGGTCAGGTCTGTCAGCCTGAAATTCCTGAAGAACCCATCGTAAATCAGGGGAAATGGCAGAAAGGACCACCCCTTCTTTCAGAATACCGACTGGTTCAAGGACCTCAGGAGAATCTTGCAAAAAAACTCCTAGAGAGGGCATCAGCCTTAATATTCTTAGAACCCGGAAGATACGAGACCACGAAATCAAAACGGGAAAAAAACAAGGATCATCGAGCCTGTCTAGGATTCAGCCGTTTGGCAGACTCGAGGTAAATCAGATTCTTATGATCGGTCAAGACCACAATACGGTGCTTAGCTCCCTCAAGCCAATGTCGCCACTCCTCAAACGCCCACTTCATAGCCAACAACTCCCGATTGCCGACATCATAATTGCGTTCCGCAGGCGAAAACTTATGGGAAAAGAAGGCACACGGTTTCATCAAGGAACCAACAGGATCCCTCTGAGACAAAACGGCCCCTGCCCCAATCTCAGAAGCGTCAATCTCAACCTGAAATGGAAGAGAAACATCCGGTTGGCGCAACACCGGTGCAGAAGTAGATCGGCGTTTAAGCTCCTGAAAGGCAGAGACAGCCGCAGAGGACCAATTCGCCACATCAGCGCCTTTCTTCGTCAAATCGGTCTAGGGTTTAACCACGCTGGAGTAGTTAGCAATGAAACGGCAATAAAAATTTGCAAAACCCAAAAATTTCTGAAGGCTCTTCACGGATGTGGGTTGAATCCAATCATGAATGGCCTGAACCTTAACCGGATCCATCTCCATAGATGAGGGAGAAAAAATGAAGCCCAAAAAAGAAACCTTCTGCACCCCAAAGAGACACTTAGACCCCTTCACAAACAAAGAATTGTCACGAAGGATCTGAAATACCATCCTGACCTGTTCCACATAAGACTCCCAATCATCGGAAAAAAATCAAAATATCGTCCAGATATACAATTAAGAATTTATCAATATAAGTCCAGAAGATATCATGCATGAAGGACTGAAAAACAGATGGAGCATTAGTGAGCCCGAATGGCATCACAAGGTATTCAAAATGGCCTTCGGGCGTATTAAACGCAGTTTTCCATTCATCACCCTGCTTAATACAAACAAGATTATACAGTGCCTACAAGTAGTATTCAACCCCCTGCAGATTTAGCAGGTTTAATAAGATGCAAATAAGTTAGAGCCTTCAAACAAGAGCAGGATTTATTAACAGATGCATAAATCTTACAAACCAAAAAGTTTTGTTGCTCAGTTAAATTTTTATAAATTTTAAACATAAAAGTGTGGGTCAATTATTATTCAACCCCTAGGTTTAATATTTTGTGGAATAACCTTTGTTTGCAATTACAGCTAATAATCGTCTTTTCTAAGACCTGATCAGGCCGGCACAGGTCTCTGGAGTTTTCTTGGCCCACTCCTCCATGCAGATCTTCTCCAAGTTATCTAGGTTCTTTGGGTGTCTCATGTGGACTTTAATCTTGAGCTCCTTTCTCAAGTTTTCAATTGGCTTAAGGTCAGGAGACTGACTAGGCCACTGCAACACCTTGATTTTTTGCCTCTTGAACCAGGCCTTGGTTTTCTTGGCTGTGTGCTTTGGGTCATTGTCTTGTTAGAAGATGAAATGACGACCCATCTTAAGATCCTTGATGGAGGAGTGGAGGTTCTTGGCCAAAATCTCCAGGTAGGCCGTGCTATCTATCTTCCCATGGATGCGGACCAGATGGCCAGGCCCCTTGGCTGAGAAACAGCCCCACAGCATGATGCTGCCACCACCATGCTTGACTGTAGGGATGGTATTCTTGGGGTCGTGTGCAGTGCCATCCAGTCTCCAAACGTCACGTGTGTGGTTGGCACCAAAGATCTCGATCTTGGTCTCATCAGACCAGAGAACCTTGTACCAGTCAGTCTCAGAGTCCTCCAAGTGATCATGAGCAAACTGTAGACGAGCCTTGACATGACGCTTTGAAAGTAAAGGTACCTTACGGGCTCGTCTGGAACGGAGACCATTGCGGTGGAGTACGTTACTTATGGTATTGACTGAAACCAATGTCCCCACTGCCATGAGATCTTCCCGGAGCTCCTTCCTTGTTGTCCTTGGGTTAGCCTTGACTCTTCGGACAAGCCTGGCCTCGGCACGGGAGGAAACTTTCAAAGGCTGTCCAGGCCGTGGAAGGCTAACAGTAGTTCCATAGGCCTTCCACTTCCGGATGATGCTCCCAACAGTGGAGACAGGTAGGCCCAACTTCTTGGAAAGGGTTTTGTACCCCTTGCCAACCTTGTGACCCTCCACGATCTTGTCTCTGATGGCCTTGGAATGCTCCTTTGTCTTTCCCATGTTGACCATGTATGAGTGCTGTTCACAAGTTTGGGGAGGGTCTTAAATAGTCAGAAAAGGCTGGAAAAAGAGATAATTAATCCAAACATGTGAAGCTCATGGTTCTTTGTGCCTGAACTACTTCTTAATACTTTAGGGGAACCAAACAGAATTCTGGTGGGTTGAGGGGTTGAATAATAAATGACCCTCTGAAAAGACTTTTCACAATTTAAAAAAAAAATAAACAAAGAAATAACATTCTTTTTTGCTGCAGTGCATTTCACACTTCCAGGCTGATCTACAGTCCAAATGTCACAATGCCAAGTTAATTCCAAATGTATAAACCTGCTAAATCTGCAGGGGGTTGAATACTACTTGTAGGCACTGTATGCCCCCCGAAGGTCAATCTTCGTAAACCAACTAGCTCCCTTAATCCTAGCAAACAAATCGGAAAGCAAAGGTAAAGGGTATTGAAAATTGACCGTGATCTTATTCAATAGGCGATAATCAATACAGGGTCTCAAGGAGCCATCCTTCTTAGCAACAAAAAAAAATCCCGCTCCCAACGGTGAAGAAGATGGCCAAATATGCCCTTTCTCCAAAGACTTCTTAACATAACTCCGCATGGTGGTATGTTCAGGCACAGACAGGTTGAAAAGTCGGCCCTTAGGAAACTTACAGCCTGGAATCAAGTCAATCGCACAATCACAGTCCCTATGCGGTGGAAGGGAACTGGACTTGGGCTCATCGAATACATCCTGAAAATCAGACAAAAACTCTGGAATTTCAGAAGAGGAAGAAGAGGAGATTGACATCAAAGGAACATCATTATGAACCCCCTGACAACCCCAACTAGTCACAGACATAGACTTCCAATCCAACACAGGATTATGTACCTGCAACCACGGAGAACCCAGCACGACAGCATCATGCAAATTATGCAACACCAGAAATCGACAGTCTTCCTGATGGGCTGGCGCCATGCGCATGGTCACCTGTGTCCAAAACTGGGGCTTACTTTTGAATCCTTGTGATTCCGTTCTAGACAGAATCCTATCACACTGCATTGGCTCAGGAATCTGCTCTGAGGACAACACCACAGCGCGCACAGTTCTGCGCTCCCGCAAGCGCCGGTCAATATGAATGGCCAGAGACATAGAATCACTCAGACCGAAAGGCGTGGGAAACCCCACCATAACATCTTTAACGGATTCAGAAAGACCCTTTCTGAAAATTGCCGCCAAAGCATCATCATTCCATTTAGTCAACACAGACCATTTTCTAAATTTCTGACAATACAATTCTGCCCCCTCTTGACCCTGAGACAGGGCCAACAAAGTCTTCTCCGCTTGATCCACAGAATTCGGTTCATCATATAATAATCCTAAAGCCTGAAAAAAGGAGTCTACATTAAGCAAAGCCGGATTCCCAGATTCCAGGGAAAATGCCCAATCCTGTGGATCGCCTCGCAGCAGGGAGATGAAGATTTTAACCTGCTGAATGGAATCACCAGAGGATCGAGGTCTCAGAGCAAAAAACAAATTACAGTTGTTTTTAAAACTCAAAAATTTGGACCTGTCACCAAAAAACAAATCAGAAGTAGGAATCTTCGGCTCTAAAACAGGAGTCTGAACAATATAATCAGAAATACCCTGTACCCTAGCAGCAAGCTGGTCTACACGAGAAGCTAATTCCTGAACATCCATGCTAGCACAAGACTTCTCAGCCACCCAGAGAAAAAGAGGGAAGAGAAGACAAAGCAGACTGCAGAAAAAAAAATGGCTCAACACCCTTCTTCCCTTCTTCTGAGATGCATTTAACTCATTATTGGCCAGTTGTACTGTTATGATCCGGTGACCTTGGAGCCGCATGAAACTTTCTCTGGAGTAGGTGGAAACTATACTGACCGCAAATCCTGATCTAACACCGCAACTAGAAGTAGCCGTGGGGTGTGCCTAACAAACCCTAGACACCTCGACACAGCCGGAGGACTAAATACCCCTATAGATGGAAATAGGAATTCTACCTTGCCTCAGAGCAGAACCCCAAAGGATAGGCAGCCCCCCACAAATATTGACTGTGAGTAGGAGAGGAAAGACACACGCAGGCAGAAAACAGGATTTAGCAAAAGAGGCCACTCTAGCTAAATAGGAAAAGATAGGACAGAATACTAAGCGGTCAGTATTAAAACCCTTCCGAAAATATCCACAGCAGATAATACAAAAAATTCCACCATCTAACTAAAGACGTGGAACGTATATCTGCAACTCCTGAGAATCCAACAAGACTGAGAAAATACTGACACAATCTAAGCTGGACAAGAAAAAACAAATGAATAGCACTGAATTATCAAGCACACAGCATGTGTGCCACAGAAACAAAACCAGACACTTATCTTTGCTGATTTGGCAGCAAGGCAGGAGGAACCAGCCAGAGGTCCAACACCTCCCAACAACCATGGACAACTGGCAAGGACTAATGAATCCTGTACACCTAAAGACCCCAGTCAGAACTGCAATCAGCAGATACACCTGACCAGGACTGCAATCCAGAGACAACTGCATTACCACCTACAACCACCGGAGGGAGCCCAAAAGCAGAATTCACAACAGGTTACCCGCCCTGCTCCTGAAGGTGCGCAGACTTTGCTCGCACATCCGCCGTTTGCCCGTACACTCCAGCCGTATGCAGAACCATCAGCGATCTTTGATGCATCCCCAGCACTGCCTAATATTCGACGTTGCAACAAGGTGGAACTCCACACTGCACATGCTTCAGAGGCTGTGCGAACAGAGGCATGCTGTAAAGTATTGGTGGGAGGATACACATATACAGGCACAGTTGGATGGCAGACATGGAGTTGTCAGGTGTGCAGTGGTCGAAGCTACTAGATCTGTGTCAAGTCCTTCAGTGTTTTGAGGAATGCACACGCCTGGCTAGTGCAGACGACGCCATCATAAGCATGAGCATCCCCCTAATGCGTCTGCTGATGCAAAGTTTGATGCACATAAAGGAGCAGGCGTCTGCAGCCGAGGATGAGGGTAGCCTTGATGACAGTCAGCCACGGTCTGCTCAGGGAAGTCTCCTGGACGAGGTGGCGGACGAAGAGGAGGAGGATGAGGAGGATGTTGGGGATGAATATTTATGGGAGGAGGAAGACTCTCAAGGGCAATAGAAACTGGTGGCGTTGCAAGGTCAGGTACAGGGTTTTTGAGGGAGACAAGTGATGTAGATTTGCCAGAAAGTGTTCCTCAACCCAGCACAAGCAGTGAATTGACACCTGGAACATTGGCCCACATGGCGGATTATGCCTTGCGTATCCTAAAAAGGGACCCACACATTATCAAAATGATGACCGATGACGATTACTGGTTGGCCTGCCTCCTGGATCCATGCTATAAAGGGAAATTGCAAAATATCATGCCATATGAGAACCTTGAGCAAATATTGGCTACCAAAAAAGCAACTCTTGTAGACTGTTTGGTTCAGGCATTCCCAGCACACAGCGGCGGTGATGGTTCTCACACGAGCTGCAGGGGGCAACATGGCAGAGGTGTTAGTGGTGCACAAATCAGAAGTGGCGTTGCACAGAGGAGTTTTATGACCAGGTTGTGGAGTGATTTCGCAATGACTGCAGACACGACAGGTACTGCAGCATCAATTCAAAGTGACAGGAGACAACATTTGTCCAGTATGATTACTAACTATTTTTCCTCCCTTATCGATGTTCTCCCTCACCCATCATTCCCATTTGATTACTGGGCATCCAAAATAGACACCTGGCCTGAATTGGCAGAATATGCATTGCAGGAGCTTGCTTGCCTCGCAGCTAGTGTGCTAACAAAAAGAGTATTCAGTGCTGCTGGTTCAATACTGACCGAAAAAAGGAGTCGTTTGGCTACCCAAAATGTTGATGATCTAACCATCATTAAAATGAACCAATCATGGATTTCTAATTTTTTGCCCCACCTTTCCCTGCTGACACCTAGCTTTCCTGTAAAAAGGTCTTGCTTTTGGACTGGTCTTACTGACTGCTCCAATTTCTCCATTTGCAGCTGCTGTATGTCCAGCCTACGACATTTTTACACCTCCCTAAATGGGCTGACTCCCCCCACGGGGCCGTGGTCACCACTTGGCGCAAGCACCCGTGCGATTGCCGTTTGGCTGAAGAGGTGGGTGTGCCCACTTTTAGGCGATGGCACTGGCACAGGGTCCCTCATAGTCCAATGAAGTGTCTCTGGCGGTGGTGGTGCGCACCCAACGTCAGACACACCGTCGTAACATGAGGGGCCCTGGGCCAGTAATGCCACCCACGAGAGAGTGTTCCCCCCCAAGCTCAAACAGTGCTCTACCACTTGCAAAATTATCTCTTACTGCTCCACCACTGTTTAGTCTGTGTGGTTAAATCATTCAGTGGCACTGCCAATACCAATTTGTTGACATGTATGATGCTAGTAAAAATATTCAGGGGCCCTGTCCTACATTTACACCAGTTAATACTTTGCGCCAAATACCACTGTCTGCAAGTCAGCAGAGGAGCCCACCCCTTTACCTAGGTATGCCACGTGTTTATTTGTGAATTTTTTTTTTGCCAGACATTAACCTCACCTTATTATTTTGACCTACTAACTGTGTCAGACACTCCTTCCAATTGTCCTCCGCTGACCACACCACTGCTGCCTGTGTACCCCTGTAACCTATTTAAACCTGCATCGAGCCTACTTTTTTTTATTTTGGGCCTACTAAGTCTGTCTGCGGTCCCTCCTTGGAATCATCCTTCGCTGACCACACCAATGCTGCCTGTGTACCCCTGTAACCTATTTAAACCTGCATCAAGCCTACATTTTTTATTTTAGGCCTACTGTCTGTCTGCGGTCCCTCCTTGCAATCGTCCTTTGCTGACCACACCAATGCTGCCTGTGTACCCCTGTAACCTATTTAAACCTGCATCGAACCTATTTTTTTATTTTAGGCCTACTAAGTCTGTCTGCGGTCCTTCCTTGGAATCGTCCTTCGCTGACCACACCAATGCTGCCTGTATACACCTGTAACCTATTTAAACCTCCATCGAGCCTACTTTTTTATTTTAGGCCTACTAAGTCTGTCTGCGGTCCCTCCTTGCAATCGTCCTCCGCTGACCACACCAATGCTGCCTGTGTACCCCTGTAACCTATTTAAACCTGTATCGAGCCTACTTTTTTTATTTTAGGCCTACTAAGTCTGTCTGCGGTCCCTCCTTGCAATTGTCCTCCGCTGACCACACCAATGCCAACTTTTTAGTTTAAGGCCTACTACCTGTGTCTGTATGCGCCACTCAATACAGCTGATATTTTTAATCTGAAACTGCATTTGGGCTACTAGTTTGGTTAGGGCCTACTAATGGTGTCTGCCGCTCCTAGGTGTTCTCCTGGTTTAATTTCCTGAGCTTCTATCTTCAGGCTTTCCGCCTATATTTTTAATATTAAACTGCATTTGGGCTACTAGTTTGGTTTGGGCCTAGTAACGGTGTCTGCCACTCCTAGGTGTTCTCCTGGTTTAATTTCCTGAGCTTCTATCTTTAGGCTTTCGGCCTGTATTTTTAGTATTAAACTGCATTTGGCCTACTAGTTTGGTTGGGGCCTACTAACGGTTTCTGCCACTCCTAGGTGTTCTCCTGGTTTAATTTCCTGAGCTTCTATCTTCAGGCTTTCGGCCTGTATTTTTAATATTAAACTGCATTTGGCCTACTAGTTTGGTTGGGGCCTACTAACGGTGTCTGCCGCTCCTAGGTGTTCTCCTGGTTTAATTTCCTGAGCATCTATGTTCAGGCTTTTGGCCTATATTTTTAATATTAAACTGCATTTGGCCTACTAGTTTGGTTGGGGCCTACTAACGGTGTCTGCCGCTCCTTGGTGTTGTCCTCCAAGGAAAAAACCTAAACTTCAATCTTCAGGCTTTCGGCCTATATCAGATATTTACCTGCATTTAGCCTACTAGTTTGGTTGGGGCCTACTAACGGAGTCTGCCGCTCCTAGGTGTTCTCCTAGTTTAATTTCCTGAGCTTCTATCTTCAGGCTTTCGGCCTATATTTTTAATATTAAACTGCATTTGGCCTACTAGTTTGGTTGGGGCCTACTAACGGTGTCTGCCGCTCCTAGGTGTTCTCCTGGTTTACTTTCCTGAGCTTCAATCTTCAGGCTTCGGCCTATATTTTTAATATTAAACTGCATTTGGCCTACTAGTTTGGTTGGGCCTACTAACGGTGTCTGCCACTCCTTGCTGTTCTCCTCCACTGAACAAAGCTGTGCCGCCTGTTTACTACTGTTACCAATTTTGAACTGCATTTAGCCTACTTACAGATTTGGGCCTACTCACTGTGTCAGCTTCTCATTACAGTTGTCCTCCACTGAACAAAGCAATGCCGCCTGGTTAGTCCTGTTACCAATTTTGAACTGCATTTAGCCCACTTTATTATTTGGGCCTATATCTGTGTTTCCTCCTCATCTTGCCCATTGCCCAGCCAGTGCTAGATGAGTCTGCTGGTACATTGACCCAGACCACTACATTCCCCTTGCATGCTACACAGCCAGAATCTGACCCTGCTGAAAGTCAGGTTCCCCTTCCCGCATACTATACCACCTTACACGGGGACAAAGATGAAGGTGCAGATGAAAGTGCAGGTTCCTTCATCAGGTGGGGGGGGCCTACTCGTTGGCAACGTCACTGGCACAGGGCCCCTCATAGTACGCAAAAGTGTCGCTGCCGGTGGGAGGCGCCCCCGCCGTGCAAACACACTGCCGTACTTTGAGGGGCCCTGTGCTAGTGCCAATGCGAACGGATGGGCCCCCCCTGCTTGCTTAGGATCTCAGCACTTGCAAAGTTGAAATACTTACCTCTCCCTGCTCCACCACCGTGACGTAGTCCACATTTCCTGGGCCCACTAAAAGCTTGAACCAGCCCTACCCCCCACAACTTTAGCCAAATGACCCCCAATTTCCAATGCCCAACTACTATTATAAGGTAAATTAAGATTGACAAGCTTCAGTAACAAGAATGGATGTTTTTGCCATTAAAATGTGCACTGTAGGTGTTTTCCTGGCCTCCACTCACTGCCGACTATGCTTCCCCATTGACTTGCATTGGGTTTCGTGTTTCGGTCGATCCCCGACTTTTCGCGATAATCGGCCGATTTCACTCGACCCGACTTTTGAGAGAGTTGGGTTCCGCGAAACCCGACTCGATCCTAAAAAAGTAAAAGTCGGTCAACCCTAGTTGTTACTGTTTGTGTTTGAAACTGTTAAACTGTAAAGCGCTGCGGAATATGTTGGCGCTATATAAATAAAGATTATTATTATTATCATTATTATTAATGTGTGCCAACCTCATAAAAGCATACTGAAGTCGGGACTTGAATCACACCAAATGGATTTTCAACTACCGACTGACAAGGGCACAAAGAACTGTGGAGTGTACCTTTGGCTTGCTGGTATCTAAATGGCGCATTTTGGGAACACCAATCAATCTAAAAATTGAGACAATTGATGAGGTTGTGAAAGCGTGTGTTGTTATGCACAATCACATCCTGGCAAAAGAGCGACCCAACTTAGAACCTGAGGAACCTATTACATTGCATGATTACTACAGTGGAAGTTGCCCAGATGAGGGATAAGTTTGCTGCATATTTTATTTCTGATAATTGACATGTGGCATGGGAAGACGGAATGGTTTAAGCCACTAAGTATGTACCTGTAATGTAAAAATATACCTGTAATGTTAAAATGTTCCTGTAATGTTTAAATATACCTGTAATTTTTGCTGAATTAAATAATAAAATACCTGTAGTAAAACATCCGTTACAAGTTCCCTCAACAATACAATACACATGTGTGTGTTTGCGGCGGTGACACTTAAAGAGACAAAGAAAACACAGATATTGTGCAAAGAAAATAAACATTTATGTAACAAAAAAAATTGGGTTAGGATTGGGGTCTATCTGAGGGTGATATGGGGTGGACCTTGGGGGTGTGGAGCTGTGAGGATTGGGTGTTAGTTGATGAGGAAAGGGTTACAGGGGAAGGGGCAACAAATTGAAGGATTGGATCATGGATGGAATCATTAGAATGGATAGACAAACTGGAAGGGACAGACAACAAGGATGGTAGTGACACATTTGACAACAGAGACACATTAGTATGTGAGGGTGGAGGTGGTGAATCCAATTTTGGAAGGGTTTTTTGCCTCCTGGTCTTTGTTCTGGTGGTAATGTGTTTAGTTTTGGAACTTTGTTTTCTTGGCCATTTGGGAGTGGTGGCTTGTGTAGCAGTCTTCTGGCGTGGTGCTGGACTGGGCAGCGTGGTGGATGCTGCTGGCTGCAGGGGTGCTGAACTTGGGAGCATGGTGGATGCTGCTGGCTGCAGGGATGACGAAGTTAGCAGCGTGGTGGATCTGCGAACTGGAGGCAGCAGTGGTGAAGGAGAGTTCGTTGCTGTGGGAGTTTGAAAGTAGATGTTCGGCTGCTGGTTATATCCTCCGGCCTGTGGATTGTAGCTTTTGGACTGCTGATCCTGCTTCTTCTGCAATGCATGGCTGTAAGCAACTTGGCAGGCCTGCATGATGTTGAGCTGGAATTTAGGTGTAAGGTTTTCCGACACTTACCGCTCTATTGATGAAAAAAATGTTGCACCGGTCTTTCAAGGTCGGCATCCAGGCAGTCAAGGCATTTGTTGACATCCTGTAGAAGTGTGTTGACATGGATAAACCCACTGTTCAGTCTATCACCAAGCACCTTAATCCCATCCTGCAAGATCGAGCTTAAGTGCATAAACTCGGGCATGAGTGACCTCTCCCACGTCCTCTGCCACTGACGAGAAGACCCAACCAAAGCAGAGATAGAGGGCTGGGAAAGGGGACTACCTGATGGACCAGAGGCTGCCTGTTCCTCAGCTTGTGAGGTCTGACAGGTTGTTACATCACTGGTGAATGATTGGTACTGCGTCTGTTCATTGGCTGGTCGATGAGGGGCCGCTTCAACAAAGGATGATCCAGGTTGTGTTGTTCTGCACCAGGTTCAGTGGTGAAAATAAAATAAAAACATTAGTAAAAAAACAAAAATAGGTTAAATAATAGTAAGAAAACACAAAAGATACACACGTTCGCGTAGCAAGCGCAGGCCTCAGAAAAGCAAGCTTTCAGCAGTATTTGTATTTTCTTATTATCCTTTGAGCAGCACCACTTTTAACCTGGTTTTCATGTCCTTGTTGAAGTGTTCCTTCATCGAGCGCCAACACACTCTTATTCTCTTCACTGTGAAGGGGGAAAAATAGGAAAAAATTAATTGTAAAACAATGCACCTATATTTACAGCTTCACTGGCGCATCACACCACATTGCAATACTTACCAAAATCATTTCTGTTACGTGGTGTGGCATGGTCCCAATCATGCAACAGCGATCTGGCCACTTCTTCCCAGAGTCATGGAATCACAACAATGTCAGAGTGCTGACGATCACGGGTGTCCCACAACGGTACTCACTCTTGCACAAGGTTAATTACTTGCTCGTTGTCAATGTCCTATTTGGCTTCTTCCCGTTGTGGAACCTATAGATCCAATAAAACAAAATAATTTTAAGTAAAAATGAAAAACAAAAAAAAACAATTACAACTGATGAAAAGAATACTTACTTACATCACGTCTTTCCTCCTGAGACACATGAACCTGACGACCCTGGAAAGAATCATTTCCACTCGACTGCTCCTGCTCTTCATCAGTGGAAGGTACCTGTAAAAAAATGACATGATTTAACACAGGTGTAGTATTGCCGGTCAATACATACCAATCAATATAGCAAATGTAATAACATAATCGGTGTCATGTCCACCCTGGGAAGCAGTCAGCTCTTCACTTGAGGACAGTGGCGTAACTACCGCGGTCGCAGCGGTCGCCAGTGCGACCGGGCCCGGCAGGTCAGGGGCCCGGGCCCGGCAGGCAGGCTCGGACTGGCAGTGCCTCCCCCCGCTCCAGGGCCTCCCCCCCCTTCCCCGCCGCCGCCGCCGCTGCCTTGAATACTCACCCTGCTCCAGCAATGGTCTCGGCGTCTGCACTGCAGCTCGTTCCTGCTTGAGCGGTCACGTGACACCGCTCATTAAGATCATGAATATGCGCATATTCATGATCTTAATGAACGGTGTCACATGACCGCTCAAGCAGGAAGAAGGTGCTGCGCCGGCGCCGCCGTCTGGAGTCGGGACAGAGCGCGAGGGATGTCGGCACGGCCGTGCAGTGGGAAGACAGGTGAGTATGAGGGACGAGGGACGGGGGGACGGGGGGACGGGGGAACGGGAGGATGAAGGAGGACATAAGCCGGCGCGCCGAGCAGGAGCGGAGAGCTAAGCCTGCATACAGGGGGGAATATGAGCCATGCAGGGGGGAATATGAGCCATGCAGGGGGGGATATGAGCCATGCAGGGGGGAATATGAGCCATGCAGGGGGGAATATGAGCCATGCAGGGGGGAATATGAGCCATGCAGGGGGGAATATGAGCCATGCAGGGGGGAATATGAGCCATGCATACAGGAGGGGTAATATGAGCTATGTATATGGGATAGGAGGGAGATGAGCCATGCATACAGGAGGGGGGTCATTATACAGTATTGAGCATCATGTGTGGCCGTTATACAGTATGCAGCATCATGTGTGGCCATTATACAGTATGGAGCATCATGTGTGGTGGCCGTTGTACAGTATTGAGCATCATGTGTGGCCATTATTCTATGGGGGTTACATTGAGTTGTATGGCAGGGCTGCAGGGGGGGGGGCCCATTTGGAAGTTCGCACCGGGGCCCCTAACTTTGTAGTTACGCCACTGCTTGAGGACATGGTTGAAAAGCAGGCAGCAGACAAGTGAAACACTACAGAAAAAAAAGGAAAACAAAATTTAAACTTGTTAAGAGCCAAACACAATGTAGACCAAAACAAACAAAAAAATGGACACCAATACTTACATCACAGGCAGTAGTCCAACAGCACAGCAGTCAGCACAGGACAGGGACAGACGGCAGCACCAGGACAGATGGCAGCTCCAGGTGAGACGCCAGCACCAGGAGACAATCAGTCTAAAAGGAACAGAAAAAAAATTTGAGACGGACATTTTCAGAGGTTCTAGACTTACATAGCCAGTGTTGTCCTCACCAGGACTGCAGCACCAGGACAGACGTGAGCACCAACAGAGACAGCAGCACCAGGACAGACAGCAGCATCAGGAGAGACGCCAGGACCAGGAGAGATGGCAACACCAGGAGACAGCCAGTCTAAAAGGAACAGAAAAAAAATTAAGAGACAGACATTTTCAAAGGTTCTATACTAACATAGCCACTGTTGAACTCACCAGGACGGCAGCACCAGGATAGATGCTAGCACCAGCAGAGACAGCAGCACCAGGACAGACGCCAGCAACAGGAGAGATGCCAGCACCAGGAGAGATGGCAGCACCAGGAGACATCCAGTCTAAAAGGAACAGAAAAAAATAATTAGTACAAAGTACAGACAGCAGTGAGAGACAGACATTTTCAAAAGGTTCTATACTTACATAGCCAGTGTTGTTGTCAGATCCAGAGTCTTGAAAGTAATGGCCTTGCAGTTTCCACAACTCCTTTTATCAGCTTTGGTTTTTGGGGGTGGAGACATCATTTCCTGGACATGATTAGTTCAATTCGTTCCTATAGACAGTAATGCATTCTTTGATGCAATCATCCGCATGCATTGCATGATTTGACTCCTCCAAAAATGCAACATGTTGCTTTCGCCGTGTCCCACCGCACACCGCGAAATAACGCATGTGTACGCAAACGCATGTGAACGCATGTCAATCTGTACACCATGTTAAATATATGTACACATGATGCATGTGTATCTATGTGGATCAAACGCTGCGCACAAAGACAGAAATGTAAACCAGCCTAAGCTGGAGCATTTTTCCAGGTTCACATCACGTAGACTAATTTCCTGAGTGATCTCCCTTCTACTATTTTACCAGTGACAATCTCACAAGATGAAAAAATAGAAAATGTCCATCCAATACAACCAAGAGGTGGGAAAAGACAAAGGGAAGAGGCACAACCATACTGCAGAATCAAGTCTGGCATAAAATAGCTAATCTTTCCTTCATAATCCCAATTGTCTATTTACTGGACCAAAAATTCAGAAAATAACATAACACCATTGTATAAACATTTGTTATATTCTTATATTGAAAAAAAATATCCAAGCCCTTTTTTAAACCATTAAGTGTTTCCTCTGTGACCAGCATCGGAGGTAGACTAGTCCATAGATTAACCGTTCTGGAGGTTGAAACTTATTTTCTCCAGAAGGAGGAAGTTCCCCCTTGCCTTTTGACAGGGTTTTACATGAACTATCATTTGACTATACTTTTTATATTGGGAACCTGTCATGTAATATAACTCTATTTATCTGCAGATTCTGGGTTAGTCTGCAGGTTAAAATTGTTCTGTCACTGTGCGGCACCAACAATGAGAGCCCCGCTGCCAGGAGGTAATAAACTTTATTCCTCCTTGCAGGCTAGCGCTTTCAGTCACATGAGAGGTGCTGGAACAGCTTCAGTCACCGCTCAGTGTAAAGAGAGTGGCAGAAGTAACTGTGCCCCCAGCACTGACTGACAGCTGGCTCTCATACTGAACATGTTATCAGTCAGTGCCAGAGGTGTGAGGGCAGGCACCGCTCTCCATACTCTGAGCGGTAAATCAAACCATGCTGACACTGAAAGCAGGTGTGGAAATGCAGTAATGCAGGGATTGCAGAACAAGGCTGTATAACAATCTTATTTAATTTCTTAACAAAAGGGGATTGTATTGATCTCATCGCACAGATTAATAAACAATCAGAGGTGAACAACAAACAAGGGTGATAAAATGGTTAACTCGGCAGTCTGGTACTTAAATGGCACTTATCGTAGTCATCTCTTTTCCTTTTGCACATACAGACTGATGTGAGTTGGAGTTCTGGCAACGTCCAGCGTGGTGTCCTCAGAAGAATCCCAACAAAGCACGGTCCAGCTTCTGGTGGCAACGGGCGGTCACCAGTTCTGCCCAAAGAGCCCCTAGTCCATAAATCTGTGCAGCCAAAGTGGGGAGCGCTGCAGGAGTCATTATACAACAGGTGTGCTGCCATACGTCGGTCAGCAATGGGGAACGCACCTCAGAGTCCTGCACGTAGCGCCGGCTCCTCCCCACGAGCACTGTCCTCTGTTTAGCCGGATGCGCAGCACTCTGCATACTCACTGGACTAATGACACGTATGCGAGAGTTCAGACATAGCTCAACTCCGCACTGCCTCTCACACTGCGGAGTCCGCTGCACACTTGACTTTCCTCTCGCTGCCAGCGGGAAACTGAGACTTCTTTCCCGTGCTTCCTGTACACTGTCCGGCTTAGCTACGCCCCTCTACCCGGGTCATGGGACCTGTCCGGTCTCCCATTCATTCCCCCCAGCAACGCTGGGTGCAGCCTCGACAGTTCCAGGCCCAGCATGACGTAGGTAGCCGCAGCCCGATCTTCCTCCTTACAATGCCACCCCTGTGACTGAAAGAGTGAGCATGCTGATAAGAATATAGATAATTTCCTCCCCGCAGTGGGGCTCTCAGTATGGGCACCACATGGTGTCAGAACGCTATTAACCTGCAAATTAACACCATATCTGCAGGTTAATAGCTTTATTTTACATGACAAGTTCCTTTTAAATGTGTCTTATGAAGATTAAATGAATGTAATTATTTTACATTTTTTTAATCTTTGTCATAACTAAGATCATCCATGCCCATTACCAGTTTTATGGCTCTTCTTTCTACCTTTTATAACTCCAAGTCAACCTTTATATTTACTGGTTTCCAGAAATTAGCTGCATATTAATGATGATGTTGCACTATTGCTTTATAAAGTGGTAGTGTTACATCCCTTTCCCATGAGTTCATACCACTTAATAATAATATGACCTACAATTAATCACAGATCCATCCATTTGACTCTCCTAGTTTTCTTCCATCTAGAACATATGATGCCCAGATATTATTAGTACCCATGTGCATCCCTTTACATTTTTCCACATTCTATCTCATAAGCCATGTACATGCCCAAACACCCAGTTTGTGTAAAAGCTTGTAAGTTATGAAAGTCTTCCATAGACTGCACTATATTACATAGTTTGGTGTCATCTTAAAAAGAGAACAACATTGTCTTCTATATTATTAATAAATACCCTATATACTTGAGTATAAGCCAAGAATTTCAGCCCATTTTTTTAGGCTGAAATTGCCCTTCTCGGCTTATACTGGAGTCATACCCAGGGGTCGGCAGGGGAGGGGGAGCGGCAGCTGTCTAATAATACTCACCTGTGACTCCAACTCCCATAGGGGTGGAGCCGCATATTCATTACTGTAATGAGCGGTACCATGTGACCGCTCAATACAGGAAGAAGCTGCCGGCACCCGGAGAACCTTGGACTGCACTGCGCCAGGAGCAGGTGAGTATAATGCAGTGCGCGATATTCACCTGTTCCCCGTTCCACCAACGGCCACCGCTGCACCTCCCCCATCCTCTGCAGTGACGCTCAGGTCAGAGGGCGCGATGACGCGATTAGTGTGTGTGCCGCCCTCCTTCTAAGCGTCAGTGCGGAGGATGGGGAAGACACAGTGGCGGCCGTCGGTGGAACGCAGACTGGTGAATATAGCAAGTGCCAGGGTCCTGAGAGGTGAGTATGTAATTTTCTTTTTTAATCGCAGCAACAGCATATGAGGCAAATGTCTGTATGGAGCATCTTATGGGGCCATGTGCAGCGTTATATGGGGCAAATATCTGCATGGGGCCATGTGCAGCATGATATGGGGCAAATATCTGTATGGGGCCATGTGCAGCATTATATGGGGCAAATATCTGTATGGGGCCATGTGCAGCATTATATGGGGCAAATATCTGTATGGGGCCATGTACAGCATTATATAGGGCAAATATCTGTATAGAGCAATCTTATGGGGCCATGTGCAGCATTATACAGTTAGGTCCATATATATTTGGACAGATACAACATTTTTCTAATTTTGGTTATAGACATTACCACAATGAATTTTAAACAAAACAATTCAGATGCAGTTGAAGTTCAGACTTTCAGCTTTCATTTGAGGGTATTCACATTAAAATTGGATGAAGGGTTTAGGAGTTTCAGCTCCTTAACATGTGCCACCCTGTTTTTAAAGGGACCAAAAGTAATTGGACAGATTATATAATTTTAAATACAATTTTTATTTCTAGTACTTGGTTGAAAACCCTTTGCTGGCAAAGGCTGCCTGAAGTCTTGAACTCATGGACATCACCAGATGCTGTGTTTCCTCCTTTTTGATGCTCTGCCAGGCCTTCACTGCGGTGGTTTTCAGTTGCTGTTTGTTTGTGGGCCTTTCTGCCTGAAGTTTAGTCATTAACAAGTGAAATGTTGCTCAATTGGGTTGAGATCAGGTGACTGACTTGGCCATTCAAGAATATTCGACCTTTTTGCTTTAATAAACTCCTGGGTTGCTTTGGCTTTATGTTTTGGGTCATTGTCCATCTTTAGTATGAAACAACAACTAATCAGTTTTGCTGCATTTGGCTGGATCTGAACACACAGTATGGCTCTGAACACCTCAGAATTCATTCGGCTGCTTCTGTCCTGTGTCACATTATCAATAAACACTAGTGACCCAGTGCCACTGGCAGCCATTCATGCCCAAGCCATCACACTGCCTCCGCCGTGTTTTACAGATGATGTGGTATGCTTTGGATCATGAGCTGTACCAAGCCTTTGCCATACTTTTCTCTTTCCATCACTCTGGTAGAGGTTGATCTTGGTTTCATCTGTCCAAAGAATGTTCTTCCAGAACTGTGCTGGCTTTTTTAGATGTTTTTTAGCAAAGTCCAGTCTAGCCTTTTTATTCTTGATGCTTATGAGTGGCTTGCACCATGCAGTGAACCCTCAGTAGTTACTTTCATGAAGTCTTCTCTTTATGTTAGATTTGGATATTGATACGCCGACCTCCTGGAGAGTGTTGTTCACTTGGTTGGCTGTTGTGAAGGAGTTTCTCTTCACCATGGAGATTATTCTGCGATCATCCACCACTGTTGTCTTCCGTGGGCGCCCAGGTCTTTTTGCATTGATGAGTTCACCAGTGCTTTCTTTCTTTCTCAGAATGTACCAAACTGTAGATTTTGCCACTCCTAATATTGTAGCAATTTCTCGCATGGGTTTTTTTCTGTTTTCGCAGCTTAAGGATTGCTTGTTTCACCTGCATGGAGAGCTCCTTTAACCTCATGTTTACTTCACAGCGAAACCTTCCAAATGCAAGCATCACACCTCAAATCAACTCCAGGCCTCTTATCTGCTTAATTGAGAATGACATAACGAAGAGATTGCCCACACCTGTCCATGAAGTAGCCTTGGAGTCAATTGTCCAATTACTTTTGGTCCCTTTAAAAACAGGGTGGCACATGTTAAGGTGCTGAAACTCCTAAACCCTTCATCCAATTTTAATGTTGATACCCTCAAAAGAAAGCTGAAAGTCTGAACTTCAACTGCATCTGAATAGTTTTGTTTAAATCTCATTGTGGTAATGTCTATAACCTAAATTAGAAAAATGTTGTCTCTGTCCAAATATATATGGATCTAACTGTATGGGGCAAATATCTCTATGGGGCCATAGAAAGCATTATATGGGGCAAATATCTCCATGGAGCATCTTATGGGGCCATGTGCAGCATTATATGGGGCAAATATCTCTATGGAGCATCTTATGGGGCCATAATCAGAATTTGTGGAGCATTATATGGGGCAAATGTCTGTATGGAGCATCTTATGGGGTCATAATCAACATTTGTGCAGCATTATATGGGGCATATTTTAAAGTGGAGCATCTTATGGGGCCCATCATAAACTTTATGGAACATTATATGGGGCTCCTGATTCAATATGGATATTCAAAAACACTTAACCTACTGATGTCTCAATTAATTTTACTTTTATTGGTATCTATTTTTATTTTTGACATTTACCAGTAGCTGCTGCATTTTCCCTAGGCTTATACTCGAGTCATTAAGATTTCCCAGTTTTTTGTGGCAAAATTAGGGAGGTCGGCTTATACTCGGGTCGGCTTATACTCGAGTACATACGGTAAATAGACTACTACAGGACCCAACACTGAACCTTCCGGTCCCACCGCTTAAATCTGGAAATCATTCAGAGTAGAAGTCATTCTCCACACCTCTCTGGATGCATTATTTTAGCCAGTTTTAGCTCCAAATAGAAATCTTACTATAGAGCTTAATTTACCCATTATATGGGACAGTGTCAGATACCTTTACAAAGTCCAAAAACACTTTATCCACAGATACACCTCTGTCTGGATTTTTGCTCACCTCTTCATAAAAACTCTAAAAACTCATCAGGTTAGGCCCTTTCACATATCAGTTTTTTGCCGTCAGTCACAATCCGTTGGCTTGACGGATCAATGGATCTGTCGCAGATTGTGAAAAATTGATGCGACGGATCCGTTTTTTGGATGGAGCCAACTAGCGGATCTGGCTAATTGGATCGGAGCATGCTCAGTTAAAAAAACGGAATCCGTTGATGGATTCTCGTCATTTGACGGATCCGGCGCCATAGGCTTCCATTCTAGTAAACAACAGACAAGGACGGATCCATTGCTGTCTGTTTTTTCAATGTACACAAAAAATGTTACTTTGTCCATTGTCTCCAGCCACCGGACAACATTTTTTTGACAGATCCGGTGAACCACGGATGAAACCTGAGGCTATCCGTCACAATCTGTTGCTAATACAATTCTATGAGAAAAAAACGGATCCGGCAGTATCAGTCCCCAGATTTGTTTTTTCAAAATTCGACGGATTGCAACTGATGGCAAAAAACTTGTGTGCGAAAGGGGCCTAAGTGCGATATATAGCATGCCTTTTTCTTTTTTAACCCCTTTTTGACATCGGACGTAATATTATGCCAATGTAGGACTCCTTCCCTTTGATGTGAGTTCCGACGCTGAGCCTACATCTTTTCCGGCATATGACAGCTGTTTTAAACAGCTGACATGTGACTATCAGCCGCGGATGGAATCGCGATCCACCTGCAGCTGTTAACTAGTTAAATGCCAGTGTCAATCTCTGACCACGACATTTAAAGTGTGTTTCCGGCAAGCGAGCATGCCGGAAATCCCACCCATCGTTGACCCTGATGGGTTGGTATGGCAACCAGAGGTCTCCTGCAGACCTCTATGGTTGTCACTGTCATATTGCTATGAGCACCGCCTGGTAGTCAGCGCTCATAGCAAGTCAGCAATTCTGCTACATACAGGCGATCTGATCATCACCTGTATGTAGCAGAGCTGATCGGATTATGGCGGCTTCTAGTCTCCTAAGAAAAGTAAAAAAAGTTTTGAAAAATAAAAAAATAAAAAATTTCAAATCACTCCCCTTTAGCCCCATTCAAAATAAAACAATAAAAAAAATCAATCATACACATATTTTGGTATTGACGCATTCAGAATTGCCCGATCTATCAATATAAGAAAAGAACTACTGCGATCGCTAAACGGCGTAATGGGAAAAAAGTAAAAACGCCAGAATTACAGTTTTCTGGTCGCCACAACATTGAATTAAAATGCAATAGCGGGCAATCAAAAGATCGTATCTGCACCAAAATGGCATCATTAAAAATGTCAGCTCACCATGCAAAAAATAAGCCCTCACCTAACCCGAGATCACGAAAAATGGAGACATTACGGGTAGCGAAAAATGGTCAATTTTTTTTTTTAACAAACTTTGGAATTTTTTTTACCACTTAAAGGAAATCTGTCACCTCAAAAATGGCCTCTAAACTAAGGCCACCGGCTTCAGGGGCTTATCTACAGCATTCTGTAATGCGGTAGATAAGCCCCCGATGTATCCTGAAAGATAAGAAAAACAGGTTATATTATACTCACCCGGCGCCTGCGCACTGCGGTACTTTGCCTCAACAGGGCAAAGTACCCCTGCACAGGAGCAAGCAACAAGAAGACAAGAAGAGGACGTGATCATATGAAGATGGGAGGCACTGGACCCAGATCGTGATGCCCATCGGACCGCTCCTGGGTGAGTATTGGGTGTCACCCATTTTTTGGGGTGACAGATTCCCTTTAAATAAAAAAGAACCTATTCATGTTTGGTGTCTATGAACTCAAAATGACATGGAGAAGAATAATGGCATGTCAGTTTTAGCATTTAGTGAACATGGTAAAAAAAACTAAAAAAACAACTGTGGGATTGCACTTTTTTTGTAATTTCAAAGCACTTGGAATTTTTTTCCTGTTTTCGAGTACACAACATGGTAAAAATAATGGAGTTGTTCAAAAGTACAACTCATCCTGCAAAAAACAAGCAATCACTTTGCCATTTTGACAAAAAAAAAGTTATGGCTTTGGGAAGAAGGGGAGCAAAAAAATGAAAATGCAAAACCAAAAATATCACTGGTTGTTAAGGGTTTAGTGACGTGCTCACTGAATGTAATGGGGGATATTCACTTGTCAGCGGGATTAAGGCACACAGGAACGTTTTTCCACTTAAACCAGTCCATGCAGTTTATTATGCAAACCATAAACCACTGTAGGCCATGTTATACATCAGAGACCTAGCATACAGTCCACTCTCAACTACGGTTATGTTCGCACAGTTGATTAACTGACACTCATCAGTGCACACAGTCTCCCAAGCTTTGGGTTACCTGCTTGGCAGCATTGCAGGCTTCACAGGCTGGCATCACATGGGTCCTGACTTCCAGGGAAGCAGCCTTACTGAGATCACTGACCCGTGGACCGACTTGGTTGACAAGCTCACATCTATCAGTTTCAGACCCTCAGAAGGATGGTAGCTTCCCTCAACACAGATAGCCATCACGGACATCCTGACTTCCAGGGAAGCTGCCTTGCTGGAATCACAGGCCCATACTATGACTTGCTTTATAAGCGCAAACTCCGTCAGTTCCAGACTCTCAGAAGGACGGTAGCTTCGCCCAACCCAGATAGCCATAATGGACTCTGCAGACACATGCCTCCTCCATGTGTCTTCCAGGAAAACCTGTTCACTTGCAGGACCTTCCAACACAGAGACCATTTAACCAAACCGCAGTCTCATTATAACATACTAGCTGTTTCCAGCCAGCTAACGCCCGGCATGCTCATTGCTATCTAATGTAAACCTTGTGATATCTCTCTCTCTGTCCTTATGAATCTGCTCAGGTGTTCATTGTTGATAACCAATCCTATGATTTTGTCAATATTGTTGTTGTCGATCAGCTACTGCATCGTTGTCCGCATTTTCTTGTAGCCTGTGAGATGGACCTGGCAACTCTTCTTGGCTCATTTTGTTTGGAAGAATGTGGATGCAATTAAATGTACGTTTACCTTGGCTGAAGTGGTTGAATTACATAGAAAGGAAGTGCTGCATGTGGTAATGTGGGGGGAAGAGCCTTGTGTTGTAATGTGGGGGGACGGAGCCTCGTGTGGTAATGTGGGGGAATGGAGCCTCATGTGGTAATGTGTGGGGACGGAGCCTCGTGTGGTAATGTGGCGGAACGGAGCCTCGTGTGGTAATGTATGGGGATGGAGCCTCGTGTGGTAATGTGTGAGGGAACGGAGCCTCGTGCGGTAATGTGTGGGGACAGAGCCTCGTGTGGTAATGTGTGGGGACAGAGACTCATGTGGTAATGTGTGGGGATGGAGACTCGTGTAGTAATGTGTGGGGATGGAGCCTCATGTGGTAATGTGTGGGGGAATGGAGCCTCGTGTGGTAATGTGTGGGGACAGAGCCTTGTGTGGTAATGTGTGGGGACACAGCCTCGTGTGGTAATGTGTGAGGATGGAGCCTCGTGTGGTGATGTGGGGGGTGGGATTATGTGTGGTAATGTGGTGGGGGGGTGGGATTATGTGTGGTAATGTGGTGGGGGGGCGGGATTATGTGTGGTGATGTGGTGGGGGTGGAGCTACTGTGCAGGGGACGGGATTAGCGAGTACTCTCGATGCCTCTTATATATATACTGTAGATGAGACACACCCATTGATGGGAGGTGTGTGATTATTCAGACCTGCCCAGCTCTCCGACTAATCCTGCAAGCGCAGCCCCTTATACACTAAGCAGGGCTTGTGGAACTACAAGTTCCAGAGAAACATTCCAGGCTTACAGCGCAGAGTACCTCCTCCTCTGCAACACATACTGGCCATTCACGACAATACCGGTCACTGTCTCACAAGGGGTCACAGTTCTTTTGACTTTATCAAACACTTGGAGGCAAAAGTAAAAATGACAGCTGTGGAGAAATACTGAAGAAGCCTATTAGCAATAGAGCAATAAAACATGTAAGAAAGATTGCAAAATGAGATTCTTGATTGTGCTAAAAACAAAAACAATTCTGAGAGATATCACATACCAGGCAATGCGTTTAGACAGAAGGCCAGAAGGTCACAGAACAAAGTGGCAACAGTGTAATTGGAAATATACAGATGCTGACAATCCGAAAGGCCTCATTACCATGCAACCAGCTGGTTCAATTACATGGGTATGAGGAAGAACTGTACTGTGGCAAAATTAAGAGATCCGACACATGACAGAATGAAGCTTAAGGGTATACAGTATCAGAATAAATGCAATTCAAGTGTAAAAGTCATTTACTATGCATACAAAGAACAAAGCAGGCTGTTAACAAAGCCAAAATAATGTCACATTATACAAACTGAAGTCCTCGTCGTGCTCCTGTGATACAATGTAGATGTGGATTTATTCATTTTTTACTGTATACAATCTTGAATTCATTAAGTTTTAAAAAGCAACCTAAATATATAAAAATTACTTAATTGCCAAGTAATCTAGAGACCTACAGTATGATGCTGTTAGTTTGAGTAATAAGGCCTAAATTTGAAGCTGTAATGCTGCTGCTAATATGAATTTAAATGAATATATTTTTAAAAGGGTTATCCATAACTTTTTTTTACTATTCGCCTTAGAACTAACTGGCAGGTAGTGGCTGCCTGCCTGTTGTGCCCAGCTCTGATCTCTGCCAGCACAGAGCGGTTACAGACCGCTCCTGCCGTCAATTCAGTCGCTTCCAATGACATCAAGTTGACAGGGCAGCAATTTCTCTTCTGCTCTGATTTTTTGAAGGGGCATGATTGCTGACATCATGCTGATTAATTGCCAGGACCCTGCTGTCTAACTGCTGGGAGCCAGCTGTCAATCAGCATAATGTCTGCAGTCACACCCTGTTGACAGAACAGCGCGGAAGAAGAAGAGCTGCTCTGTTGATGTGGAGCAGCTGAATCGGGATCAGGAGTGGTCATTGACCACTCTAAAATGGCGCCGAGCAGAACAGGCATGTAGTTGCCAATGTAAGCAACTACCTGCCTGATTTTTTTTACTATGGGTCTAAAAACTAACTTGCATACAACCCTTTTAATTTACATAAAAGAAAGTCAGTTAAAAAAGAGATGCATACATAAACGTGGGAAACCTTAAAATGGCTCATATGACTTATTTTTATATCATGATCTAACAGCCTTAGTCTAGGTTTCCATGTACAGTGGGTGCAGAAAGTATTCAGACCCTCATTAAATTTTTCACTCTTTGTTTCATTGCAGCCATTTGGTAAATTCAAAAAAGTTCATGTTTTTCTCATTAATGTATACTCTGCACCCCATCTTGACTGAAGAAAAAACAGAAATGTAGAAATGTTTGCAATTTATTAAAAAAAGAAAACATGAAAAATCACATGGTCATAAGTATTCAGACCCTTTGCTCAGTATTGAGTAGAAGCACCCTTTTGAGCTAGAACAGTCATGAGTCTTCTTGGGAATGATGCAACAAGTTTTTCACACCTGGATTTGGGGATCCTCTGCCTTTCTTCCTTGCAGATCCTCTTCAGTTCCGTCAGGTTGGATGGTGAACATTGGTGGACAACCATTTTCAGGTCTCTCCAGAGATGCTCAATTGGGGCAAGGCTCTGGCTGGGCCAGTCAAGAATGGTCACAGTGTTGTTTTGAAGCCAATCCCTTGTTATTTTAGCTGTGTGCTTAGGGTCATTTTTTTGTTGGAAGGTGAACCTTTGGCCAAGTCTGAGGTCCAGAGCACTCTGGAAGAGGTTTTCATCCAGGATATCTCTGTACTTGGCCGCATTCATGTTTCCTTCAATTGCAACCAGTCATCCTCTCCCTGCAACTCAAAAACACCCCCACAGAATGATGCTGCCAACACCATGTTTCATTGTTGGGATTGTATTGGGCAGGTGATGAGCAGTGCCTGGTTTTCTCCACACATACCGCTTAGAATTATCACAAAAAAGGTCTAGCTTTATCTCATCAGACCAAAGTATTTTATTTCTCATAGTCTGGGAGTCCTTCATGTGTTTTTTAGCAATCTCTAGGCCGGCTTTCATATGTCTTGCACTGAGGAGAGGCTTCCGTCGGGCAACTCTACCATAAAGGCCCGACTGCTGGAGGGATGCAGTGATAGTTGACTTTGTGGAAGTTTCTTCCATCTCCCTACTGCATCTCTGGAGCTCCTCCTCAGTGATCTTGGGGTTCTTCTTTACCTCTCTCACCAAGGCTCTTCTCCCATGATTGCTCTGCTTGGTTGGATGGCCAGGTCTAGGAAGACTTCTGGTGGTCCCAAACTTCTTCTATTTAAGGATTATGGAGACCACTGTGCTCTTTGGAACATTGAGTACTGCAGAAATTCTTTTGCAACCTTGGCCAGATCTGTGCCTTGCCATAAGTCTGTCTCTGAGCTCCTTGGCCAGTTCTTTTGACCTCATGATTTTCATTTGATCTGACATGCACTGTGAGCTGTGAGCTTTTTTATAGACAGGTGTGTGCCTTTACAAATCAAGTCCTATCAGTTTAATTAAATACAGCTGGACTCCAATGAAGGAGTAGAACCATCTCAAGGAGGATCACAAGGAAATGGACAGCATGTGACTTAAATATGAGTGTCTGAGAAAAGGGTCTGGATACTTATGACCATGTGATATTTCAGTTTTTTCTTTTTTAATAAATTTGCAAAAATTACTACATTTCTGTTTTTTTTCAGTCAAGATAGGGGGCAGAGTGTACATTAGTGAGAAAAAATGAACTTTTGTGAATTTACCAAATGGTTTCAATGAAGCAAAGATTGAAAAATTTAAAGGGGTCTGAATACTTTCCGTACCAACTGTATCTGGGCCTTCTGAATCAGTCAAAATGGCATCATCTGTCCTCTGTCTTTCTCTCAGTTTTCGACTGCAAACTGGTTTTTTGAAGAGTCCAAAACAAGAACTGTTGCAGCTAATGAATATGAGCAATCCTATAAAGAAATATGAGATCTGTTCTCGCATCAGTTTCTGTCCAGTTTTTCACGAGAAAAGCCAAATTGTCAGATTTATAGAAACACAGCCTTACTGACCCAGAGGATAAGGCATAAATATCTGATAGATAGACTTGCAATTATCTTAAAGGACTTCTCAACTTTCAACAAAGTATGCCCCTAACTGTGTAAAATACGGTACTTAAAATACACTCAGCAGTTCCTCACCCTCCCTGCGTCCGTGGATGTCTCCCCACAGCTGCTTCAGTCCTGGTGTTTTGGCTGCAATAGTAACATCATGTCAACAGTGCATGTCACTGCTTTAGTCAGTCACTGAGTTCAGTGGCCGCGCCGAGATTGATGGCACATGCTGCTGAGCTCAGTGCACAAGTATTTAGGTCAGTGACTGGCTAGAGCAGTGACAATTGCTGTTGACGTGACATCACTGCTCCAGCCAAAACACCAAGACTGGAGCAACAGTAGGGAGCCATCATTTAGTTTATTTTAGGCATTTTACACAGTTTGAATCCTATTTTCCAGAGGTTAGATAGCACCCACAGGAGGTGGCCACACAAGCGATGCTCTTGTCACTTACTACTATAGACATTTTAAAAATAGCTGAGCAAACATTCTCAAAATAGGTGGAAGTAATAAAAGTGGGATCCACAATCATCAATCATTTATAACATATACTGTGCACAAAATATTAATATCTGACATGGAAATATCACTGTAATCAAATAATCCCCCTACATCAATTATTATGCAATGTAGATCACTGAAATCTGCTAAACCATACAGTAACCTATTGTTTTACAATTTTGTTTTTAGTTTTTTTTACTGGTAAAGTTTTTCTTTAATTTAAAAATCATGCAGTCTTGAAGTTTTCACACTAACTACTGAGTCCTCAATTCACTGACACTTCATGTTCTCTATTACAATAAAAGTTTAAGTGTAACTGTTGTTTCAGGTAAACTTTCAACAGAATGTCTATGTACGCACCAGATCCTCCTCTCTCTCATCTCCATAGAATCTTATGAGCAGCAACTGCCAACACCCATATACGGTTTTGTAGCTTATAAATCAGGATTTCCTATTGACAAAAGATTATGGCCACATATCCGTACCCCCACCCCTCTACAATGACCTTTGTACATGTCACAAAGTATTCCAAACCCTTCCCCCATTATACTCAATTTGTTTCTTTGTGTCAAATGTTTTTTTTATCCATGTGCCTTCTGTATAACATGAGCTCTTGCACCATTGAACGAATTACAGTGACTTAACAAAATAGCCATGCCATGTTTGCAAACATCGGGGATCAAACAGTATCATGAAAACCAAGGAGCACTCCACACAAGTTAGGGATAAAGTTGTGAAGACTAAAGTAGGGTTAAGTTGTAAAAAATAGCCAAAGCTCTAAACAGCTCATGGAGTACTGTTCAATCCATCATTCAAAAATGAAAGGAGTATGGTACAACTGCAAACTTATGGCCATCCACCTAAACTGACATCCCAAGCTTGGAGAGCTCTAATTAGAGAAACATCCAAGAGGTACTTGGTCACTCTGAAGGAGCTGCAGAAATCCACAGAACAGGTGGGACAATCTGTCCATAGGACAACTATTAGTCGTATACTCTTCAAATCTGGCCCTTATGGAAGAGTGTCAAGAAGAAAGACAGTTTTGAAAGGAAGTCATAAAAAAGTCCAGTTTGCAAAAAACAATGTAAGGGGCACAGATTACATGTGGAAAAAGATTCACTGGTCAGATGAGATCAAAGTAGAATGTTTTGAACTAAATGAAAAACGCTATGTTTGGCAGAAAACTAAGACTGTACATCACGCTAAAAACAACATTTCGACTGTCAAACATGATGGTGGCAGCATAATTCTGTGGGTGTGCTTTTCCTCAGCAGGGACAGGGAAACTGGTAGGAGTCAATAGATGGAGCTAAATTTAGGGCCATCCTGGAGGAAAACCTGTTAGAGGCTGCAAAACACCTGAGACTGGGGTGTAGGTTCACCTTCCAGTAGGACAACGACCTTAAACATACTGCTAGAACTACAGCGAAATTATTTAGATCAAAGCATATTCAGGTATGGGAATGGCCCACTTAACGTCCAGACCTAAATCCCATTAATTTGTGTCAAGACATGAAATTTCCTTCCCACAGACGCTCTCCATGTAATCTCACTGAGCTAGAGCTAGTCTGCAAAGAAGAATGGTCAAAAATCTCAGTCTCTAGATGTGGAAAGCTGATAGAGACATACACTAAAAGACCTACAACAGTAATTGCAGCAAAAGGTGGTCCTACAAGGTATTGACTCAAAGTATTGTACATCACAATATTCTGATTTATATTTAAAACAATTTTTTTAAAAAGTATAATTTTCTTTTACACTTCACAAATACTTGGTACTTTGTATTGGTATATCACAGAAAATCCAAGTAAAAAACATCTAAGTTTGTCGATGTAATGCGAAACAATATGGAAACGTTCCCAGAGTATGAATAATTTTTAAAGGCACACTTTAGTGCAACTTTTTGAGCCAATAACTCCGGGCAGCAGTTGAGAGGCAGTGTTGCAGTGTCAGGAGCATCAATAGGCAAATAATACTTAGTTTAATATTTTAAAGCATTATAAACCTTTCGACACTTTACGACGACAGTCAATTAAACCATGAATAGTGACTTGAGAAAGTATTCACCCCCTTGACATTTTAATGTTTTGCTACCTCACAACTTATGTCGTCATTGGCGATCATCATATTGGTTGATTCCTCAAAATTTTGTATAACCTCAAAGATGACCCCTTGGCAATTGATTAGATTATTTTTGTATGTGGAACTATACATGCTTTGCATATGTACATATTTTTCTTAATTTTTGCCAACAATATTACTTTACTTCCCATATATATATTTATGTACCGTATATACTCGAGTATAAGCCGACCCGAGTATAAGCCGACCCCCCTAATTTTGCCACAAAAAACTGGGAAAACTTATTGACTCGAGTATAAGCCTAGGGTAGGAAATGCAGCAGCTACTGGTAAATTTCAAAAATAAAAATAGATGCTCCATACCGTTCATTATTGCCCCATAAGATGCTCCATATAAAGCTGTGCCATATATAATGCTCCATACTGTTCATTATTGCCCCATAGATGTGCCATAGAAAGCTCTGCCATATAGTGCTCTGCACCGTTCATTATTGCCCCATAGATGTGCCATATAAAGCTGTGCCATATAGTGCTCTGCACCGTTCATCATTGCCCCATAAATGTGCCATATAAAGCTGTGCCATATAGTGCTCTGCACCGTTCATTATTGACCCATAGATGTGCCATATAGTGCTCTGTACCGTTCATTATTGCCCCATAGCTATGCCATATAGTGCTCTGCGCCGTTCATTATTGCCCCATAGATGTGCCATATAGTGCTCTGCGCCGTTCAGTATTGCCCCATAGCTGCCATATAGTGCTCTGCGCCGTTCATTATTGCCCCATAGCTGCCATATAGTGCTCTGCGCTGTTGAGTATTGCCCCATAGCTGCCATATAGTGCTCTGCGCCGTTCAGTATTGCCCCGTAGCTGCCATATAGTGCTGTGTGCCGTTCAGTATTGCCCCATAGCTGCCATATACTGCTGTGTGCCGTTCAGTACTGCCCCATAGCTGCCATATAGTGCTGTGTGCCATTCAGTACTGCCCCATAGCTGCCATATAGTGCTGTGTGCCGTTCAGTACTGCCCCATAGCTGCCATATAGTGCTGTGTGCCATTCAGTACTGCCCCATAGCTGCCATATAGTGCTGTGTGCCGTTCAGTACTGCCCCATAGCTGCCATATACTGCTGTGTGCCGTTCAGTACTGCCCCATAGCTGCCATATAGTGCTGTGTGCCGTTCAGTATTGCCCCATAGCTGCCATATAGTGCTGTGTGCCGTTCAGTACTGCCCCATAGCTGTGCCATAGAAAGCTCTGCCATTGCTGCTGCTGCTGCAATAAAAAAAAAAGCCATACTCACCTCTCTTGCTTGCAGCTCCCGGCGTCCGGTCCCGGCGTCTCTGCGCACTGACTGATCAGGCAGAGGGCGCCGCGCACACTATACGCGTCATCGCGCCCTCTGACCTGAACAGTTAGAGCGGAGAGACGCCGGTAAGATGGAGCGGCGCCCGGCGGCTGGAACGCGGACAGGTGAATATGACATACTTACCTAGTCCTGGCGGTCCTGACGATCCCCATGCCTGCACAGCTGGTCTTCGGTGCTGCAGCCTCTTCCTCTATCAGCGGTCACCGGCACCGCTGATTAGAGAAATAAATAGGCGGCTCCACCCCTATGGGAGGTGGAGCCGCCTATTCATTTCTCTAATGAGCGGTCCCACGTGACCGCTGAAGAGGAGAAGAGCTGCAGCACCGAAGACCAGCTGTGTAGGCAGGGGGAGCGTCAGGACCGCCAGGACTAGGTGAGTATGCTAGTATACTTTTGGGCTGAAAATCTCGGCTTATACTCGAGTATATACGGTATATATTATTTGTCATATTGGTGTTATTCTCAGTCTGAGCATTCACTGTTAAACCTCGTTATTATATGTACACACATGGTCAAAATTGTTGGTGTCCCTTGTTTAATGGCAGAAAAAACCCAAATGGTCACAGAAATAACTTGAATCTGTCAAAAGTAATAATAAATAAAAAATCTATGAAAATGAACAAATGAAAGTCAGACATTGCTTTTCAACCATGCTTCCACAGAATTTAAAAAAAAAATAGAACTCATAAATTAGGCCAGAAATGATGGTACCCTTATCTTAACCCCTTCATGACCAAGCCTATTTTGACCTTAAAGACCTTGCCGTTTTTTGCAATTCTGACCAGTGTCCCTTTATGAGGTAATAACTCAGGAATGCTTCAATGGCTCCTAGCGGTTCTGAGATTGTTTTTTCATGACATATTGGGCTTCATGGCAGTGGTAAATTTAGGTCGATAATTTTTGCATTTATTTGTGAAAAAAATGGAAATTTGGCGAAAATTTGGAAAATTTCGCAATTTTCAAATTTTGAATTTTTATTCTGTTAAACGAGAGCTATTTGACACAAAATAGTTAATAAATAAGATTACCCACATGTCTAATTTACATCAGCACAATTTTGGAAACAAATTTTTTTTTGCTAGAAAGTTATGAGGGTTAAAATTTGACCAGCAATTTCTCATTTTTACAACGAAATTTACAAAACCATTTTTTTTAGGGACCACCTCACATTTGAAGTCAGTTTGAGGGGTCTATGTGGCTGAAAATACCCAAAAGTGACACCATTCAAAAAACTGCACCACTCAAGGTGCTCAAAACCACATTCAAAAAGTTGATTAACCCTTCAGGTGCTTCACAGCAGCAGAAGCAACATGGAAGGAAAAAACGAACGTTTAACTTTTTAGTCACAAAAATGATCTTTTAGCAACAATTTTTTTATTTTCCCAAGGGTAAGAAGAGAAACTGGACCCCAAAATTTATTGTACAATTTGTCCTGAGTAGGCCGATACCCCATATGTGGGGGGAACCACTGCTTGGGCGCACGACAGGGCTCGGAAGGGAAGGAGCGCCATTTGACTTTTTCAATGACAAATTGGCTCCAACCTTTAGCGGACACCATGTCGCGTTTGGAGAGCCCCCGTGTACCTAAAAATTGGAGCTCCCCCACATGTGACCCCATTTTGGAAACTAGACACCCCAAGGAACTTATCTAGATGCATAGTGAGCACTTTAAACCCCCAGGTGCTTCACAAATTGATCCGTAAAAATGAAAAAGTACTTTTTCTTCACAAAAAAAATCTTTTAGCCTCAATTTTTTCATTTTCACATGGGCAACAGGATAAAATGGATCCTATTATGTGTTGGGCAATTTATCCTGAGAACACTGATACCTCATATGTGGTCATAAACCACTATTTGTGCACACGGCAAGAATCGGAAGGAAAGGAGCGCCATTTGACTTTTGAATGAAAAATTAGCTCCAATCGTTAGCGGACACCATGTTGCGTTTGGAGAGCCCCTGTGTACCTAAAGATTGAAGCTCCCCCACAAGTGACCCCATTTTGGAAACTAGACCCCCCAATGAACTTATCTAGATGCATAGTGAGCACTTTGAACCCCCAGGTTCACAAATTGATCCATAAATATGAAAAAGTACTTTTTTTCACAAAAATTTTTATTTTAGCCTCAATTTGTTCATTTCCACATGGGCAACAGGATAAAATGGATCCTAAAATTTATTGGGCAATTTGTCCTGAGTACGCTGATACCTTACAAGTGGGGGTAAACCACTGTTTGGGCACACGGCAGGGCTCGAAAGGGAAGAAGCGCCATTTGACTTTTTGAATGAAAAATTAGCTCCAATCATTAGCGGAAACCATGTCGTGTTTGGAGAGCCCCTGTGTGCCTAAATATTGGAGCTCCCCCACATGTGACCCTATTTTGGAAACTAGACCTCCCATGGGACCAATCTAGATGTGCGGTGACCACTTTAAACCCCCAAGTGCTTCACAGAAGTTTATAATGCAGAGCCGTGAAAATAAAAAATAATTTTTCTTTCCTCAAAAATTATTTTTTAGCCCGCAATTTTTTATTTTAACAAGAGTAAAAGGAGAAATTGGACCCCAAAAATTGTTGTCCAGTTTGTCCTGAGTACGCTGATATCCCATATGTGGGGGGAACCACTGTTTGGGCACACGTCGGGGCTCGGAAGGGAAGTAGTGACATTTTGAAATGCAGACTTTGATGGAATTGTCTGCGGGCATCATGTTACGTTTGCAGAGCCCCTAATGTGCCTAAACAGTAAAAAAAACCACAAGTGACCCCATTTTGAAAACTAGACCCCCCAAGGAACTTATCTAGATATGTGGTGAGCACTTTGAACCCCCAAGTGCTTCACAGAAGTTTACAATGCAGAACCGTGAAAATAAAAAATCATTTTTCTTTCCTCAAAAATTATTTTTTAGTAACATAGTAACATAGTAACATAGTTAGTAAGGCCGAAAAAAGACATTTGTCCATCCAGTTCAGCCTATATTCCATCATAATAAATTCCCAGATCTACGTCCTTCTACAGAACCTAATTGTATGATACAATATTGTTCTGCTCCAGGAAGACATCCAGGCCTCTCTTGAACCCCTCGACTGAGTTCGCCATCACCACCTCCTCAGGCAAGCAATTCCAGATTCTCACTGCCCTAACAGTAAAGAATCCTCTTCTATGTTGGTGGAAAAACCTTCTCTCCTCCAGACGCAAAAAATGTCCCCTTGTGCCCGTCACCTTCCTTGGTATAAACAGATCCTCAGCGAGATATTTGTATTGTCCCCTTATATACTTATACATGGTTATTAGATCGCCCCTCAGTCATCTTTTTTCTAGACTAAATAATCCTAATTTCGCTAATCTATCTGGGTATTGTAGTTCTCCCATCCCCTTTATTAATTTTGTTGCCCTCCTTTGTACTCTCTCTAGTTCCATTATATCCTTCCTGAGCACCGGTGCCCAAAACTGGACACAGTACTCCATGTGCGGTCTAACTAGGGATTTGTACAGAGGCAGTATAATGCTCTCATCATGTGTATCCAGACCTCTTTTAATGCACCCCATGATCCTGTTTGCCTTGGCAGCTGCTGCCTGGCACTGGCTGCTCCAGGTAAGTTTATCATTAACTAGGATCCCCAAGTCCTTCTCCCTGTCAGATTTACCCAGTGGTTTCCCATTCAGTGTGTAATGGTGACATTGATTCCTTCTTCCCATGTGTATAACCTTACATTTATCATTGTTAAACCTCATCTGCCACCTTTCAGCCCAAGTTTCCAACTTATCCAGATCCATCTGTAGCAGAATACTATCTTCTCTTGTATTAACTGCTTTACATAGTTTTGTATCATCTGCAAATATCGATATTTTACTGTGTAAACCTTCTACCAGATCATTAATGAATATGTTGAAGAGAACAGGTCCCAATACTGACCCCTGCGGTACCCCACTGGTCACAGCGACCCAGTTAGAGACTATACCATTTATAACCACCCTCTGCTTTCTATCACTAAGCCAGTTACTAACCCATTTACACACAATTTCCCCCAGACCAAGCATTCTCATTTTGTGTACCAACCTCTTGTGCGGCACGGTATCAAACGCTTTGGAAAAATCGAGATATACTACGTCCAATGACTCACCGTGGTCCAGCCTATAGCTTACCTCTTCATAAAAACTGATTAGATTGGTTTGACAGGAACGATTTCTCATAAACCCATGCTGATATGGAGTTAAACAGTTATTCTCATTGAGATAATCCAGAATAACATCCCTCAGAAACCCTTCAAATATTTTACCAACAATAGAGGTTAGACTTACTGGCCTATAATTTCCAGGTTCACTTTTAGAGCCCTTTTTGAATATTGGCACCACATTTGCTATGCGCCAATCCTGCGGAACAGACCCTGTCGCTATAGAGTCCCTAAAAATAAGAAATAATGGTTTATCTATTACATTACTTAGTTCTCTTAGTACTCGTGGGTGTATGCCATCCGGACCCGGAGATTTATCTATTTTAATCTTATTTAGCCGGTTTCGCACCTCTTCTTGGGTTAGATTGGTGACCCTTAATATAGGGTTTTCATTGTTTCTTGGGATTTCACCTAGCATTTCATTTTCCACCGTGAATACCGTGGAGAAGAAGGTGTTTAATATGTTAGCTTTTTCCTCGTCATCTACAACCATTCTTTCCTCACTATTTTTTAAGGGGCCTACATTTTCAGTTTTTATTCTTTTACTATTGATATAGTTGAAGAACAGTTTGGGATTAGTTTTACTCTCCTTAGCAATGTGCTTCTCTGTTTCCTTTTTGGCAGCTTTAATTAGTTTTTTAGATAAAGTATTTTTCTCCCTATAGTTTTTTAGAGCTTCAATGGTGCCATCCTGCTTTAGTAGTGCAAATGCTTTCTTTTTACTGTTAATTGCCTGTCTTACTTCTTTGTTTAGCCACATTGGGTTTTTCCTATTTCTAGTCCTTTTATTCCCACAAGGTATAAACCGCTTACACTGCCTATTTAGGATGTTCTTAAACATTTCCCATTTATTATCTGTATTCTTATTTCTGAGGATATTGTCCCAGTCTACCACATTAAGGGCATCTCTAAGCTGGTCAAACTTTGCCTTCCTAAAGTTCAGTGTTTTTGTGACTCCCTGACAAATCCCCCTAGTGAAAGACAGGTGAAACTGTACAATATTGTGGTCGCTATTTCCTAGATGCCCGACCACCTGCAGATTTGTTATTCTGTCAGGTCTATTAGATAGTATTAGGTCTAAAAGTGCTGCTCCTCTGGTTGGATTCTGCACCAATTGTGAAAGATAATTTTTCTTGGTTATTAGCAGAAACCTGTTGCCTTTATGGGTTTCACAGGTTTCTGTTTCCCAGTTAATATCCGGGTAATAATAATAATAATCTTTATTTTTATATAGCGCTAACATATTCCGCAGCGCTTTACAGTTTTGCACACATTGTCATCACTGTCCCTGATGGGGCTCACAATCTAGAATCCCTATCAATATGTCTTTGGAATGTGGGAGGAAACCGGAGTGCCCGGAGGAAACCCACGCAAACACGGAGAGAACATACAAACTCTTTGCAGATGTTGTCCTGGGTGGGATTAGAACCCAGGAACCCAGCGCTGCAAGGCTGCAGTGCTAACCACTGCGCCACCGTGCTACTATGGGTAGTTAAAGTCCCCCATAACCAGGACCTCATTATGGGTTGCAGCTTCATCTATCTGCTTTAGAAGTAGACTTTCCATGGTTTCTGTTATATTTGGGGGTTTGTAACAGACCCCAATGAGAATTTTGTTACCATTTTTCCCTCCATGAATTTCGACCCATATGGACTCGACATCCTCATTTCCTTCGCTAATATCCTCCCTTAAAGTGGACTTTAGACAAGACTTTACATAGAGACAAACCCCTCCTCCTCTCCAATTTTTACGATCCTTTCTAAACAGACTGTAACCCTGTAAGTTAACTGCCCAGTCATAGCTTTCATCTAACCATGTCTCGGTTATTCCCACTATGTCAAAGTTACCTGTAGATATTTCTGCTTCTAGTTCTTCCATCTTGTTTGTCAGGCTTCTGGCGTTTGCAAGCATGCAGTTTAGAGGATTTTGTTTTGTTCCAATCTCCTCGCTGTGGATTGTTTTAGAAATGTTCTTACCGCCCTTCTGAGTATGTTTTCCTGGATCTTCTTTGTTCAAGTCTAATGTTTTTCTTCCCGTCCCCTCTTCTTCTAGTTTAACGCCCTCCTGATGAGTGTAGCGAGTCTTCTGGCGAATGTGTGTTTCCCAGGTTTGTTGAGGTGTAGTCCGTCTCTGGCGAGGAGTCCATCGTACAAGTAATTCACACCGTGGTCCAGGAATCCGAATCCTTGTTGTCTGCACCATCGTCTTAGCCAGTTGTTTGCATCAAGGATCCTGTTCCATCTCCTGGTGCCATGCCCGTCTACTGGAAGGATAGAAGAAAAAACTACCTGTGCATCCAGTTCCTTTACTTTCTTCCCCAACTCTTCAAAGTCTTTGCAGATTGTCGGTAGGTCCTTCCTTGCCGTGTCATTGGTGCCAACATGTATCAGAAGAAATGGGTGGACGTCCTTGGAGTTGAAGAGCTTTGGTATCCTATCGGTCACATCCTTGATCATCGCACCTGGAAGGCAGCATACTTCTCTTGCAGTTATGTCCGGTCTGCAGATGGCTGCTTCTGTGCCTCTCAGTAGTGAGTCTCCCACCACCACCACTCTTCGTTGCTTCTAAGTAATATTTTATTTTCACAAGGGTAACAGGAGAAGTGGACCCCAATATTTGTTGCCCAGTTTGTCCTGAGTATGCTGATACCCCATATGTGGGGGTAAACCACTGCTTGGGCACACGTCGGGGCTCGGAAGGGAAGTAGTGACGTTTTGAAATGGAGACTTTGATGGAATGGTCTGCGGGCGTCACGTTGCGTTTGCAGAGCCCCTGATTAGCCTAAACAGTAGGAAACCCCCACAAGTGACCCCATTTTGGAAACTAGACCCCCCAATGAACTTATCTAGATGTGTGGTGAGCACTTTGAACCCCCAAGGGCTTCACAGAAGTTTATAACGCAGAGCCGTGAAAATAAAAAATAATTTTTCTTTCCTCAAAAATTATGTTTTAGCAAGCAATTTTTTATTTTTGCAAGGGTAACAGGAGAAATTGGACCCAAATAGTTGTTGCCCAGTTTGTCCTGAGTATGCTGCTACCCCATATGTGGGGGTAAACCACTGTTTGGGCGCACGTCAGGGCTCGGAAGGGAGGGAGCACCATTTGACTTTTTGAACGCAAGATTGGCTGGAATCAATTGTGGCGCCATGTTGCGTTTGGAGACCCCTGATGTGCCTGAACAGTGGAAACCCCTCAATTCTAACACCAACACTAACCCCAACACACCCCTAACCCTAATCCCAACTCTAGCCATAACCCTAATCACAACCCTAACCCCAACACACCCCTAACCACAACCCTATCCTCGACACACCCCCTAACCCTAATCCCAACCCTAACTCTAATCCCGATCCTAACCCTAATCACAACCCTAAACATAATCCTAACCCTAATCCAAACCCTAACCCCAACACACCCCTAACCACAACCCTAACCTCAACACACCCCTAACCATAACCCTAACCACAAGCCTAATCTTAACCCTATTTCCAACCCTAGCCCTAATTCCAACCCTAACTCTAATTCCAACCCTAACCCTAAGGCTATGTGCCCACGTTACAGATTCGTGTGAGATTTTTCCGCACCACTTTTAAAAAATACGCATTTAAAAGGCACTGCGTTTTACCTGCAGATTTACCATGGATTTCCAGTGTTTCTTGTGCGGAATTCACCTGCGGATTCCTATTGAGGAACAGGTGTAAAACGCTGCGGAATCCGCACAAAGAATTGACATGCTGTGGGAAATACAATGCAGCATTTCTGCGCGGTATTTTCCGCACCATGGGCACAGCGGATTTGGTTTTCCATAGGTTTACATGGTACTGTAAACCTTATGGAAAAGTGTTACGAATCCGCAGCAGTCAATCCGCCGCAGATCCGCAGCCAAATCCGAACCGTGTGCACATAGCCTAATTCTAACCCTAACCCTAGTTCTAACCCTAACCATGGTTCTAACCCTAACCCTAGTGGAAAAATAAAAGTAAATATATTTTCTTTATTTTATTATTGTCCCTACCTATGGGGGTGATAAAGTGGGGGTTCATTTACTATTTTTTTTATTTTGATCACTGTGAAAGGTTTAATCACAGTGATCAAAATGTACCTGGAACGAATCTGCCGGCCGGCAGATTCGGCGGGCGCACTGCGCATGCACCCGCCGTTTTGGAAGATGGCGGCGCCCATGGAGATAACGGACGGACACCGGGAGGCATGGTAAGTATGAGGGGGGATCGGAGCACGGGAGGAGCGGACAGGAGGATGGGGGAGCGGACAGGAGGATGGAGGGGAGTGGAGCACAGAATTGCAGAATCGGCCATGGCTTGATTGTAATATTTCACCAGTTTTTATAGGTGAAATATTACAAATCGCTGATTGGCTGTTTGACTTTTAACAGCCAATCAGAGCGATTGTAGTCACGGGGGGTGAAGCCACCCCCCCTGGGCTGAAGTACCACTCCCCCTGTCCCTGCAGATCGGGTGAAATTGGAGTTAACCCTTTCACCCGATCTGCAGCGATGCGATCCCTTCATGACGCCACATAGGCGTCACAGGTCGGATTGGCACTGACTTTCATGACGCCTATGTGGCGTCACAGGTCGGGAAGGGGTTAATATTTTGTTGCACAACCTTTTGAGGCAATCACTTCAATCAAACAATTCCTGTAACCGTCAATGAGTCTTCTGCACCTCTCAACGGGTATTTTGGCCCACTCCTCAAGATCAAACTGCTCCAGTTGTGTCATGTTTGAAGGTTGCCTCTTTCAGATGGCATATTTCAGCTCTTTGCGAAGATGTTCAATAGGATTTAGATCAAAGCTCATGGAAGGCCACTTCAGAATAGTCCAATGTTTTCCTCTTAACCATTCTTGGGTGTATTTAGCTGTGTGTTTGGGGTCATTATCCTGTTGCGCGACCCATGACCTGCGACTGAGACCAAGCTTTCTGGCACTGGACAGCACATTTCTCTCTAGAATCCCTTGATAGTCTTGAAATGTCATTGTTCCCTGCACAGATTCTAGACACCCTGTGCCAGATACGGCAAAGCAGCCCCAGAACATAACAGAGCCTCCTCCAGTAGGAACAGTGTTCTTTTCTTGAGATGGTTCATGTTTCCGTCTGTAAACATAGAGCTGATGTGCCTTGCCAAAAAGTTCCAATTTTGTCTCATCTGTCCATAGGACATTCTCCCAGAAGCTTTGTGGCTTGTAAAAATGTAGTTTGGCAAATTCCAGTCTGGCTTGTAGTCACAGGAACACCAAGCTGTTTGGAGATGGTCTTATAACTTTTACCTTTAACATTTGTTTGTCTATAATTTTCCTTCTAATCTCCTGAGACAACTCTCCTTCGCATCCTCAGGTCCATGTTGAGAGTGATACACACCTTGTCACCAAACAGCACAGTATATACAGGCCCACTCACTGATTCCAAGATTGCAGACAACTGTGATGCTAATTAGTGGACACACCTTGATTTAACATGTCCCTTTTGTAACATTATTTTTAGGGGTACCATCATTTCTGTCCAGGCCTATTCCATGAGTTTTATTTTTAAATTCTGTTGAAGCATGGCTGAAAAGCAATGTCTGACTTTCATTTGTTCATTTTCATAGATCTTTTATTTATTACATTTGTCAGATTCAAGTTATTTTTGTGACCATTGTGGGTTTTTCTGTCTTTAAACAAGGGGTACCAACAATTTTGACCATTTGTGTATATGATTAACCACATGGTTATTTTATTTGCAATTGTTGTAATTTTTTATAAAACATTTTCTAAAGAAAATCTCTATTTTTATCTTGAGACCATGACTTCATATTTTTGTAGGGTATATATTAGTAGGAGTCCTCTCTATTGTATGATTATTGTCCAGACATATATTCACTTTATTAAAAGGACTCTGTCACCTGAATTTGGAGGGAACAATCTTCAGCCATGGAGGCGGGGTTTTGGGGTATTTGATTCACCCTTTCCTTACCCGCTGGCTGCAATATTGGATTGAAGTTCATTCTCTGTCCTCCTTAGTACACGCCTGCGCATGGGGTGAATCAAACACCCGAAAACCCGGCCCTATGGCTGAAGATTGTTCCCTCCAAATTCAGGTGACAGAGTCCCTTTAATCAAATGTGTATGGAGTTGCTTTACAGTGTTGTATGTGTTTGTATTCAAAGGCTATGTTCTATTGTAATGATGCATGTTCTCAATACAGCAATATTTAGTAAATACGTTTAAAAGCAAAGCATAAAAGATTTTTGTTCACATGTTATTAACATACTTTTATGAAATCAATTTTGTACAAGTTTTGAAGGTGAAGTTCAAGTTTATTCTTGTTTAGAATAATGTTCTCAAACATCTTCATATGCATAGAAAAAAAATACATATTTGCATACAGTTCACTTAATTTAATCCAAGTTTCTATTTTTGACTGCGGTTAATTATCTATTGCTGGTTGGTAGCTTTTGTCTGCCAGACCAAACATATTTTTAGATAATTACATACTATTATGATGTAGAAGACTTTTTTTTTTCACTTTTTTTTTTAATAGAAAATGTGTGTGAAAGCTGGAGAAAAGAAAAAGTGACAACAGTGAACGCGAAACTGCATGGCATTAGAGCTTCTACAGCTTCGAGTACACAACAACATTCCAATTTAATGAAGTCTGGCAGATTAATCAACACCTTTTAGTTGAGCTCTAAGCAAGAAGGTTGAGGGAAATTAAATACAAACAGTAATTGTGTTATGTAGAAGAAACCAAACTATGCAGAACAAAGGAAGATACGTAAAGTAGGACAAGATAATAATTAGGTAATCTGGAACTTTAATAAGGAGCTGTACAGTTCAGTTTTTCTGCTCTTTCTTCCTTACTTGACAAGGTAAAATTATTTTTTTCTTTTTGTTCTGAAGTTCTCATAGCCCATCGAAGGTTGTATTCCATGATATCACGCTCATCCACTGTTGTCATCCTGACAGCAGCCACTGCTCTTCACCCACCTTGTGCAACGTTGCTCTCCCCAGTCTTCCTGCATGGCATTCTGCTCATTGCTTTCTGGCTAGGATGATTGGCAAGGCCTCTAGGTACTGTATGTTTCTTAAGGAACTGCTTCTTTCTTCCTTCTCAGCCTATAAACTTTTGCCATAGGCATCTTTAGGACTCTTCGCCATTGCTCTTTGCCTAAGCAATAAGCTTCTTCACATTTGATATACTTATGAATTATCTCTTATGTTACTAACCTATATTCTACCCTACCCATGATTCTCATCTGCTGTCCACTGTGAATAGCTGTTTGTCTGTTAGTGAGCAAGAACATTGCCTGCTCTGATCTCACCTTGTCTGACTATAATTCAAGGAATTCTGTCACTATGAATTGATTTCCTCAGTCTTTCTGCTGTTGCTAATGGAGACCACTCTAAGTTTTTGACTTGGGGATTCCAGATCCATGCATAGTTGAAATTTGAAAAATTATGGAATTTATTAATGTCCACTTCTCACTGTAGCATCAAGTCAAATCCATTGCAACCCTGAAGGATCACATCTTCCCAGATAGGCCTTGTGCCACCAGCACTAAGATTTCCAGGGAAAATCTTTATAATGTTTGTGCAGTAAAAGAAAACTGAGTGTCCAAATGTGAACTTTTATTGCATTACAAGACATTGTTATCTACAATAGCTGATGTGTAGAGCAAAGATCCATATCCCTAAAGTTTAAAAGCCACATTCAAATATTTAAAACCCCCCATAAACTTGCAAAAAGTAGGGGGTGTGGTGGAGGCTGGCAATTTGGGCTGGGCCATTCATCTCCAAACCCTTGTAGTCATATCAGTATAATGGAATCCTTTTTTATATTTTTAATCTCTAACAACAATTTACAAAATGTTTGAATTTTTACCAAGAACATTCTAGACTATAAGAAAAATATATTAGCACTTTGGTATTAGTATAAGATAACTTAAGGTCTTAGACATGAAACTTTTTGGTAAAGTACCAGATATGAACAGAACAATACCTACCAGGGTATGAAGATTAAAGCACTTGCTATGCTTTAATTTCTCATGTTACATTATCATATGATGCTCCCATTATTATTGAAGATAAAGCCCTTTCTGCTTTATCCCTCTGATCATGCAAATTAAATTGTACAGAAATTGTTTTAATTTATTTTAGGGAGCATTTACACTGCACAATTTTAGGGAGCAAGCTTAAAAATCTTTTCACCTAAAAATGCGTGTTCGTCAGGTGAAATGATATTTAAACTTGCATAAAAATCATTGTTCTTGGCATCATATCATCCTGAGTAAACCAGACATATGTTGCTGAGAAAAATGGCAGCCTAATAGAACGTTCTGTGTGCATCAAAAGTAATCAGACCATCTAAAGAGGCTATTAAATGATCACTGAACAGCATCTATGAAGCCAATCAGCTGCCCATTACAGCCGCGGGTCGGCATGTGTAAATGAGCCTAACATTTAATTCAATTGACATGACAATTGGAGTTGTATCAAAAATTTAGAGCTAGAGCAGATAATTTAATCTGAAGACAGTAAATGTACCGCTGTATGATTAACCTAAATAATTAAGATAATGCCAATCTCAATCTTTATAACAATTAGGAATGCTTCATCAATAACCAGTCATGATATTCTATATTAGGAAATGATATGTGGCTTTCGGAACTTATTTATATATGAACCAGATTCAGTAATCAACTAAAAAAACAAAAGTTACAATATCGTCATGAAATAATTACAGGGCAATCAAAACTTAGTAAATCTCTGATAAACAGTTTGAAAACGTTGAAAAAATCCAACAGCTGATACTCTTGCTAACTAGAGTCAAAGCTAATTTTAAAAGAATAACGAACTACATATTATTAGTAGCTAAACATCTTTAAAACCTGAATTTCTTTGTGTTAGCGATTCCAGGCAGTAAACATTAAGTAAAAAAAGCAAAAACAAATAACTTCCTAAGTAACAATTTACTTTTCATCACACCCTCTAAAAATAAGTATAAATTAATCAAAATGTCATACAGTATGTACTTCAAAATGATGCCAACTAGAGATGAGCAGATCTTTTGAAATTCAAATTTGCACACTGTCAAATTCTCTACAAATTTTGATTTGTGAAGAATAAATTTGTGCAAATCTCAATACTGGAAACCATGTAATTGCTCAGAAAATAAATGTGTGGGAGAGTAGACTGCAACCTGCTGACTATAGGAGCTTGTACTCTACAGGAAAGAGAGAGTGAAACACACAGGCCATAAGAGCTTACACTCTATAGGAAAGAGAGAGAAGACCCTGTTGACCATAAGAGAGTACACTTGACAGTAGAGACTTACCCAGTGACTCTGAAGGTAAATAACATCTCTGTCGTTTAAACTGTTCTCCACTGGGAACTGTTGATCTGTGATGGCCCAATACTGACCCCCATGGTACAAGATATGATAATCAGTAAGATGTCAGCTTCAGGGCATTATGGGAAAGCCAAAATTACATTACTTCACTCACTGATGCTTCAGGATTGTGGGAAACCCCTGCCCAGCAAGTATCTTTTGCAAACCATGAGTCGAATCTCAGACATGAATTTCAGGAAATTTGACACAAACTCGATTATACGTGGATTGGTCTGCTAATTTCTAGTGCCCGTAAAAACTACCAGTCTTTTTTAAGTTATTTAATACATTATAATGGTTACTATAAAAATTGCAACTGATCCCACAAATATCATACATTTAAATTGAAGAAAAAGTAGAAAAGTTAAGACTGCTGAACCACACAGTGGAAAAACTTGATTGGTCATTAAGGCTAAAATTAGTTCTGTAACTAACACGTAAAATACTGACAAGAATGCAGCAGAGTTACAATCCAATTATATTTATTTGAGACATCATTTAAAATGTACAATAAATTAAGAAATTACTATAATGAATGAACTTTTTACTGGCACTTCACTACTAGAGGATACAATCTTACTAAAACATTTTTTCGTTTATTAAAATTAAAACTTAACTTCTATTAATGCTGACCTGATTATCATTTATTACGCAATGCTTAGCACAACCATATTTCACAGCGCTTTACAGACATTACCATCTCTGTCCCCAATGGGGCTCACAATCTACATTCCCTATGTCTTTGGAGTATGGGAGAAAACCTGCACAAACACATGGAGAACACATAAACTCCTTGCAGATGTTGTCCTTGATGGGATTAGAACCCAGTACTACAGTGCTGCAAAGCAACAGTGCTAACCATGCTGCTCATGAGCTGTAAACTGGATTACAGGAGCTTAGGTAGAACCCTAAGAAACATAGCTGCGGCATTAACGGTTAATAATATGTAAAAACAGGAAATAATATTTGTTTGTAGGCTCAATCAAGTTTTTGTTAGTGAGTAATGTGCGTAAAATAATTGCCTACAAATTAGTGAATGAGTAATTGATATTTAAATTGATAATTAAAAATAGGTACAGCTCTTTAATGAGTTTGGGCAATTTAAGAAGATAGTTAACGCAGGGCATGGAAGATCAACTTCCTAAGCTTTCTAAAATTAACTTACAGGAAGAGGTGCAGTAATAGGGCAGAATATAATTAAAATGAGAGTTTAATCAGAAAGTTAATGGTGGAGAATTAGTGACTTCTGCTTCAACACAGGGAAAAATATGTGAAGCTGTTGTAGCTGCCTGATGTACCACTGTTAATCTTTGATTGCAGATCAGATATCATGAAATTTTAAAATTACAGACTTTAACGAAAAGTAAAGTTTATTCATATTCTGAGAACCATTGGTCTTTTACTCTTTCCATTTTTTTTAATTTTTTTCATTTTGAGGAATTATTCCTAAAACACTGGACACAGTTACTACTGGTACTTTTGCTTTAACTCTTTCATGACATGGAAATTTTTAGTTTTTTTCATTCTCATTTTTTCCATTCTCATTTTTTTCTTCCCATTCTTCAAAGAGCCGTAACTTTTTACTTTTCTGTCAATAGAGCCAGCCATATGAGGGCTTATTTTTTGCGGAACGAGTTGTAATTTTGAATTACACAATTCGTTCTACCATATAGTATACTGGAAAATGGGAAAAAAATTCCAAGTGCATTGAAACTGCAAAAAAAGTGCAATTCTATCATTTTAATTTTTTTTTATTTTCCATGTTCACCATATGGTAAAACTGACCTGGAAAAATGATTCTCCAGGTCACTATGAGTACACATATACCAAACATGTATAGTATTTTTTAAGATAAAAGTGGAGAATTTTTAAATTTAAGTAAAAAAAAGTCTCAAAATAATATAGAAATGGAAGGGCATCATCATATAAATTAGTTTTAAATATTAAAGGGTATGTCTAAACATAGACAAATAGCAACCAGAGACAAGGAGACATACAAAAAGGCAGGGATCACCTAAAAAAATGCATCAAATTTTATTAGTACACACAAACCCACAACAAGAAATATAAAAACATTTAAAATACAAGAAAGAGGTTACAGCATGTATAGCCAATATATAAAGGAGCAAACGCTAACCTAATAACACCAACAGGTCATACCTGAAATATTAAATTCAATATATGATAAAGATATCCAGGTCTTAAAATAAGGATACCAGGATGAATAACTTTGGGGAAAAAAAAAGGTTTTCCAAAGAATTAATAAGCATGCCTGAAAGGTTCAAAATTATATAGATGCAAGAAAGATAAACAATACCCATATGGAACAATTTGAAGTGTATAAGAAGATATTCAGACCTATATGTACCGACATGGATACCCAATATTATAATTCAGGAGCCCAACATAGCACACCATATGGAATATAAATTATATTCTCAAGAGTACATTACCAATCAAATACCATTACCAAATTAGGCCTATTCACAGAACTCCATGCACAATCTACAATCATAAAGGTGCAGGACTAAAAATCGGCTCCTGTAAGCCCGACACATATTGTCACTGCTGTGACTTCATCAGGGAAAAAGAAAGAGTAGTGGGTTCCGTGAATCTTAATACATACAGTACACACACAACAATTATTAAGTCTCAACAGCTGTTGAGCTTACACCATGGAGTACACATGCATTCACCACGGCATCGCCGGATTACCTGAAGTGTTTCTATGACATCTCCTAACACAAGTGCGCATGTACTGGCATTGTTAAGGTAACCCAGGACACAAAAGCCTGCGTCTGCACAGACAAATAGAGAGTCACTCTGGAGAGACACAAGCATGCAGTGCGCTTGCATGATACATCACATGATCGCAAGGTCCTTTATGTAGAAGTACCCTATCTTTATGCTGCGTATTTAACATCACATGACCGCAAGGTCCTTTATATAAAAATACCATGATTAAGGAAATGCCAGCGTACCATGCGCCTGCGTGATACGCCACATGACCAGAAGGTCCATTATGCAGAAATACCTTATCTTTATGTTGTGCTTTAGACCCAACATCGCCGCAGGGTTCTTTGTACAAAATTACCATACATTTGACATCGCATTACTGCAAGGCCCTTTATATAGACATACCTTTATGTTGTATTTTTATATCATAGTGTTGTCCAAATCGCTATGTCGCATAAATAATTATCTCTAACCCAACACTTATAAAAGAGTTCTTTCACACATAGCACTATATCACAGCTTTACAATGCAATATTATAAGGATACTAGAAAGATCGTTATGTTTTAAGCTGTTATATTTAATGTACAGTACATTAAAAAAGGGGGGAACTCAGAGATTCCACTGTCATGACCGCGAAGTCCTTTGTACAAAAAAACATACATTTGATATCACATGACCGCAAGGTTCTTTATATACATATAACTAGTGATGAGCAAGTGTACTAGTTGCTCGGGTTTTCCCGAGCATGCTCGGGTGGCCTCCGGGTATTTGTTAGTGTTCGGAGATTTAGTTTTCATCACGGCAGCTGAATGATTTACAGCTATCAGCCAGGCTGAGTACATGTGGGGGTTGCTTTGCTGCTAGGGAATCCCCACATGTAATCAAGATGGCTAATAGCTGTAAATCATGCTGCTAAGGCGATGAAAACTTAATCTCCAAGCAGTCATAAATACTCGGAGACCACCTGAGCGTGCTCGAGAAAACGAGTACACTCGCTCATCATTACATAAAACACATCCTTATGCTGTATAATTGTGTCATAGTGTTATCCTAATCGGTAAGCAGCATAGTATCTACCCTGACACCTATAAAAGAGTTTTTTCACACATAGCATTATATCACAACTTTACATCGCAACAGCATGAGGATGCCAAAAAATCGTTGTGTATTATGCTGTTATATTTAATGTACATTCAAAGAAAAGGGGGAAACTCTGAAATTCCACTATCACCATCAGTATAGTCCTTGAATTCTCAATACATATAAGATAAATGTCGAGATAAATCAAATTATATGACTTCTGTTTGTAATAAACAAGGGCATATATATATATAATAACCATAACCAAGAAGAGAGGATGGCTCTAAAAAACCTTTGTGACAATAATGATTTTATCAAGCGAGAAGCATATACACAATAATAAGCCATAAGAAACACAAGTGTTTCTGACAAAATCCTATAACCATTAACTGGCCGAATAGTACAAAAGTATGTACTGTATCTAAGACACAAATAGTCTAAGAATTCATCCTAATGAAGGATGGTATAGTGCTGCACAACACTATAGCAATATACAAAGGCTCATTAAAATAAACTATGTCTGTACTTAAGAATATTCCAGTTGGTCAATTCATAGATATTGGATATGCTGTATGGGCTTGTACATTGACCCAAAACATCATTATATGAGGGTTCTAATTGATATGAAGATGCTGCAAGACTATATGATCAAATGAACTTTAGACCACATCTGGTTCCAAAGAGTAGCTCCATGGTAATAATATCACAATTAGGAGTAGACAAGTAGACTTAGATCTTATAAAGTCCCAAAAAGGTATAAGCCGCTGTGGAGAAAAAATATTTTAATCACACCAACTCTACGTAACATAGATAAAAAGTTTGGCAAAGCCAGCCAAATCCACATTATCAAAAGACCATAGGTCTTAGTGACTAAAATTGTATTTGGTGCCAATCAATGCAAGAAGGTAAGTAATCACACAAGTCTAAACAAGCATTTCAAAGGACTAAACAAAGAGATATATAAAAAGGCTTTCAATTGCATCTGGCACCTAGCTGTACAATCCCCCCCCCCCCCAATAGTCAAGCAGAGCTCTCAAGGCAAAGGATCAAAGTACATACTGTCAAAACCAACTAAAGAGAAGAATAAAGTCCCATACAATTGCTTGCAGAAGCCTGCAAAAAGTAACTCTTCATTCAGACCAGACAGATAGAGGCTCTGTAGGTCGTAGATCCATTTCGACTCACATCTCAATAACTTAGGGATGATGTTCCCTCCTCTGATGTTGGTGTTGACATTTTCCAAACCCATGATTTTCAATCCTTTAGTACTGCTTCTATGTGCATCTAAGAAGTATGCGGCCACCGAAGAAATTGTTTTGCCTTTCTCTTTGATCCTTTCTGGCAGTAGAAATGTTGGACAGATGTTGTTGACTCCTTCTCAACTCTTGGGTGGTTTGACCCACATACTATTTTGGACAGTCACAGATAAGTAGGTATACAAGATTCCTTGATCTGCAATTGAAATAACATTTAGGCCTGATATTTCCGCCTTTATCAGCTTCTCGCTTGATAAAATCATTATTGTCACAATGGTTTTTTAGAGCCATCCTCTCTTCTTGGTTATGGTTATCTTGTCTGTTTTTAACCAATTTTAATCTTTTAACATCCCTACATACACTGTCGAAAAAGATTTGCATTGCCGGAAATAGTGATAAAGAGGGGGTCGCCTGTGAGGGGGATCTCCTGGTGAACCTTTTATTGCATGTGGGAGTTTCGTTTTCTTGTAAAAGTTCTAATAAGTCCTGGAAAACATGCTTTTTGTTGTCTGGAAACAAATCTATAATAGAGTGTTGGTTAGGGTTGAGCGAAATGGGTCGGCCATTTTCAGAAGTCGCCGACCTTTGGCAAAGTCGGGTTTCATGAAACCCGACCCGATCCCTGTGTGGGGTCGGCCATGAGGTCGGCGATCTTCGCGCAAAAGTCGCGTTTCATTCTGATACCGCAAGTATCGGATATTGGCCGATATTTGCGGTATTGGAATCCATATTTATGTGTAAAATAAAGGATAAAAATAAAAAATAGGGATATACTCACCCTCGGACGTGCCCTGGTACTAACCGCGGTAACCGGCAGCTTCCATTCCTAAGAATGAGCGCGTGAAGGACCTTCGATGACGTCACGGCTTGTGATTGGTCGCGTGAGCGGTCACATGACCGGTCACGCAACCAATCACAAGCTGCGACATCATCGAAGGTCCTTCACGCGCTCATTCTTAGGAAGGAAGGCTGCCGGTTAGTACCAGGGCGCGTCCGAGGGTGAGTATATCCCTATTTTTTATTTTTATTCTTTATTTTACACATAAATATGGATCCCAGGGCCTGAAGGAGAGTTTCCTCTCCTTCAGACCCTGGGAACCATTAGAAACCCAATGCACTGCATTGGGTTTCGTGTTTCGGCCGACCCCAACCCCGACTTTTCTATAGGATTGGCCGATTTCACTCGACCCGACTTTTGAAAAAGTCGGGTTTCGTGAAACCTGACCCGACCCTAAAAAAACAAAAGTCGCTCAACCCTAGTGTTGGTGATATAGTAATTTAAAAGTCATTTGGCAACAAAACAAGTAAAGGTCTTTGACTAAAATGAACTTATTTAAAGTATTCATTGGAGCAAAAGAAAGGCCTTGAGTCAATACTGATATTCCAAGTATAGGAGGACAAATTCAGAATTTGCAAGTTAACTGTTGCTGAGGATTCTGATTTGGGGATCTACGATTTTAACGTCTCCGATTGTATTTGGTTTCCCTTTGATGAATTGGTGACAAGTTTCTGTGTCCTCTGCCCTTCCATCTTGTGGCTATTGACTGTCTCTCCTTCTTCCTATGGCGCCTTCGGTATCGCTCGGTGCCAAGGATAAAAAAATCACTTGACGATAATTCATACCTCAAGGTTGTTTCACTGGGGTTAGTAGTAGGATTTTTTTATTCCACTGTGGCAAAAACGCCTATTGCTATCATGTGTCCATTTGAAAGCCTGATTTCTAGTGAAATCCATCTTATCATGGTGAAATTTATTCCTCTTGCCATTGATGATATCTTTTTTATACAAGTCAATAGTTGTTTTAAGTTTCTGATAGAAAGAGTTGACCAGAGTCTCCTTATCGAAACCATTAATTTTATTTTCACAAATTGTAATGTTGTCCTTAATTTTAATCAGCAGAACCTGGTCATGTTCTATTAACATATCTATTAGAATGGGAGCACTTCAGAAGACTGATTTCCCAAGTCTCCCGAAATGTACCAGAAACCTCCCATGAAGTTGAATATCTGAATCCGCAACCCTCCAGGAACCAATCAAGCCTTTTTATACTCCTCCAAACTTCTCACATTCCACCACACCCTTTTTATGGGACATATGAAGGATTGTGGCCTCCAATGATAGCGTATGAAAATCAGAATTCTTATCAAGAGTTAAAGTACCCGTGGCTGAACCTGTTTCAAAGACACCTTGTGCACGCTGGCTCCATGCTGTTTCTCAAGCTGTGAGATCCATCATTAATGGACTAGCCTAAACAATCCAATAGCCAAACTAATTCTAAATATCAAATATTCATAATGATGTGCCTGCACTGGCTGGCACTCCAGAAGCTGTGAGCAAAAAGAACCCAGTCACAAAAAGGCTCAATATAATATAGAAAAGGAGGGCACCATCAAATAAATTTGTTTTAAATATTAAAGGGATCCACCTGCAGTATGTCTAAACATAGACAAATAGCAACCAGAGACAAGGAGACATACAAAAAGGCAGGGATCGCCTAAAAAAAATTATTAGTGCACACAAACCCACACCAAGAAATTGAAAAACATTTAAAATACAAGAAAGAGATTACACCATGTGTAGTCAATACATACAGGAGCAACGGTTAACCTAATAACACTAACAGGTCATACCTGAAATATTCAATTCAATATATTATAAAGATATCCATGTCTTAAAATAAGGATGCCAGGATGAATAATTTTTTGGGGAAAAAAAAGGTTTTCCAAAGAATTAAAGGTTCAAAACTATATAGATGCAAGATAGAAAAATAATACCCATATGGAACAATTGGAAATGTATAAGAATATATTCAGACCTATATGTATCAACATGGCTACCCAATATAATAATTCAGGAGCCCAACATAACACACCATATGGAATATAAACTATATTCTCAAGAGTACATTACCAATCAAATACCATCACCAAATTAGGCCTGCCCACGGAACCCCATGCATGATCTACAATAAAGGTGCAGGACTAAAAACTGGCTCCTGTAAGACCAACGCATATAGTCACTGATGTGACTTCATCAGGGGAAAAAGAAAGTGTAGTGGGTTCCGTGAATCTTATCTATATATGTACAGTTAGGTCCATATATATTTGGACAGAGACAACATTTTTCTAATTTTGGTTATAGACATTACCACAATGAATTTTAAACAAAACAATTCAGATGCAGTTGAAGTTCAGACTTTCAGCTTTCATTTGAGGGTATCCACATTAAAATTGGATGAAGGGTTTAGGAATTTCAGCTCCTTAACATGTGCCACCCTGTTTTTAAAGGGACCAAAAGTAATTGGACAATTGACTCCAAGGCCATTTCATGGACAGGTGTGCGCAATCCCTTCTTTATGTCATTCTCAATTAAGCAGATAAAAGGCCTGGAGTTGATTTGAGGTGTGGTGCTTGCATTTGGAAGGTTTTGCTGTGAAGTAAACATGCGGTCAAAGGAGCTCTCCATGCAGATGAAACAAACCATCCTTACGCTGCGAAAACAGAAAAAACCCTTCCGAGAAATTGCTAAAATATTAGGAGTGGCAAAATCTACAGTTTGGTACATCCTGAGAAAGAAAGAAAGCACTGGTGAACTCATCAATGGAAAAAGACCTGGGCGCCCACAGAAGACAACAGTGGTGGATGATCGTAGAATAATCTCCATGGTGAAGAGAAACCCCTTCACAACAGCCAACCAAGTGAACAACACTCTCCAGGAGGTAGGCGTATCAATATCCAATCTACCATAAACCGAAGACTGCATGAAAGTAAATACAGAGGGTTCACTGCATGGTGAAAGCCACTTATAAGCATCAAGAATAAAAAGGCTCGACTGGACTTTGTTAAAAAACATCTAAAAAAGCCAGCACAGTTCTGGGAGAACATTCTTTGGACAGATGAAACCAAGACCAACCTCTACCAGAATGATGGAAAGAGAAAAGTATGGCGAAGGCGTGGTACAGCTCATGATCCAAAGCATACCACATCATCTGTAAAACACGGCGGAGGCAGTGTGATGGCTTGGGCATGCATGGCTGCCAGTGGCACTGCGTCACTAGTGTTTATTGATGATGTGACACAGGACAGAAGCAGCTGAATGAATTCTGAGGTATTCAGAAACATACTGTGTGCTCAGATCCAACCAAATGCAGCCAAACTGATTGGTCGTCGTTTCATACTACAGATGGACAATGACCCAAAACAAAGCCAAAGCAACCCAGGAGTTTATTAAAGCAAAGAAGTGGAATATTTTTGAATGACCAAGTCAGTCCTCTGATCTCAACCCAATTGAGCATGCATTTCACTTGTTAAGACTAAACTTCAGACAGAAAGGCCCACAAACAAACACCAACTGAAAACCACCGCAGTGAAGGCCTGGCAGAGCATCAAAAAGGAGGAAACACAGCGTCTGGTGATGTCCATGAGTTCAAGACTTCAGGCAGTCATTGCCAACAAAGGGTTTTCAACCAAGTACTAAAAATGAACATTTTATTTAAAAATTATTGAATCTGTCCAATTACTTTTGGTCCTTTTAAAAACAGAGTGGCACATGTTAAGGAGCTGAAACTCCTAAACCCTTCTTCCAATTTTAATGTGGATACCCTCATATGAAAGATGAAAGTCTGAACTTCAACTGCATTGGAATTGTTTTGTTTAAAATTCATTGTGGTAATGTCTATAACCAAAATTAGAAAAATGTTGTCTCTGTCCAAATATATATGGACCTAACTGTATATACAAACAATTATTCAGTCTCAACAGATGTTGAGCTTACCGCATGGAGTACACGTGCATTTACCACGGCGTCGCCGGAAGTTATTCTATGACATGTCCTAACACCAGTACAAATGTACTGACGTTGGGTAATTACCTGTTGGTGTTATTAGGTTAAACGTTGCACCTGTATGTATTGGCTACACATGGTGTAACGTCTTTCTTGTATTTTAAATGTTTTTATATTTCTTGTTGTGGGTTTGTGCTTACTAATAAAATTTGATACTTTTTTTAGGTGATCCCTGTCTTTTTGTATGTCTCCTTGTCTCTGGTTGCTATCACTCTTCTTTGTGTGGCGCCTCCCATCTTCTTGCAATGCCGTCCTTCTGTGGTGCCTCCCATCTTCTTGCAATGACATCTGTTATGTAGGCAATCCAGTGACACAGTGTGCCAGCAATCAGAGCACATACAGTGATCTGACAATAACCCAAAAACAATAGAACGAGCTCTGAGACGTGGAATCTCTGTAGACCGCAATACCTGAACCTATCCTAAACACAACTAAAGGCAGCTGTGGATTGCGCCTGACACTACCTATGCAACTCGGCACAGCCTGAGGAGCTGACTAGCCTGAAGATAGAAAAACAAGCCTGACTTGCCTCAGAGAAATACCCCAAAGGAAAAGGCAGCCCCCCACATATAATGACTGTTAGCAAGATGAAAAGACAAACGTAGGGATGAAATAGATTCAGCAAAGTGAGGCCCGATATTCTAGATAGAGCGAGGATAGCAAAAAGAACTTTGCAGTCTACAAAAAACCCTAAAGCAAAAAACCACGCAAAGGGGGCAAAAAGACCCACCGTGCCGAACTAACGGCACGGTGGTACACCCTTTGCGTCTCAGAGCTTCCAGCAAAACGAATTGACAAGCTGGACAGAAAAAGTAGCAACAAAAGCAAAGAAGCACTTATCTAAGCAGAGCAGCAGGCCACAGGAAAGATCCAGAAGCTCAGATCCAACACTGGAACATTGACAAGGAGCAAGGAAGACAGAATCAGGTGGAGTTAAATAACAAAGCAGCCAACGAGCTCACCAGAACACCTGAGGGAGGAAGCTCAGAAGCTGCAGTACCACTTGTGACCACAGGAGTGAATTCAGCCACAGAATTCACAACAGTACCCCCCCCCACACTGTGTTACTGGATTGCCTTCATAACAGCCCACTTCATGGCCAGCAACTCTCGGTTGCCCACATCATAATTACGCTCAGCAGCCGAAAACTTCCTGGAAAAGAAAGCACATGGTTTCAACACTGAGCAACCAGAACCTCTCTGTGACAAAACCGCCCCTGCTCCAATCTCAGAAGCATCAACCTCGACCTGGAACGGAAGAGAAACATCTGGTTGACACAACACAGGGGCAGAACAAAAACGATGCTTCAACTCCTGAAAAGCTTCCACAGCAGCAGAAGACCAATTAACCAAATCAGCACCCTTCTTGGTCAAATCGGTCAATGGTTTGGCAATGCTAGAAAAATTACAGATGAAGCGACGATAAAAATTAGCAAAGCCCAGGAATTTTTGCAGACTTTTCAGAGATGTCGGCTGAGTCCAATCCTGGATGGCTTGGACCTTAACCGGATCCATCTCGATAGTAGAAGGGGAAAAGATGAACCCCAAAAATGAAACTTTCTGCACACCGAAGAGACACTTTGATCCCTTCACAAACAAAGAATTAGCACGCAGGACCTGGAAAACCATTCTGACCTGCTTCACATGAGAGTCCCAATCATCTGAGAAGATCAAAATGTCATCCAAGTAAACAATCAGGAATTTATCCAGATACTCACGGAAGATGTCATGCATAAAAGACTGAAACACAGATGGAGCATTGGCAAGTCCGAACGGCATCACTAGATACTCAAAATGACCCTCGGGCGTATTAAATGCAGTTTTCCATTCATCTCCTTGCCTGATTCTCACCAGATTATACGCACCACGAAGATCTATCTTAGTGAACCAACTAGCCCCCTTAATCCGAGCAAACAAGTCAGATAACAATGGCAAGGGATACTGAAATTTAACAGTGATCTTATTAAGAAGGCGGTAATCAATACACGGTCTCAGCGAACCATCCTTCTTGGCTACAAAAAAGAACCCTGCTCCCAGTGGTGATGACGATGGGCGAATATGTCCCTTCTCCAGGGATTCCTTCACATAACTGCGCATAGCGGCGTGTTCAGGCATGGATAAATTAAATAATCGACCTTTAGGGAATTTACTACCAGGAATCAAATTGATAGCACAATCACAATCCCTATGCGGAGGTAGGGCATCGGACTTGGGCTCTTCAAATACATCCTGATAATCAGACAAGAACTCTGGGACCTCAGAAGGAGTGGATGACGAAATAGACAAAAATGGAACATCACCATGTACCCCCTGACAACCCCAGCTGGATACCTTCATAGAGTTCCAATCCAATACTGGATTATGGGTTTGCAGCCATGGCAACCCCAACACGACCACATCATGCAGATTATGTAGCACCAGAAAGCGAATAACTTCCTGATGTGCAGGAGCCATGCACATGGTCAGCTGGGTCCAGTACTGAGGTTTATTCTTGGCCAAAGGTGTAGCATCAATTCCTCTCAACGGAATAGGACACCGCAAAGGCTCCAAGAAAAACCCACAATGTTTAGCATAATCCAAATCCATCAGATTCAGGGCAGCGCCTGAATCCACAAACGCCATGACAGAATACGATGACAAAGAGCATATCAAGGTAATGGACAGAAGGAATTTGGATTGTACAGTACCAATGACGGCAGACCTATCGAACCGCTTAGTGCGCTTAGGACAATCAGAAATAGCATGAGTGGAATCACCACAGTAGAAACACAGACCATTCAGACGTCTGTGTTCTTGCCGTTCAACTCTGGTCATAGTCCTATCGCACTGCATAGTCTCAGGTTTAATCTTAGACAATACCGCCAAATGGTGCACAGATTTACGCTCGCGCAAGCGTCGACCGATCTGAATGGCCAAAGACATAGACTCATTCAAACCAGCAGGCATAGGAAAACCCACCATGACATCCTTAAGAGCCTCAGAGAGACCCTTTCTGAACAAAGCTGCCAGCGCAGATTCATTCCACAGAGTGAGTACTGACCACTTCCTAAATTTCTGACAATATACTTCTATATCATCCTGACCCTGGCACAAAGCCAGCAAATTTTTCTCAGCCTGATCCACTGAATTAGGCTCATCGTAAAGCAATCCGAGCGCCAGAAAAAACGCATTGACATTACTCAATGCAGGGTCTCCTGGCGCAAGAGAAAATGCCCAGTCCTGAGGGTCGCCGCGCAAAAAAGAAATAATAATCAAAACCTGTTGAATAGGATTACCAGAAGAATGAGGTTTCAAGGCCAGAAATAGCTTACAATTATTTTTGAAATTAAGAAACTTAGTTCTATCACCAAAAAACAAATCAGGAATAGGAATTCTTGGTTCTAACATAGATTTCTGATCAATAGTATCTTGAATCCTTTGTACATTTGTAACGAGATTATCCATTGAAGAGCACAGACCCTGAATATCCATGTCCACACCTGTGTCCTGAAACACCCAAATGTCTAGGGGAAAAAAAAAGACTGAACACAGAGCTGAGAAAAAAAAATGATGTAAGAACTTCTTTTTTCCTTCTATTGAGAATCATTAGGTGGGCTCCTTGTACTGTTATGTAGGCAATCCAGTGACACAGTGTGCCAGCAATCAGAGCACATACAGTGATCTGACAATAACCCAAAAACAATAGAACGAGCTCTGAGACGTGGAATCTCTGTAGACCGCAATACCTGAACCTATCCTAAACACAACTAAAGGCAGCTGTGGATTGCGCCTGACACTACCTATGCAACTCGGCACAGCCTGAGGAGCTAACTAGCCTGAAGATAGAAAAACAAGCCTGACTTGCCTCAGAGAAATACCCCAAAGGAAAAGGCAGCCCCCCACATATAATGACTGTTAGCAATATGAAAAGACAAACGTAGGGATGAAATAGATTCAGCAAAGTGAGGCCCGATATTCTAGATAGAGCGAGGATAGCAAAGAGAACTTTGCAGTCTACAAAAAACCCTAAAGCAAAAAACCACGCAAAGGGGGCAAAAAGACCCACCGTGCCGAACTAACGGCACGGTGGTACACCCTTTGCGTCTCAGAGCTTCCAGCAAAACGAATTGACAAGCTGGACAGAAAAAGTAGCAACAAAAGCAAAGAAGCAAAGAAGCACTTATCTAAGCAGAGCAGCAGGCCACAAGAAAGATCCAGAAGCTCAGATCCAACACTGGAACATTGACAAGGAGCAAGGAAGACAGAATCAGGTGGAGTTAAATAACAAAGCAGCCAACGAGCTCACCAGAACACTTGAGGGAGGAAGCTCAGAAGCTGCAGTACCACTTGTGACCACAGGAGTGAATTCAGCCACAGAATTCACAACAGACATCCTTCTGCTTGCTTCATGTGGATGACTTGTCCCTGTGTCATCCACACAGGCTTCCAGGCATTGCGATCCTGCGCAGGTGTACTTATCTGCCCTGTTGAGAGCAGAGCAAAGTACTGCAGTGCGCAGGTGCCAGGAAAGGTCAGAGAGGCCCAGCGCATGAACACTGCAGGACTTTGCTCTGCCATAAACAGGGCAGATAAGTACACCTGCGCAGGAGTGCGATGTCGAGCAGAATGTGTGGATGATACAGGAACTTATCATCCACATGAAGCAAGAAGGAGGACGGCATCGCAAGAAGATGGGAGGCGCCAGACCAAGAAGAGCGACACCCCTCGGACCGGACCGCCCCATGAGTGAGTATAATAAAAGTTATTTTTCAGTTCTTCTAGGTTGGGTTGGGGGCAGATATACAGCATTATAGAATGCTGTATATAAGCCCTGAAAGTTCCCTTTAATGGAGCAAAATGGGGGGTGATTTGAACATTTGTACTTTTTCAAGTTTTTTCATATTTTTAAAAACTTTTTGCTGTCTTTAATAGTTACCTTAGGGAACTTGAATCTGCGACCATCTGATCGCTTGTGCTATACATAGAGAAAATCATGATCTCCTATGAACGCCAGCCATGGGCTGGGTTTCACAGGAGGATTGTAATGACAGGCATGGGAGTCATGAGCAGACTCCTAGCTGTCAAAATAGCTCATAGGCGCCCAGCAATCATGTCATGGGCGAATGTGGAATGATGCTTTCCTTGCCAGCGCTTGTCTGACAGCATAATTTAACAGGTTTATAGCTGCTGGCTGTTAGATCAGCCATCCTTGGCCAGGAAAGTTGTGGGCTTGGCATGTGGGCGCACATCAAGTGCAGGGAAAGAACATATGACATAAATGTACATCCTGTGTCATGAAAGGGTTAAAATACTTAATTTTACTTTTCACTTTAATATATTATATGCCAAAGCTTACGGTATATTCATGTAACGTCAGAATATATTATCTTGAACATCTTGAATACATTGTTTGGATTTAAATTACATATTCCAATGTCTATTTTGTTAAGATATATACCGTATTGTGCGGTTTATAAGACTCAGCCCCAATTCTAATAACATGGTGGTGCTTCTTACAATCCATGCATCTAATTGCTTACCGGGGTGGTGGCTGCGGTGAAGCGGGGTTCCAGGGTTGCTGCTGGTGGAAGCAGGAGTGGAGTGATGCTGTGGATCCCCGACTGGGAGAAAGAGGTGTTCGGGTGCCCAACGCTGCGGGTGTTCGGTGGTCCGGGGGCTCTGACAACATTTTGTGAAAGTCCAGAGCCTCCATACTTCCATGGTTTGCTTTGTGGTGGACTCCAGGAAAATGGCTGCCGGGGGAGGCACATGCGCAGATGGAGATCTTGGCACTGAGATCTCATCTCCCGAGATCTTAATGCCAAGATCTTCATCGTGCATATGCTGCCCCGGCAGCCATTTTCCCGGAGTCCACGGCAATGTAAACCATGGAAGTGCAGGGGTCCCGGGCTTTCACAAAATGTCAGCAGGGCCCACGCACCACCAAAAACCTGCAGTGTCGCACCTCCAAACACCCCCTCATCCCAGCCTGCGGCCTGCAGCAATGGGCCACCCAGCGACCCTGGGATCCTGCTCCACCACAGCTGGATGCAATGGAGGATGCACCCCCATTTTCCCTCAAAATTTAGGGGATAAAAAGTGTGTTTTATAATCCGAAAAAAACGGTATCCCCTTAGTGATCGAGCCAAATTTTTTACATCTGGCCAGTATCACTTTATGTGGTAATAACTCTGGAATGCTTCACCAAATACCACTGATTTTGAGATTTTTTTTGTGATACATTGTAGTTTATGATAATGGTAGATTTAGGACAATGTTTTTTGTTTATTCATAAAAAATATCAGAAATGTAACAAAATTGTAAAAAAATTGCAATCTTCGAACTTTGAATGATTATCCCGTTAATCCAGACAGTCATACCACGCAAATACATTAATAAATAACATTTCCCTCATGTCTGCTTTACATCAGCACTTGTAAAATGTTCATTTTATTTTGTTAAGCATTTTAGGAGGTTTAAAATTGTAACAGCAATTTTTCATTTTTCCAGGAAAATTTTCGAAATTAATTTTTTTAGGAACCTATACGGGTTTGAAGTGACTTAAGGGGTCCTACATATAGGAAAACCCCCTAAAAACATCACCCCTGACATATTGGAAACTGCTGTCAGGCAGTTTATTAACCCTTCAGGTGCTTTTCAGGAATTAATACAAAGTGGCATGACAGGAATGAAAAAGTGTATTTTTACCACCTAAATGTTGCTAACTTTTGAACAGGCCACTGTAGCCAGCAGACACTAAGACAGCTCTGGCAAAAATTAAGAGACCACTTCAAAATTTTCAGCTTGTCTGATTTTTCTCTTTATAGGTATATTTTTTAGTGAAATGTAAATTGTTCTTTTATCCCATAACCTACTGACAACATGTCTCAGAAGTTCCAAACAATAAATTTTGTATTTATTTTCTGAAAATGAGAAATGGTCAGTATAACAAAAAAATGCATTGCTCACAGACCTCATATAATGGGGAAAAAAAAAGTTCATAGTCATTTAGAAACAAAAATATTAATGTTTAACAGGAGTTCAGAAATCAATATTTTGTGGAATAACCATGATTTGTAATCACGACTTTCATGCGTCTTGGCATGCTTTCCACCCGTGATTCACACTATTTTTGGTACAAAAATGTAAGCAGTTGTTCTTCATTTGATGGCTTGTGACTATCCATCTTCCTCTTGATTACTTTCCAGAGGTTTTCAATGGGGTTCGGGTCTGGAGATTGGGCTGGCCATGACAGGGATTTGATGTGGTGGTCCTTCATTCACACCTTGATTGACCTAGCTGTGTGGCATGGCGCATTGTCCTGCTGGAAAAAACAGTCCTCAGAGTTAGGGAATATTGCCTGAGCAGAATTAATCAACTGTTTTTCCAGGATAACTTTGTATGCGGCTTGATTCATATGTCCTTCGAAAAGATTAACCTGCCGATATATATTGGGTATAATAAGAGGAAATATTATAAAAAAAAAGTCACTTTTTTATTCTAATGAAGGGTATTATATGCAAAGTTGCATAATTTCAATATTTTGGTAATACAAGGTTATGACAAATATGAAAACATCCAAATAATGGAAATATTAAGGGTATGTGTTATTGAGAACATAAGTACTCTGCATTTGTCATCAACATATACAGGCCTTATTTTTATTCAAATTTTTATTTTTCATTTTTATTCTTACTTCATTTTTATTCTTAATTTTTATTCTTTATCTCAAGAAGAAAAACATCAATATTTAATAAAGTAATGTCTAGTACAAGAATATTGCTTCATTAAATATAGTGATCATATGGTTTCATTATAAGAAAAATGTTTCAAATTTGAGTTACCGTATATACTCGAGTATAAGCCGACCCGAGTATAAGCCGACCCCCCTAATTTTGCCACAAAAAACTGGGAAAACTTATTGACTCGAGTATAAGCCTAGGGTGGAAATGCAGCATTTACCGGTGAATTTCAAAAATAAAAATAGATCATTCTTGCCCCATAGCTGTGCCATATAGTGCTCTGCACCGTTCATATTTCCCCATAGCTGTGCCATATAGTGCTCTGCACCGTTCATATTTCCCCATAGCTGTGCCATATAGTGCTCTGGACCGTTCATATTTCCCCATAGCTGTGCCATATAGTGCTCTGCACCGTTCATATTGCCCCATAGCTGTGCCATATAGTGCTCTGCACCGTTCATATTTCCCCATAGCTCTGCCATATAGTGCTCTGCACCGTTCATATTGCCCCATAGCTCTGCCATATAGTGCTCTGCACCATTCATATTTCCCCATAGCTGTGCCATATAGTGCTCTGCACCGTTCATATTTCCCCATAGCTCTGCCATATAGTGCTCTGCACCGTTCATATTTCCCCATAGCTGTGCCATATAGTGCTCTGCAACGTTCATATTGCCCCATAGCTCTGCCATATAGTGCTCTGCACCGTTCATATTTCCCCATAGCTGTGCCATATAGTGCTCTGCACCGTTCATATTTCCCCATAGCTGTGCCATATAGTGCTCTGCACCGTTCATATTTCCTCATAGCTGTGTCATATAGTGCTCTGCACCATTTATATTTCCCCATAGCTCTGCTATATAGTGCTCTGCACCGTTCATATTTCCCCATAGCTCTGCCATATAGTGCTCTGCACCGTTCATATTTCCCCATAGCTGTGCCATATAGTGCTCTGCACCGTTCATTATTGCCCCATAGCTGTGCCATATAGTGCTCTGCACCGTTCATATTTCCCCATAGCTCTGCCATATAGTGCTCTGCACCGTTCATATTGCCCCATAGCTCTGCCATATAGTGCTCTGCACCGTTCATATTTCCCCATAGCTGTGCCATATAGTGCTCTGCACTGTTCATATTGCCCCATAGCTCTGCCATATAGTGCTCTGCACCGTTCATATTTCCCCATAGCTGTGCCCCATATAGTGCTCTGCACCGTTCATATTTCCCCATAGATGCTCCACATATATCTGTGCCATTGCTGTTGCTGCTGCTGCTGCAATAAAAAAAAATGCCATACTCACCTCTCTTGCTTGCAGCTCCCAGCGTCCGGTCCCGGCGTCTCTCCGCTCTGACTGATCAGGCAGAGGGCGCCGCACACACTATATGCGTCATCGCGCCCTCTGACCTGCACAGTCAGAGTGGAGAGACACCGGGAAGATGGAGCGGCGCCCGGCGGCTGGAACGTGGACAGGTAACTATGCGATACTTACCTGGTCCCGGCGTCCGGCTCCTTCCTCCGGACAGCTGGTCTTCGGTGCCGCAGCTTTTTCCTCTATCAGCGGTCACCGGCACCGCTGATTAGAGAAATTAATAGGTGGCTCCACTCCTACGGGAGGTGGAGCCGCTTATTCATTTCTCTAATGAGCGGTCCCACCTGACCGCTGAACAGTGGAAGAGCTGCAGCACCGAAGACTGTGCGACAGGCGGGGAGCGCCAGGATCGCTGGAAGCAGGTAAGTATGCCTCAGCGCCCTCACCCCCTCACCCGCCGACCCTGCCACCCACCTTGACTCGAGTATAAGCCGAGAGGGGCACTTTCAGCCCAAAAATTTGGGTTGAAAATCTCGGCTTATACTCGAGTATATACGGTAAATACAATTCTTTCATTCATTCATATACTATATATTCATATTTTGGTTCATGACTATACATTCTTACATATTATTGGTCTAATAAATATAGTTTATTAATAAAGTTTTAGAAATAAAGATGGAAACACTTGTTACATAAATGACACACTGACATCTAAAGGTAATTACACCTATGACAAAAATGTTCTATCACATGAAGAATATGGTTAATAGTGTATTATCATTATTGTTTTATTTTTCCAAATATGAATTCCATATTAATATCCTGATAATAATTATATGGATATTATTGATTGCTATGGTACGCTGTGATATTTTAGGTTAGGAACATTACCAGACTTGGTATAGAATTAGGGAATGAAGACGTCAATCAAAATGCTGGAGTTACGTTAATAAAGACTTTTCATATTTCTAAATTCAAATGATTCTTAAAAGTTGCAGGAAGAAAAAGCTGCTATCCAGAAGTTCCACAAGGTAACAATGCTATGATTTCTGAGTAATAATAGACTGTGTCAATTACAATTCATGTCACTACTGACAACCACAACTGCAGTATCCATCACTGACAACCATGATTGCAGTATCTAAACTGACAATCACAATTGGAGAGGACGATGATCCTATGATGCTAAAATGAACTATGGTATGATTTTATCATGTTCCAATGGTTTCCTATCACCTATAAAGCTTCAAAGAGAAGCTGGTGAACAGTAAAAGTAATTGTCAGGAAGCTACAACCCTGATGTGTGTCCTGTGGACTAAGGACTGGTTATGGTGCTATGTTTAGCAAGGAAGAGTCATTTTAATCCTTCCTGTGCTGACCAAAGACGTCACACCTGTTCCAAGACCAATGCGGATGATATGGAAGGATTCCAGAAATATCCAAGGCGAGCCAATGTAAGTCCAGGTCTCTAAAGGTGACACTGCACAGATGTTAAAGCTAGGGACTTTGTTTTCTTATCAACATTTGAATTTATGGACTTTGACACAGGGCACACGGTCTCCACAATATTTACAAGCCATTTCAAAAGAATTATAATAAAGATTGTTTTAAAAGGACCAAGGAGAAGACAGAAGACATCAAGATGAAGACCAGATGACTTTACATTTATCCCCATTAAAGCTCATTTGCCATTTATCAGCCCAAGCTTCTACTTTACATAAATCATCCTGTAATATAAAATTGTCCTCTGATTATCCTGCAGAGTTTAGTGTCATCTGCAAATATTGAAATTCTGCTCTGTATGCCCCCTACAAGGTCATTAATAATTATGTTAAAAAGAAGAGGGCCCAATACTGACCCCTGTGGTACCCCACTGCTAACCGCGACCCAGTCTCAGTAAGCTCCATTAGTAACCACCCTTTGTTTCCTATCCCTGAGCCAGCTCTTAACCCACTTACACATATTTTCCCCTATCCCCATTCTCATTTTATGTATCAACCTTTTGTGTGGCACCGTATCAAAAGCTTTTGAAAAGTCCATATACACTACATCCACTGGCTTCCCTTGGTCTGGAACTTATCTTTTTATAGAAATTGATCAGATTAGTCTGATCAACCCATGCTGATATTGGGCCATGAGGTCATTCCTCTTCAGATACTCCAACATATCATCTCTTAGAATACCCTCGAGAATTTTACCCACAATAGAGGTTAAGCTTACTGGCCTATGATTTCCGAGTTCAGTTTTTGTCCCCTTTTCGAATATTGGCACGACATTTGCTATACGCCAGTCCTGTGGTACAGACCCTGTTATTATGTAGTCTTTAAAGATTAAAAATAATGGTCTATTAATGACTGTACTTAATTCCTGCAGTACTCGGGGGTGTATCCTATCTGGGCCCGGAGATTTGTCAATTTTAGTGATTTTTAGACGCCACCGTACTTCCTGCTGGGTTAAGCAGGTGACATTTAATGGGGAATTTTTGTTATCACTGATCATATTGTCTGCCATGGGATTTTCTTGTGTAAATACTGATGAAAAAAAGTCATTTAGCATATAGGCTTTTTCCTCATCCTCAGTCACCATTTCACCCAGACCTTTTTTAAGGGGGCCAACACTATCATTTTTTAGTTTCTTAATATTTACGTAGTTAAAGAATATTTTGGGATTATTTTTTACTCTCTCTGGTAATGAGCCTCTCTGTTTCAATTTTTGTTGCCGTGATTTGCTTTTTACAGAATTTATTTAAATTTCTGTATTTATTTAATGCCTCAACACTAGGGTTGAGCGACTTTTGATTTTATAGGATTGGGTCGGATTTCACGAAACCCGACTTTTTCAAAAGTCGGGTCGAGTGAAATCGGCCGATCCTATAGAAAAGTCGGGGTCGGGGTCGGCTGAAACACGAATCCCAATGCAGTGCATTGGTTTTCTAATGGTTCCCAGGGTCTGAAGGAGAGGAAACTCTCCTTCAGGCCCTGCGATCCATATTAATGTGTAAAATAAAGAATAAAAATAAAAAATATTGCTATACTCACCCTCGGACGCGCCCTGGTTGTAACCCGCAGCCTTCCTTCCTAAGAATCAGCGCTTGAAGGACCTTTCGATGACGTCACGGCTTCTGATTGGTCGCGTGAGCGGTCACATGGGCGTCACGCGACCAATCGTCACCTTCTTAGGAAGGAAGGCTCCCGATTACAACCAGGGCGCGTCCGAGGGTGAGTATAGCAATATTTTTTATTTTTATTCTTTATTTTACACTTAAATCTGAATTCCGATATCAATTCCCGATATCTTAAACATATCGGGAATCGGTATCAGAATTCCGATTCCAGATTCAGAAGATCGCCGACTTCATGGCCGACCCCACACAGGGGTCGGGTCGGGTTTCATGAAACCCGACTTTGCCAAAAGTCGGCGACTTCTGAAAATGGCCGACCCGTTTCGCTCAACCCTACTCAACACTACTGTTAGGGGTCGAGTTCCCGCCTCTGCACAGGGGGAATCTTGGAAAATCTCCGCTGCGGTCTCCCATTCTTCTCCTGCCGCAGTGGAGCCTGCTCAGCGGAGACATCGGTCCCAGCATCTCACTCAGTCTGGCTCTGTACAAAGAGTTGCTGCTGCTTTTCATGCTTCTGCCATTGAAGTCAGTGCTGGGCAGCGGCAAGCAGACACTTCTGGGACTAAGCCCAGCTTTTCTCGTTCTGAGCATGCCCAGAGTAAGATCTCTCAGTGGAGATCGAGGGTCACATGATCAGATACTGCAGCTAAAGCCATTGGTCCTTCAGGAAGGTCCTGTAGGTGCTCACGCTCAGTGGCCGCCTCTCATTGGTCCTTCTAGGAAGGTCCTGTACGTGCTGCAACTATTTAAGGCTCGCATGGCCACACGGCCATGCGCTAGTAGTGTTCTATGTTATGTGCTTTGCGCCAGTGTGGTCATGTGAGTTTGTGTTCAGGGACCCGGCTGAAATAAGCCCCTAGAATGCTGGCCCCTCCGGCGAGGAGATTTTGTGTGAATGTATTCAGGGACCTGGCTGAAATAAGCCCCTAGAATGCTGGCATCTCCGGCGAGGAGTTTTTGTGTGCATGCATGACCACTGACTGCTCTCAGTTTGGTAGTTAGTCTGTGCCACTGTGAAGTCAAACAGGGCGCAGTGCTTTGAGTTCACGGCTACTCTGTGAAGTAACAGAGTTAGCTCATACCGCCATATAGTTCCGCCGTTTGCTAGCAGCAGGTTCTCCTGCACGGTGGACCCCGGGCTGCGAATGCATCACTTATAATAAAACCTCTATATTTACTCGGTGCGTTCCGCTAGTCCTATCAGAATACTAGCGCCAGGGTCTGGCTAGTAAATGGCGGACATTCAGCAATCCTTGCGGTATTTCCAGCAGCTGGAGGGTAGGTTGGCTGCTCTCGAGAGCTCAACCTCAGCTGTGGATGTTACCGCAGTTGCTGTACAGGCTGCTAGAGTGGCTGCAGCAACCTTGTCCACTGCCACCCCTGTTCTGACATTATCTCACCTCCCAATGCCAGAAAAAATTTCTGGAGATAGCATATCTTGTAGGAGATTCGTGAGTCAGTGCTCTATTTACCTCGAGCTCCTGGCTGCACGTTTTCCCACAGAGCGGGCTAAGGTGGGATTTATTGTGTCTCTCTTGTCGGACAGGGCGTTGGAATGGGCTACGCCGCTGTGGGAGTGTGGCGATCATGTGGTGCAGAGTGCTCCACTGTTCCTGAGCACTCTGAAACAGGTCTTTTTAAGACCTTGAGTCACCCATGACACGGCGCTCCAACTGCTGGCGTTAACTCAGGGTGTGTCCTTGGTCAGCCATTTTGCCATCCACTTCCATACTTTAGCTTCTGAGCTGGAGTGGTCAGATAAAGCCCTTATCCCCATATTTTGGAGGGGGCTGGCTGATCACGTGAAGGACGCTCTGGCCACTAGGGAGATTCCTTCCACACTGAAGGAGTTAATAACTGTCTCTACTCGTACTGACCTCCATTTTAACGAGTGGAGGTTAGAGCGAGCCCAGTGTAGGCAGAGGTTTCAGCTGGCACCCACCTTCGCCAAACCTCTGGAATCTCCGGTCCTGGTTCCTGAGTCACATGAGGCCATGGAAGTGTCACGAGCGGGATCTAAGTCCCGGACCGCTTGTGCACTCAAGGTCTGTCATGTTTGCCAGCAGTCAGGACATCTTGCCACCAGATGTCCCCAGCTGTCGAGGAAACCTCAGCGTCTAGTGGTAGTAGGTGGAGGTACACTAGACACGGCGACGTTTGCCTCCAAATTGTCCTTTAAGGGGACAATTATTATAGACTCATCCTCCCACTCGGTAGAGCTCAGCGTGGATTCTTGGGCGGAGGGCAATTTTATGTCTTCCAACGTCACGCAATACCCCTGGTTATGCTAACTCAACCAGTAACGGTACGAGTGGTGAATGGGTCGACACTGCCCTCACAGATAACACACCAGACCATCCCTTTTACTCTGTCCATGTCGCCATCCCATCAGGAGATTATATCTCTGCTCGTCATTCCTGAGGGAATTGATGAGGTCCTGTTGGGGATACCTTGGGTACGTTACAACTCTCCTCATATTGAGTGGTCCTCAGGCAGAATTCTGGGATGGGGTGAATCTTGTGGGGGTAGGTGTCAGAGGGATTGTGTTCAGGTTGCTACTACAGAGGTACCCGCAGATCTATTATCTCTCCCCAAGCAATATTGGTCTTATGCGGACGTGTTCTCCAAAAAGGCGGCGGAGACCCTTCCTCCCCATCGCCCCTATGACTGTCCTATTGACCTCTTACCTGGTGCTGAGCCTCCCCGGGGTCAAGTCTATCCGTTATCGCTCCCGGAGACGGAGGCAATGTCTCAGTACATTCAAGAGAATCTGGCAAGAAGGTTCATCAGGAAATCAGTGTCACCTGCTGGGGCTGGGTTCTTCTTCGTGCAGAAGAAGAATGGGAAACTACGTCCGTGCATAGATTACAGGAGTCATATTGCCATCACCGTTAAGAATAAGTATCCTTTGCCCTTGATTTCTGAGCTCTTCGATAGGCTTCGGGGAGCAAGGGTATTTACTAAATTAGATCTGCGGGGTGCTTATGACCTGATTCGCATCCATGAGGGGGACGAATGGAAGACGGCTTTTAACACCAGGGATGGGCACTATGAATATCTGGTGATGCCCTTCGGGCTCTGTAATGCCCCAGATGTTTTCCAAGACTTAGTGAATGACATCTTCCGGGACATGCTCTCCACCTCGGTCGTAGTCTATCTGGATGATATTCTCATCTATTCTCCAGATATTGACTCTCACCGGAGAGATGTTTGTAAAGTCTTCGACCTCCTATGGGCAAACTCCCTCTATGCCAAGTTGGAGAAGTGTATGTTCAAGCAGGAGTCCTTATCTTTCCTAGGCTAGATCATCTCCGCCCAGGGATTGGCTATGGATCCTGCCAAACTTCAGGCTGTGATGGACTGGCAGGAACCCCATTCTCTTAAAGCGGTGCAGCGCTTTATGGGGTTCATTAATTATCGCCAGTTCATTCCGCACTTCTCAACTTTGGTAGCTCCCTTGGTTGCCCTCACCAAGAAGGGAGCAAATCCCAAATTGTGGTCTAAGGAAGTCTCCAAGGCCTTTAACTCCATAAAGTCACACTTCGCTAGCGCTCCCATCCTACATCGCCCTGATGTAGATAAGCCATTTATCATTGAGGTGGATGCCTCATCTGTTGGTGCTGGAGCAGTCCTCTTCCAAAAGGATGCTCAAGGTCGGAAGCATCCTTGCTTCTTCTTTTCTAAGACCTTCTCACCAGCAGAGAGGAATTATTCCATCGGGGACAGGGAGTTGCTAGCCATGAAGTTGGCTTTCTAGGAGTGGAGACATCTCTTGGAGGGAGCTCGTTTTCCCTTCCAAGTCTTCACAGATCATAAAAATTTGGTGTACCTGCAGACAGCCCAGCGATTAAATTCTCGCCTGGCCAGATGGTCCTTGTTCTTCTCCCGGTTTCATTTCACCCTCCATTTTCTCTCTGGGGAGAAGAACATTCGTGCCGACACTCTCTCTCGCTCCGTTGTATCATCTGTGGAGGAGGAAGAGGAGCCTCGGCTTATTGTCCCCACTGAGAGCCTGAGAACTGTGGCCCCGGTTTCGCAAGAGTCTGTGCATCCGGGCAAGACTTTTGTACCATCCAGTTTGTGACTGAAGGTTTTCTCTTGGGCACACTCGTCCAGGGTGGGTGGACATTTTGCTTCCAAAAGGACATCTTAGTTATTGGCGAGGACATTCTGGTGGCCGCATATGGCTCGTGATGTCACAGACTATGTTCAGGCGTGTGTCTCTTGCTCCAAGAACAAGTCCCCTCGGAAACGGCCAGCTGGGTTGCTTTACCCTCTGCTGGTGGCGGACAGGCCCTGGGAGATGGTCGGGATGGACTTTGTGGTGGGCTCGTAGCTGCACCATTATCTGGGTGATCACAGACCATATTTCCAAAATGGTTTATTTGGTGCCTCTTCCACGGCTACCTTCTGCACGGGTTCTGGCAGGATTGTTCATCAAGCATATCTTTCGCTTACATGGTATGCCGGACAGACAAGATTGTCAGTGACTGGGGTCCCCAGTTTGCATCTCGATTCTGGAGGGAGCTTTGTCGTCTACTCAGTATTGAGTTAAATCTCTCCTCGGCTTATCATCCCGAGACGAATGGGTTGGTTGAGAGGGCCAATCAGACTCTGGTCACATATTTACGACATTTTGTTTCTGCCAAGCAGGATGACTTGGCATCCTTGTTACCATGGGCAGAGTTTGCCCTTAACAACACTGTAGCCGACTCCACTGGTCAGACTCCTTTCCTCCTTAATTATGGCCAGCATCCGCAGGTTCCTGTGCCTATGCCCATGTCCTCTGCTGACTCCAGGGTGGCAGACTGGGCAGTGGAGGCACGAGACATTTGGGACTGCACTCAGGATGCCATCCGGGCCTCCAAGGAGAGAATGGGGTCCTCCGCCGATGCACATCGGCGCCCTGCTCCGACCTTTGCTCCTGGCGACTTAGTGTGGCTCTCCGCTCGTAACATCAGGCTGCGTGTTGAGTCCACTAAGTTTGCACCTTGCTACTTGGGTCCCTTCAAGGTCCTTGAACAGGTTAACCCTGTGGTCTACCGTCTAGCCCTTCCTCCATGCCTAGGTATCACCAACATCTTTCATGTGTCCCTCCTTAAGCCCGTATACATGTCCCAGTTTTCTGAGTCATCTGCCGGGTCATCGGGTTTGTCTACGGACAATTACGAGGTGAACGATATTTTGGGTTGCAAGGTGGTTTGTCGCAAAAAATTTTATTTGGTGGACTGGAAGGGTTACGGTCCTGAGAGCCTGCTGAGCATATTCGGGCTCCGCAGCTCATTGCTGCCTTCGAACATAGCGAGGCCCAAGGAGGGGGGCCCTGGGTGGGTAATGTTAGGGGTCGAGTCCCTGCCTCTGCACAGGGGGAATCTTGGGATATCTCCGCTGCGGTCTCCCGTTCTTCTCCTGCAGCAGTGGAGCCTGTTCAGCGGAGATGTCGGTCCCAGCGTCTCACTCAGTCTGACTCTGTACAAAGAGTTACTGCTGATTTTCATGCTTCTGCCATTGAAGTCAGTGCTGGGCAGTGGCAAGCAGACGCTTTTGGGACTAAGTCCTGCTTTTCTCGTTCTGAGCATGCCCAGAGTAAGATCTCTCAGTGGAGATCGAGGGTCACATGATCAGATACTGCAGCTAAAGCCATTCGTCCTTCAGGAAGGTCCTGTTGGTGCTCACGCTCAGTGGCAGCCTCTCATTGGTCCTTCTAGGAAGGTCCTGTACGTGCTGCAACTATTTAAGGCTCGCATGGCCGCACAGCCATGCGCTAGTATTGGTCTATGTTATGTGCTTTGCGCCAGTGTGGTCATGTGAGTTTGTGTTCAGGGACCCGACTGAAACAAGCCCCTAGAATGCTGGCCCCTCTGGCGAGGAGATTTTGTGTGAATGTATTCAGGGACCTGGCTGAAATAAGCCCCTAGAATGCTGGCACCTCCGGCGAGGAGTTTTTGTGTGCATACATGTCCACTGACTGCTCTCAGTTGGGTAGTTAGCCTGTGCCACTGTGAAGTCAAACAGGGCACAGTGCTTTGAGTTCATGGCTACTCTGTGAAGTAACAGAGTTAATTCATACCGCCATATAGTTCCGCCGTTTGCTAGCAGCAGGTTCTCCTGCACGGTGGACCCCGGGCTGCGAACGCATCACTTATAATAAAACCTCTATACTTACTCGGTGCGTTCCGCTAGCCCTAACAACTACCTACTTCCTTTAATTCTCTAAATGCTTTCTTTTTGTCACTTATTGTGCCCCTTACAGCTCTATTTAGCCATAGTGGTTTCCTCCTATTTCTAGTATGTTTATTCCCATAGGGTATATATTGTGCACAGGTCCAATTCAGGATGCTAATAAACGTCTCCCATTTTCTTTGTATATTTTTATGTATCACGATATCGTCCCAGTTAATTGCACCAAGATCATCTCTCATCCGTTGGAAATTTGCCCTCCTGAAATTTAGTGTCCTTGTAACCCCTCTACTACACATCTTATTAAAGGATACATGAAAACGTATTATTTTGTGATCACTATTCCCCAAGTGTCCCCCAACCCTTATATTTGCTATGCGGTCTGGCCTGTTGGTTAATATTGGGTCTAGCAGTGCCCCCTTCTTGTTGGGTCCTGAACCAGTTGTGAAAGGTAATTGTCTCTCATAGTTGTCAAAAACCGATTACCTTTGCTGAAACTGCAGGTTTCTGTTCCTCAATCTATTTCAGAGTAGTCGAAGCCCCCATAATAATGACTTCTCCTTGAGTCGCAGCTTCATTTTTTTGCTTTACGAGGATATTCTCCATTACTTCAGTTATTTTTGGAGACTTATATCTAACCCATATCAGTAATTTATTATTTTTTCCCCCTCCCTTTATCTCCACCCACAGGGACTCTACATTTTCATTAGATTCACCTATATTATCACGCAGGATGGGTTTTAAGGATGATTTTACATATAGACACACCCCTCCCCCTCGCTTATCCATTCGGTCATTTCTTTTTTTTTTAAATTCGTTTATTAGCAACAAAATAAGTGATGTTACATACATTTTGTATCCAAGATTATTAAACATAGTGTATGATACACATAAATCATGCGTTGGTAAGCAGACAATAAAGCATAACTGTCACCTATATCCAGCATTGTCTTGTGATTATTAGATTTATCAAATCGATTGTAACATGTGAATTATGTAAATAAAAAAAAAACTCGTAGAACCAGAACTCCTGAAATAAAACTGTACTCTTAACTACTAACTCACCGCAATGCCTCGCGCCTACCTCTCCACGTGAAATCCCCAAACCACGATGAGTCTACAGGGTAAGATGGGAAGAATTCCACCTACCCCAGATCTTTTCAAATTTTCCCGGACATCCTCTATTTTGATACAATGTGCGTTCATATGGAATGATTGAATTAACCAAATCGATCCAAGCTCTTGTAGATGGGTTTGAGCTCCCCATCCACCGCAAAGCCAGTACCTTTCGTGCCATAAAGAGCGTTTCGCGTAGGAAAATGTCAATGTAATGATCCCAGGACTCCTCCTCCCATACCCCAAATATGCAAACTAGTGGGTCAAGGGGAACTGGAATTGACAGCAATGTTGCAAGTAGTGATATCACCTCTCTCCAATATTGAAGAACAACAGGGCATCTCCATATCATGTGGATGAAGTCTGCATCTAGAGCCCGGCATCTCATACACTCAGATGTTTGAAACCTACCCATCCTAAAGAGCCTTACCGGAGTTAAATATGATTGGTGTAGTATGTATAGCTGGGTCATCCTATTGTTAACTGATGGGGATACTTTAATTGGAGATTCAATGATGTCGTCCCATTCCTCCTCTTGTACATTGGAAAGAAGTCCCTCCCACTTCCCTTTAATGGAATTGACAGTAGACATGGCTCCCGAAGATAGCAGATAGGTATATAAGGAGGAGATAAGGCCCTGGGGGCCCTGCGATTTAAGAATTCCTATTAAGGGTAAAGAGGATATAGCCCGACCTACACCCGCCTGTCTCATGTATGATTGTATGGCTGACCGTAACTGTAAATATCGGAAAAATTGGGATCTCGGTACGTCATACTTAGTTTGCAACTGCTCAAAGGACACAAACACCCCACCATCATACAAATCACCTATTGAGGAAACACCATGCCCAATCCAAAAGTCCATTGATGGGTGATTCAATAAAGTTGAGAAATAACCGTTCCTCCACAGGGGCATCTCCGCTATAATATCTGTGAATCCTACAGTTTTTTTGATTTGTCTCCAAACTGACCGCGCCAAGCGAAGCAAGGGCAACATGCGAGGGATATTAATTTTCTCCAGCTCTAAGAAGTTCAATGGACAGTCAGTTTGAGCTGCATGAAGTAAATGATTTTCAGAGTTAGGGAGGCAACTATTAGGCATCCATTTATTGAGTGCTTTAACCTGACCGGCCAAATAATATAAATAAAAATCTGGCAGCGCTGCCCCACCCCCCTGCTTTGGTCTCTGCAGCATAGACAGCTTAAGTCTGGGCCTGGATTTCCCCCATATGAAGGATGTGATTTGAGAGTTCAGACCCGTGAAGAAGAATTTAGGGATTAGCACAGCACTATGTTGAAGACAGTAACAGAGCTTAGGGAGCAGTATCATTTTGATTAAGTTGATACGGCCAGCTACAGAAAATGGAAGTTTGCTCCAAGTTGCAAATTTAGATTTAACTAATTCTAACAACGGAAATATATTAAGTTGCAGATCAGATCTACTATGGTGAGATATATGTATACCCAGGTATTTAAAGCTAGTTACAATAGGAAGGGAGGAAAGGGTCCCACGACTGGGCATCAGAATATGGGAGAGAGACATCAACGCCGATTTGTCCCAATTTATGTATAAGCCTGAGTGTCTACTGAATCTGTCCACAGTAGTGATTACCCGTGGTAGTGTTACTTCCGCCTCATCCATAAATATCACCATGTCATCAGCATATAGGCCAATGGTGTCCACACGACCAGCTATATTTATGCCTTTAATGTCCGTAGATGATCTTATTCGTATCGCAAGGGCCTCTATTGCGAGGGCAAAGAGGGCCGGGGAGAGGGGACACCCCTGGCGGGTCCCTCTATATAGTGAAAAAGATTTGGAGATGGAACCGTTAACAATTATACGGGCCTTGGGTTTCATATACAATAGACCTACCCAATTCAAAAATTTATCCCCAAAACCATATTTTTGTAAACATGCTAATAGGAAGGGCCATTCAAGAGAGTCAAAGGCTTTGGCCGCATCCAAGGATGCCAAAGCCCAGGAGTTATCTAGTTCCAATGAGCTGTATTGAACTACTGACTGGACCCGTCTAATGTTGATCGAAGTATTTTTGCCCGGCATAAAACCCGTCTGGTCTGGATGTACAAGGTCCAATATAATCGAATTAAGTCTAGTAGCTAGAATTTTAGTGAAGATTTTATAGTCTACATTTACTAGCGAGATAGGCCTATAAGATCCACACTCCAGCGGGTCCTTCCCTTCTTTTTTAAGTACAATAATATTTGCTTCATAGAACGTGTCGGGCAAAGAACCCCTCTCCCACGTCCCCTGGAACACTCCCAACAAAAGTGGTGCTAGTATATCATGATATTTCCTATATAATTCAATGGGAAACCCGTCTGGGCCAGGAGCCTTCCCAGAGGCCATATCCATCAAAGCATTTTCAATTTCCTCCAAGGTAAACTCTGCGTCCATAAAGGCTCGCTGAGCTGGGGTCAGTAGAGGAAATGTCACATCTGATAAATAGTCCAGGTTTTCCTGAATATCAAAGTCACACTTAGATGTATATAGCGACTTATAATAATCGTGAAAGCAGCGAAGTATCTCCTCAGTCGAGGACACCAATGATCCGTCTGGTGTTCGAATCTGTAGTATAGTATTGGAGACACTATGTTGGCGTACCAGAAAAGCCAAAAATTTGCTAGCCTGGTTTCCCAATTCAAAAAAGGATTGACGGGTAAAAAATAATTTACGCTTAGATTTGGCATCTGTATGCTGAACATATAACCTCTGGGAAGTCAACCACTCAAGTCTATTACCGTTAGTTGGATCAGAAATATATGCAGTCTCTGAATCTTTTAGTCGTTGTTCCATCTCGTCATCCTCCCTCGAAGTTACCCTTTTTATGTAAGATATCGTAGAAGAAAGACACCCCCTTAGATATGCCTTAAGGGTATCCCAGAATAGATTAGTGTCTTGGGGTTCCGGGTGAGATAAAATAAAGCCCTTCAACTGGTCCACAGTTCTATCATTGGAATCTATTAACTTGAGCCAAAATGGATTCAATTTCCACACTATGCCATTATTTGGGTGCCCATATTTAAGTTTAAGGATAACCGGGCTGTGGTCAGAAATTCCCCTACTGCCATGTTCAATACTATCCACCAGTGTCGCCAATCCTGCGGATCCAAATATATAATCCAGGCGAGAGAGGGAACGTCTGGTAGATGAGTGGCAGGTATAGCCCCTTACCCCCGGATGACGCGTTCTCCACAAATCCAACCAACCACTACCCTCCATAAACAAAGCCAAAGGGGATGGAGCCTGAGAGGAGGTCTCCCCCACTATGTCATCGCCCAGTCTCAATCTATCCAAGCAGGTGTCCATTACCAAATTGAAATCTCCCATGCATATGACATTTGCATCCGGATAGCTTAAGGCAAAGCTCATTGCCATCCGGAGTATTGAAAGATTAGCTGGAGGAGGGTTATAAACACATAATATGACGTATTCACGAGAGTTAATTAATGCGTGTACAAAGACAAATCTACCCTCAGAGTCCCTCTTAGCCTCCCTCATCTCCCATCTAACGTCTCTGTGGATTAACAGCGAAACCCCTCTTGAGTAACTAGTGTGGAACGCGTGTATGGACCACTGCACCCACGGTTTCTGTACACACCGGGCCGTGTCCCTAGTCAAATGTGTCTCAACCAGCGCTACAATGTGTGGGTGATGGCGCTTGATCTGTGAAAATACCTTTATCTTTTTCCGGGGAGCTTTAATACCCCGCACATTCCAGGTCATGCATATTATTTCAGACCCCATACTCACTTATAAAAATATAATAAGCAATATTGTCCAGGAAGGGCCTAGGGATAACACATAGAGGTCGAGACATCCACTGGCGGCGATTTCTACCTTCATAACAAATAGAACAAACATAGAAAGAAAAACAAATCGAAAACCAAACAGAGTAGGAGCTTCGTCTCATGCTCCTATTATCAAGTGAAAATGGGGATACCCTCGCTAAATTAAGCGTTCGGTATTGTTGGTAGGTTAGGCACCCACATGGAGAGCTCCATTGTAGAATTATCCACTCAAGTACACTAGGATGTCTTTACATTGGACACCCCGTGGACCCACAACCACTCCGTCACCTCCTCTGGATCAGTGAAAAATATAGAGGAACCCTCATGGGCGATCCGCAGGCGAGCAGGATAAATCATGGAGTATACAACATTCCGGTCTCTGAGTTGTTTCTTAATTTCTTGGAACCGTGCCCGCTGCTTCTGAAGCTCCATGGAGAAATCCGGAAAGATCGAGATTGTGGCATTGTGGAACTTAATAGGACTCTTCTGTCGTGCCAGACGCAGGATAGCATCCCTATCTTTGCAATTGAGGATACGCGCCAAGAAAGGTCTCGGCGGAGATCCAGGAGGGAGGGGCCTCGCAGGGACCCTATGGGCTCTCTCCACAGAGAAGGTTGAGGAGAATTCTCCTTCCAGAGTAGTCTTAAGCCAGTCCTCTAGGAACTCCTCAGGTTGTTGGCCCTCCGCGCGCTCTGGTAGACCTATAATACGAATATTATTCCGGCGTAGTCTATTCTCCAGGTCATCCGCTTTTTGTTTCCAGGCGTTTATGGAGCCAGCCACCTTTGTCAATTTAGTCTCCATGGGCGCAATGGTATCTTCTATTTGTGACACTCTCGTTTCCACCTCCGCGATGCGACCTCCCATAGTCTGCATATCTAGTCTTAGACGGCCCACCTCAGTGTGTACATCCTCTATCTTTTCAGTAAGAGAGGATCTAGTTAAGGAGATAGCCTACATTAATTGTTCAGAGGCCTGTTTAAGGGTTAACTCCTCTTGTTCCCCCTCCTCAGTACTATCAGAAGGACGACCTTTACGTTGAGTCTGTGAGGGGTTGTTTCTGAGGGTCCGTCCACCATCCGGGGGGTCCTCTCTGGCAAATTTTTTAAGCCTATCAGCCGTTCCTGATCCTTTAGAGTGCTGCATAGTTGACAGGAATGAGAGGCAGCAGAGTAACTAGAGTTATAATCTGAGATATGTCCAGTTCTAACTTCAGATAAACAGTATAGCCGGCAGAGACTGCCCACGTGTTGCTATGAGGCAGCCCTGGATATGCAGTAAGCACTTCTGCTCCCAGATAACAGCAGAGTTCTATATCCCAAGGGAGGGGGGGGAAACTCGCAGCAGCGGCAAAGGCAGCAGAGGGGGAGGGGAGCCAGACCCTCCAAATTGTTAGCACCAGTAGGGAAGATGTCTTTAAATGGGGGGGCACGCGGGGCCCAATTTTCCAGAGCACTCACCGCTTGTCCCTTAATGTATTGCAGGATGAGCGTCCACCTCCCAAGTAGCGCTGCAGATCCGGTGCTCGGCGCCGCGTCTCTTCTCACCAGAGCGCGCGCCTCTGTAGTTACTGCCGCCCACGCCGGTACCGCCGATCGAGACCCCTCGGCTCCCGATGTATTACAGTCCAGCCGCCGGCCCCCCGCGCACCAGGCTATGTCCAGAGCCCAGGAGGGGAAGCGCCGGGATTAAAGGGTGCTGGCGCCGCTGTGCTCCTCATAGCGCGAGCTTGTAAAATGGCCGCCGCTCCACACAGGGCTCACCACTGCCGCAGGCTCCGCCGGCTCCCGGCTCTCCACCGAATCTCACAAAGCCTCCCGCAGCAGCCACACGCCCTCCAGGGTCCAGGGGGGACCACAGCTCACAGGTAGTCCGCTCTTTAAAGGGGTCTGAGTGGCAGGATAGTATCAGGATTTGGGAGCTCTCTCAGGGCACGTCTTCACTCTTTGGCTACATAGCCACGCCCCCCATTCGGTCATTTCTGAACAGACTATAACCCTGTAAGTTAATAGCCCAGTCATGGCTCTCATCCAGCCATATTTCAGATATCCCCACCATGTCATAATTATGCTCCAACAACATTAATTCTAATTTGTGCATTTTGTTGGTGAAGCTTCTGGCATTAGTATACATACACTTTATGTATCTCTGTACCTCTATGCTTTCTTAAATGATTAATTGTTCTAACCCCACCCCCCATGCCATCGCCACCCCCTACTTCTTTATTTGTGCCAAGGTCTCTATCTGCACTATATTGCCCTCCTATAAAATGAATACCCCCCAATCCCGAGTTTAAACACTCCTCCAACCTTCTAGCCATTTTCTCCCCAGCACAGCTGCACCTTCCCCATTACCCCATTAAGGTGCAACCCGTCCCTAGCTTAGAACCTGTAGCCAACATATAAGGAAGTATAATATATTATATATGAATATTGTTCATGGCTTACCATAGCATAAATTTACATATCATTATGTTATTGAGTACTTATAACAATAATTTATTATTATTATTATGAACATTAAATTATTTTGCCAAAGAAGAAGAGAAGAAGAAAAAAGATTTTATTATCAACCTATCTACTTTGAGGGTTCCAATCAATGTCTGTCACCCTCAAAAGGGGAATTGTTAAATATTAATTATTGATTATTACACTCAATTCTGTACTGAGCCTAGTGGAAGGTTTCGCTGACTTTACATGTGCTATTTCTGTATATTTAGCTCAGAATAAAAGTTAACACCGTATAGAGAGAGCACGTGCTCTATGGGACATATATATACCCACAGCTCATAGGAGTGGGCGATCTGTCACTTAGGGGCTTCTACTTCACTCTCTACGGACTTCAGACTCCATACAGATGGAATGAACAGCTGGTAGCCATGTGCTTTTTGATAGCTTCTACCATGCTCCATGACAGAGACAGATGCCATTTACCATTCAGAATCTCAGGAAAGATGGGGAACAAACTTTGATATGGACAAATGGACAATCTCTTTGTAACTCTTTCACCTATTTTATGTTTTGCTGCAATGATGTTTTTTATTGGACAATCCAATAATCCACTACAATTTTTATGGGGCATCTAGTAAAGAGTCCTGATTAAATAAATATACGAAATAAGCATATTTAACAGTGAACAATGCACACTGTCATGATTTGACAGTCTGCAGTCACATAGTTAGCCTGGCAATGTCTTTAACATGTGCTAGAGGTTACAAGTCCTTGAGGAGCAGTGCCATGTGATGCCTCACTGCCAACAGTCAGTGTGGTTACAGCCGCCGCTCTGTAATCTGACTGGACCAGTGACGATGCCGACTCCGTGACTAAAACCTGAACACTGTCGGGGAGAATAAAGATTATTTTCTCCATGCACTGTTCCGTGCTGGGCAGGTTAATAATGCTATTGACCTGAAAATTAACCCCATATCTGCAGGTTAAGTGTTTCTACTGGTGATAGGTTCCCTTTAAAGCACCACTCCAACATTTTGTTTTTTTTTCAGTGCTTTAGTGGTGCTTCTAATCTAAGGTCCCTGCCTGCCACATTATATTTACCTGTCAGCGTCTTCACCTTTTATCGGCGCCACTCTTGTCTCATGGTGCCAACTTGTGAGCGCAGCTTCTGGCTGGCCTGAAGTCAGAAGTAACATTCACAAGCCCTCAGTGTCAGTCTATGAGAGCCAGAATGAGGCCAGAACGAGGCTCTCATAGACTTGTATTGAGTTGTAACCTCCAGCTCGCTTCAGCAGCACTAGAGTGATCCAGCAATTTTTGAACAGGCCACAAACTGCTGGAGTCAAACAGGAGTGGTGGTGATAGAAGCTGAAGATGGCAGCAGGTAAGTATAAGACTAGGGGCAGGGACCTTAGATTAGCAGCACTGCTCTACACTCTTTGTACAGTCAGAATAAAGTACTCTTAGTAAAGCCATAGTAAAAGTAGTCTAAGCAAACATCTACTATATAATTGTCTAAGGGTCACATCCGTCTGTCTGTCTGTCTGTCCTTCTGTCTGTCACGGTTATTCATTCGCTGATTGGTCTCGGCAGCTGCCTGTCATGGCTGCCGTGACCAATCAGCGACGAGCACAGTCCAGAAGAAAATGGCCGCTCCTTCCTCCCCGCAGTCAGTGTCCGGCATCCGCATACTCCCCTCCGGTCAGCACTCACACAGGGTTAATAGCAGCGTTGACTTCGGTGTAATGCACTCGGTTACCGCCGCTATTAACCCTGTGTGACCACCTTTTTACTATTCATGCTGCCTATGCAGCATGAATAGTAAAAATATCTAATGTTAAAAATAATAAAAAAGAATAAAAAATAGTTACATACTAACCCTCCGGTGGCCCCCCGGATCAGGAACCGGCCTTTCCCGCTCTGCGCAACGCTCCGGTGACCGCTGCATGCATTGCGGTCTCGCGAGATAATGACGTACGGTCTCACGAGACCGTTACGTCATCATCTCGCGAGACCGCAATGCAACCAGGAGGAGGATGGCGCCGCTGCTGCTGCTCCTGTTGTTCTGTGCAGGGAGCCTCCGCACTGCCGGGTGTCCGGAGGCTGTGAGCCCGGAGCAGAGCCTGGTGTGGGGGCCGGGGCTGCAGGCGGACATAACCCTGCCCGTCCGACACTTCCACATCCAGGCTGTGAGCGGCGCTGGCCGGAACTTCACCTCCTCCCCAGGTAGCCACGTGACCGCGGCAAATCATCAATGATCCCAGACAGATGGGAGCGGCGGCCACACAGCCCCATCCTCTGATGTCACCGCCCCACCATTAACCCCTTAGACTCCTTATCTACTATATGTGACTGGGCAATATACTACGTAGCTGGGCAATATAGTACGTGAACTACATGGCTGGGCAATATACTACGTAGCTGGGCAATATACTATGTCACTGGGCAATACAGTACGTGAACTACGTGGCTGGGCAATATACTACGTGGCTGGGCAATATACTACGTGGCTGGGCAATATACTATGTCGCTGGGCGATATACTACGTGGTTGGGCAATATACTACGTGGACATACATATTCTAGAATACCCGATGCGTTAGAATCGGGCCAACATCTAGTACACTATTTTGCCCTATAGATTTGTTTAGTGTTCAGTGCTTATAAGCTGCTTTTCTTCCGACGCAGTAAATTAATTAGCCTACTATCCTTCTGTAGAAATCATTACTTAGATTAGCAGGAGGTAAAATCAATGAAAAGATTAGCTTATAAAAGAGGTTTATATTTCTAAAGGCTGCTTTTAACTTGCAGTGTAATAAGATGTTGTAGATTCTTGCTCATTTATTTTTCTTACATAGTATTAAAGGGGTAGTCCAGTGAAATCGTTCTTTTATGTTTTACACCATTCGGCAGAATGAGCAAATTTTATCTCCGACAGAGAACCTTTATCCCCGTTACATAATGGAGCAGCAGGTCAGATCTCCGTCCACCATTCCATTTATTCTCTATGGAGCTGTTGGAAAAAGTGTAGCGATCGACAGCACCACAGAGAATAAATGAAGCAACAGTTAAGCATGAGCATTGCTGCCATCCTAATGGGGATGCAAGTGCTTCATTCTGCTGATTGTGGGTCCCAGTAAGTTTTGGATAGTTGATACATTGATTTCACCAAATAACCCCTTGAAGATGCCACCACAAAAGGAAGTACTGCTGTCACGTCAGAGGCTTCCACTGTAAAATCTATTTCCATATCTACATCTATTTCTTGACATAATGCCATAGTTAACTCACTTTGAATTTCACATTTATAAGGGGCAACACAGCAAATAACTCCCATCGTAAATATCTAGAATTTGTGAGACATCATAAACTACAGCCTTTATTTAGGGTTAAATAGAAAATTAAGAAATGAAATTAAGGTGTGGAGCCAAAGCAGTGATCCCTGCTCTGGTAGACTTATCATAACAGTGTTTTTCATTTTCATTTGAAAGGGTGCCATGAGTTTTGCATGCAGCAGCTGCTGCCCATAGAGTTCTGCCAGCTGGACGAGTTGCAATCAGCTGATCCTCTGTGTTAAACAGTAGCTGTGGTTGTGTGTGTACATGAAAAATAACACTATGTCATTAAATGTGTTGTATCTTCCATTTTTTACCAGTTTTCTCTCTCCACATTCTCCATAGCTAATGGTCAGGTTTCCCTGACCTCAGCTCCAGCAGGGATGGGAACGAGCTGCTGTAATGTCTCCGAGTGCGCCTAGAGATGAGAGGATCTCGCTCTTCTACCTCTCTACAGCAAACTATAAGAAGCAGCATCTCTCTCTAAAGATTCCTGGCTTGTTAACGAGAGCCAGTCGACCATACACAAGGTGATTGGCACTTATTTACTGGCCTGTTCACACAAGCTAACAAATACAATACAATATTTCTTTTGTGATACAACATCATGTATCGGCAGACAGGGTTGCCAGCTCTCCTTTTTATTTCTTCCGGACAACTTATAACTTAGAACTTTTTAATGACACATTGGAAAACTATAATAAATCATTTGGATCAAAAATTATCTATGTCTGCAGCCCATAATTCTGATATGAAGACTTCAGCTGCTTTCATTGCAAACTGTGCAAGGATGATAATTAAAGTCCAAATAATCTGTATAAGTTTCTCCAGCTTCCAAATAATCATGGACGCAACCATTTTTTTTACAGACAGGGGTTAAAAAGTACCCATTTCTTATGGACTGTCTTGAAATTTCTGGACATTTGGCAACTCTGTTGGCAGCACATCTTCTGTTTACATGAGATGATGCATTGCCAATGATGATGAATTTTATGTGGGCATAAATGATCCAATCACCCGACAAACAAGCATTTTATTTATTCATCGGGTGACTACTGACATGTTCACAAAGTCCAATAATCAAGACTAAGCCTTTATTAGATTATTGGCTCATCAAATGTACATGAAAGGAGTTGTCTGGACCGGTAAGTCTGCAATCACTCTATGCGACTTAAGACTTATAAATTCCTGCAGATCATGCACCATGTGCTGTTGGGATTCACTGGTTCAGACCCGGTAACAGAGGGTATGCGTGAGTTATAAATACTAGGGTTGAGCGAAACAGGTCAGCCATTTTCAGAAGTCGACGACTTTTGGCAAAGTCGGGTTTCATGAAACCCGACCCGACCCCTGTGTGGGGTCGGCCATGAGGTCGGCGATCTTCTGAATCTGGTATCGGAATTCCAATACTGATTCCCGATATGTTTGCAATATCGGAAATCGGTATCGCAATCCATATTTAAGTGTAAAATAAAGAATTAAAATAAAAAATATTGCTATACTCACCCTCTGACGCGCCCTGGTACTAAGCGGCAGCCTTCCTTCCTTAGAAACAGCGCGTGAAGGGCCTTAGATGACGTCGCGGCTTGTGATTGGTCGCGTGACCGCCCATGTGACCGCTCGCGCGACCAATCAGAAGCCGCGACGCCACCGAAGGTCCTTCAAGCGCTGATTCTTAGGAAGGAAGGCTGACGGAAAGAAGCAGGGCGCGTCCGAGGGTGAGTATATTCCTATCAGAGGGTGAGTATAGCAATATTTTTTATTTTAATTCTTTATTTTACACTTAAATATGGATCGCAGGGCCTGAAGGAGAGTTTCCGCTCCTTCAGACCCTGGGAACCATTGGAAACCCAATGCACTGCATTGGGTTCCGAGTTTCGGCCGACCCCGACCCCGACTTTTTTATAGGATCGGCCGATTTCACTCGACCCGGCTTTTGAAAAAGTCGGGTTTCGTGAAACCCGACCCGATCCTATAAAAGTAAAAGTCGCTCAACCCTAATAAATACTCCTGTCCAGTGGGTGCTGCCTTTCTCCATAAACTGGTAATGAGCCAAGGTCGTACCCCGATCAGTGTGCAGATGGTCAGTGGGCATGGCCAACTAGGGGCCGTGGCCTCGCTCATACAAGTGTATATAGAGTGAGGCTGTGCTCACTGGCCGGGGGTATGGATAACTCATGCATACCCTCTGTTTTCTGGTCTGAAACCAGCAAATCTCACAGCACAGAGTGTGTGCGCTAGGTGGATTCATAATTCTGCAGTCACGCAGAGTGACTGCAGACTTATCAGTATTGACCATACAACCCTTTTAAAGGTAACCTGCAACTAGGTTTTTGCAACTCAGACAGAGAGCAGCATGATCTAAGGGCAGAAACCCTGATTCCAGCAATATATAACTTAGTGCGCTTAGTGGGCTAATTGATTAAATCAGTTCCATCCAGTGGCTACATAACACTGTCATGGCCAATGGACTGGGATTGCAAATCGATTGGCACCAATTCTACTGTATCTTTTCAAGCTTGCCACTTCAGCTTACTTTACTGTTTATACTGCTGATTTGTGGGGAAATGTTCACAGAAAGGGTTTGCCCTTCCTATGGGTGACATGAGTGAAGAATGCAGTAAATGACTTCTTTGCTTATTTAGATTGTATAGAGTTAAAGGGGCATCCAGGACTTTACAAAAAAAATGTATCTAAGCACTAACAGGCAGGTAGTTGCTACTTACCTGCCTGTTGTGCATGGTGCTGTTCTTCCCTGGCACAGAACGGTCACAGACCACTTGTGCGGGGCATTTAGCTGCTTCTGCTGATGCAATGGGTCAGACTCAGGACTTCTGAGGTCATGCTGATTGACAGCCGGCTCCCCCAAATAGGCAGCAGGGATCCAGCTGTCAAGCAGAATGATCTCGTAAGTCCAGCACCGTTGACAGAGCGGACCGGAAAAAAGCCTCCGCTCTGTAGACGTGGCAATGGACACAACAGGCAGGTAAGTTGCAATTACCTGCCTGTAGACGTGGCAATGGACACAACAGGCAGGTAAGTTGCAATTACCTGCCTGTTAGTGCTTAGATACATTTTTTGTTTTTTATAAAGTTCTGGACATTTTTGAGGTTTACGTTTTTGAGTTTGACATTTTTATTGGTTTCACTTTGGGATAAATTTGACTTTTTGATCACTTCCCATTCCATCTTTTTGGGGAGGCAAGATAGAAAAAAGAAAAGAAGCAATTTTGGCACTTTTTTACAGCATTGGTTGTGAATATTTATTTCTAAAAGCATTTTTAATGGGAAAAAATGTTTTGTAGTTTTTTCTTTTTTTGTAAAATTTTAAGCATTTTATTAAACTTTATGTTCATACTTTAACCCTTTTCCTGATAGGGCTATTTTCTGTTTTTGTTTTCTTTCCTCCCCTTCTTCCAAGAGTCTTCATAACTTTTTTCAATCCACAAAGCTGCATGAGTGCTTGATTTTTTCCAGGACAAGTTGTACTTTTGAAAAACATCATTCATTTTATCAAGTGATGTAGGTTCACAGACTATGCACATAAAATCACTATTTACTGGTATCAATTAAATAAAATACAAAAATCACACATAGAAATCTCCATAAAAATTACAATCCAGAGTGATATGAAACTATAGTTAAAAGATGACAGGGCTGTCACCCTATTCTGTTCCCTGGATTTGTCCCTACCTGCCAGCAGAGGTTGCCACCCACTTGGATGCAAATGGCGCCCCCGCTCCACGATTGCTCTCCCTATAAAGGTCCCTATAAGATTCTATTATGATGACATACTGTATGTAGGGACAAACCACAAAATGGTAATACAATATTAAATATGTCAGATCAATCCTCTGGACAAAATATAACAGACAACACTGCAGCACATTAAATATTCTATATGGAGGTAATGTTGCAAAATGTGAATATATAAAAATACCATCAAGACATACCTCCTACACAAGAACATATGTAAAGATCATCACATATATCCATATATAATTTTTATTATGAGATTTTCAATCAAATATAATAAAAAGTCCTGCCTAAAAAGAAGCTAAGTAATATATCAGATATTAACAGGTAACATCCCAAAAGTTAGGACTGCACTCACTGTTGCCAAACAAGGGCAGCAAAAGGGCCTGGCCTCCACCCTGTACCTTTTTTTAATTAAAATTAAAACATTATCGGTAGAGATGAACAAATCCAATTGCCTGAACCATCATACGACTGATAGCCATTAGTGATGAGCGAGTATGCTCGTTACTCTAGTTTTACAGAGCATGCTTGGGTGTTCTCCGAGTATCTTGGACGTGCTCTTAGATTACTGTATGTTTGTGTCTCTGCAGCCGCATGACTTGCGGCTGCTAGACAGCTTGAATACATGTGGGGATTCCCTAACAAATAGACAATCCCCGCATGTGTTCAGGTTGTCTAACAGCCGCATATCATGCAGCTGTGGGGGCACAAACATAATCTACAAGCACGCCCAAAATACTCGGAGAACACCTGAGCATGCCCGGAAAACTCTGGTAACGAGCATACTCGCTCATCATTAATAGCCACCTAATGTACAATTTTTTAAGTTTTAGAAGTTTTCTTCAATATGCCTAGCGCTAATTTTTGTTTGTACAGATTGCATGAATGTGTGTTTGATATTATGCAACTTTTTGCAATGGGTATGGCAAAAAAATGAACTAAACATCAAGTTGTACATTATGTTTACATAGTTCTGGTCATGCAGCATAACTGCCTGAACAAAAATTGAAACTAAATAGTTAATGAGGCTATTTTGACGATAGAGGTCGGGCACCTCTGCTATCCTCTATCCTGGTATCAATATTTGAAGGACACACATCTCACGTCGCACAGAACATTTCAATGACCTAGATATGTTTAATACACGAATAACTCTTATATGGGCTAGCCTTTAAACTCATGCAAAACTATTCACATCTCTTTTTTGTATGTGCACCTGCACAAATCATCTAACCTCGAAAAACACTAATAAAAATAATTGTACTTTAAAATTACAGGAATAAAAGAAAAATCGGAATTGCAAAGTGTACTTGTCAGATTGGAGTGCCTGGCTATTACAGTCACAAGAAAACATTATTATTTTCTTGAATGGACTAGATTATTATAGTTCTCAGTAGGAAAAATCATAGCTTGCAGAAGAATGCAAATGAAATGTACTGTGCTACAGGAAAAGCATACAGTCTCTCCATAATTATTATAGAGGATGAATGGGGTCTTCATCACGGAAGACCTATAATTTATGAATGTATCACACCAGACTTTGAAGATTTAAACACAACTCAGTATTGGAAAAGGGCAAGAATTCTATGTATATTATCACTGCTTACATTACCACATTGCATAATGTTTATGATAACTTTAACAATTAGGACTCATGCTCACATTCATATTATACATATTATGGCTCTAAAGAACCTCCAAGTTGTCTGAAGCCATATTATGGTGGCCATATCAGTCTTTAGGCCAAACTCTTTGCATTTTATTAGGTAACATTTGTAGTAAGTATAAATTAAATAGCAAAAAATGCATTGAAGGCTCTGTTGGAAAATAATCTCATACTGTTTATGGTGTCATATAGAGGACAATAAGGCAGTATACTTACTTTATAACTCCATACTACAGAGCTGTAGGGGCTCTAAGTGCCGCCATAGAGGTTACGTACTAAAAGGTGACATAGGTTTTGGGGGTGGGGCTGGTCTCTGCTTTTTTTGATTGCCAGGTTATCTCCTTACAATGAGCATTGACAGTGTGCTCTCTAGTAGGCTCGTCACTTCTCATCAGAGCCGACAAGGGAGCGCACTGTCAATTTACATTAAAAAGAATATTGCACATTGACAAGATCCTACTGAGCATATGTTGGAATTATCAATCGACACATGCTCAGTAGAGCAGGGTCTAGCCCAGGGTCTTAAACAGATGTCACTGATGATGTTTCATTTCTGGGAGGGGGCAGCAGTCACGACAATGAACGCAGTCTATGACCCCTGACAAATTTTTGTATGAGTGTAATAGCATGCTCTGGGAATTCGCAAATGAAATGTCATCAAACAGGAACTTGGAGAAAAAAAACAGAATGGAGAGGGAATGGTAAAAACTTTTTTAATTAAAGTATATTTAAAAAAGATATCAGATTATTGCATTAAATAGATTTTGACATTTAGAATTACATTAACCCCTTTACCCCCAAGGGTGGTTTGCACGTTATGGACCGGGCCAATTTTTACAATTCTGACCACTGTCCCTTTATGAGGTTATAACTCTGGAACGCTTCAACGGATCCTGGTGATTCTGACACTGTTTTCTCGTGACATATTGTACTTCATGATAGTGGTAAAATTTCTTTGATATTACCTGCGTTTATTTGTGAAAAAAACGGAAATTTGGCGAAAATTTTGAAAATTTCGCAATTTTCCAACTTTGAATTTTTATGCAATTAAATTACAGAGATATGTCACACAAAATACTTAAAAAGTAACATTTCCCACATGTCTACTTTACATCAGCACAATTTTGGAACCAAAATTTTTTTTGTTAGGGAGTTATAAGGGTTAAAAGTTGACTAGCAATTTCTCATTTTTACAACACCATTTTATTTTAGGGACCACATCTCATTTGAAGTCATTTTGAGGGGTCTATATGATAGAAAATACCCAAGTGTGACACCATTCTAAAAACTGCACCCCTCAAGGTTCTCAAAACCACATTCAAGAAGTTTATTAACCCTTCAGGTGCTTCACAGGAATTTTTGGAATGTTTAAATAAAAATTGACATTTAACTTTTTTTCACAAAAAATTTACTTCAGCTCCAATTTGTTTTATTTTATCAAGGGTTACAGGAGAAAATGGACCCCAAACGTTGTTGTACAATTTGTCCTGAGTACGCTGATACCCCATATGTGGGGGTTAACCACAGTTTTGGCGTACGGCAGAGCTCGGAAGGGAAGGAGCGCCATTTGACTTTTCAATGCAAAATTGACTGTAATTGAGATGGGACGTCATGTTGCGTTTGGAGAGCCACTGATGTGCCTAAACATTGAAACCCCCCACAAGTGACACCATTTTGGAAAGTAGACCCCCTAAGGAACTTATCTAGAGGTGTGGTGAGCACTTTGACCCACCAAGTGCTTCACAGACGTTTATAATGCAGAACCGTAAAAATAAAAAATCATTTTTTTTCACAAAAATTATCTTTTCGCCCCCAATTTTTTATTTTCCCAATGGTAAGAGAAGAAATTGGACCACAAAAGTTGTGGCACAATTTGTCCTGAGTACTCTGATACCCCATATGTGGGGGTAAACCATTGTTTGGGCGCATGGAAGAGCTCGGAAGGGAAGGAGCGCCGTTTGACCTTTCAATGCAAAATTGACAGGAATTGAGATGGGACGCCATGTTGCGTTTGGAGAGCCACTGATGTACCTAAACATTGAAACCCCCCACAAGTGACACCATTTTGAAAAGTAGACCCCCTAAGGAACTTATCTAGATGTGTGGTGAGCACTTTGACCCAATAAGAGCTTCACAGAAGTTTATAATGCAGAGCCGTAAAAATAAAACAAAAATTTTTTCCCACAAAAATAATTTTTTAGCCCCCAGTTTTGTATTTTCCTGAGGGTATCAGGAGAAATTGGACCCCAAAAGTTGTTGTGCAATTTGTCCTGAGTGCGCTGATACCCTATATGTGGGGGAGATCCAGCGTTTGGGTGCATGGGAGGGCTCGGAAGGGAAGGAGCTCCATTTGGAATACAGACTTAGATGGAATGGTCTGCAGGCATCACATTGTGTTTGCAGAGCCCCTAATGTACCTAAACAGTAGAAACCCCCCACAAGTGACCCCATATTGGAAACTAGACCCCCCAAGGAACTTATCTAGATGTGTTGTGAGAACTTTGAGCCCCCAAGTATTTCACTACAGTTTATAACGCAGAGCCGTGAAAATAAAAAACAAAATTTCCCCTCAAAATTATTTTTTAGCCCCCAGTTTTGTATTTTCTCAAGGGTAAAAGGAGAAATTGGACCCCAAAAGTTGTTGTCCAATTTGTCCTGAGTGCGTTGATACCCCATATGTGGGGGGGAACCAGCGTTTGGGCGCATGGGAGGGCTCGGAAGGGAAGGAGCGCCATTTGGAATGCAGACTTAGATGGAATGGTCTGCAGGCGTCACATTGCGTTTGCAGAGCCCCTAATATACCTAAACAGTAGAAACCCCCACAAGTGACCCCTTATTGGAAACTAGACCCCCCCACGAACTTATCTAGATGTGTTGTGAGAACTTTGAGCCCCCAAGTGTTTCACTACAGTTTATAACGCAGAGCCGTCAAAATAAAAAATCTCTTTTTTTCCCACAAAAATTATTTTTTAGCCCCCAGTTTTGTATTTTCCCAAGGGTAACAGGAGAAATTGGACCCCAAAAGTTGTTGTCCAATTTGTCCTGAGTACGCTGATACCCCATATGTTGGGGTAAACTCCTGTTTGGGCACACGGGAGAGCTCGGAAGGGAAGGAGCACTGTTTTACTTTTTCAATGCAGAATTGGATGGAATTGAGATCGGTCGCCATGTCGCGTTTGGAGAGCCCCTGATGTGCCTAAACAGTGGAAACCCCCGAATTATAACTGAAACCCTAATCCAAACACACCCCTAACCCTAATCCCAACGGTAACCCTAACCACACCTCTAACCCAGACACACCCCTAATCCTAATCCCAATCGCAACTGTAATCCAAACCCTAACCCGAACTTTAGCCCCAACCCTAACTGTAGCCTTAACCCTAACCCTAGCCCTAACCCTAGCCCTAACCCTAACCCTAGCCCTAGCCCTAACCCTAACCCTAGTCCCAACCCTAGCCCTAACCCTAGCCCTAACCCTAGCCCTAACCCTAACCCTAGCCCTAGCCCTAACCCTAACCCTAGTCCCAACCCTAGTCCTAGCCCTAACCCTAGCCCTAACCCTAGCCCTAACCCTAGCCCTAACCCTAACCCTAGCCCTAACCCTAACCCTAGTCCCAACCCTAGCCATAGCCCTAACCCTAGCCCTAACCCTAGCCCTAACCCTAACCCTAGCCCTAACCCTAGCCCTAACCCTAGCCCTAACCCTAGCCCTAACCCTAACCCTAGCCCTAGCCCTAACCCTAGCCCTAGCCCTAACCCTAACCCTAGCCCTAACCCTAGCCCTAACCCTAATGGGAAAATGGAAATAAATACATTTTTTTCATTTACTTTTATAGCGGGTTTTTTAGCGGATTTTTATGATTGGCAGCCGTCACACACTGAAAGACGCTTTTTATTGCAAAAAATATTTTTTGCGTTACATTTTGAGAGCTATAATTTTTCCATATTTGAGTCCACAGAGTCATGTGAGGTCTTGTTTTTTGCGGGACGAGTTGACGTTTTTATTGGTAACATTTTCGGGCACGTGACATTTTTTGATCGCTTTTTATTCCGATTTTTGTGAGGCAGAATGACCAAAAACCAGCTATTCATGAATTTCTTTTGGGGGAGGCGTTTATACCGTTCCGCGTTTGGTAAAATTGATAAAGCAGTTTTATTCTTCGGTTCAATACGATTACAGCGACACCTCATTTATATCATTTTTTTATGTTTTGAAAACAAAAGACTGGCGGGCACCACTACAAGGGATCTCCCATCGCATGCCACTAATACAGCTATACTTGGAAAAACAAAGAAAAGGAGGCATGCACAAAGTGGGGATCACCACACTAAAAGTCATACAAAGATTACAAAATTTATTGAAGTCCAAAGACACTGAACACTGCAAGAAAACATTTAAAAACACATAAAAAAAACCATATACATGGTAAGTACAAAGACCCATAATAGGGTCTAAAACCCTGGTTCAAAGACCACCCTCACACACAATAATATGATCTAAAGCAGTATGGTACACTGAAAAAAGATATACAAAAACAGTCCTACCAGCACAGTTAGTATAACATGCAGTTCTAAATTTACATGTAGACAAAGAAAATCCAATCCAATGTACCTATGCAGCAAATATAAGTAGCAAAGATAACCCCCCGTAAATCCTGGGGATGTCAGTCTAACATAGGAGCACAAAGAAAATCGTGCCTGATAGATAGGATAGAGCAATATATAACCTGTATAGAACCCAGTTCCGACCCTTGTAAGGAGTCAGGGAATGCTGCAGGACAAACAGGGAGGGTGGAGAACCAGGGCACAGAAACGCCCAACGCGTGTCGCCAGAGAAACTGGCTTCTTCAGGGGCAATGAGTACAGTGAAAGTGCCCGCATTATAAATACCTGGTAATTGTGTGAGGCCAGGAACAGCTGGTGCCTAGTATACCGCGCATAATACATAGCGCTGGAGCTGACCGGAAAACCGGAAATGACGAAAGACGCCGGCATCTGCGCAATGTAGCAGGGTTTCAGGGATATGAAGTTCCCTAAGTGTGAGTTGTTAACAAGTGCGCATGCGCATAGTACATAGCGCTGAAGGGGAGAGAGCCGGAAATAACAAAACGCCGGGATCGACGCAAGACAGCAGGGCTTCAGAACGGACTGCTGGCAAGTGCGCACGCGCCAATCGGCGCATGCGCACTAGGTACCAGCACCTAATACATCCGCAAAAAAGAGAAACTCTCGGCCGAGAGATGGAAGGAGAAGCCCTTAGAAAGCATGGTGGAGCAAAGGATGATAACAAAAGATGAAAACAGGAGGGTGACAAAGTGGACTGATGAATAGAACATAGAGAGTACAGAGCAAAGGCATATCTGCCAATCGGGACATATTAACAAAGATGTTCAAAAGAAGACAATCTGTAACTGCAAAATATTAATAGATTGGCACAATAACTTAAAGGACATGCATTTAAAGAATATAAAATAGTTGCAAAAAGATGTATGGAATATATATATATATATATATATATATATATATATATATATATATATATATATATATATACCAGAAAAATTAATTTTAAAGAATTACACATACACAAGAACCTGTATAATATAAACTATAATGCAGGCTGATTGCCAAAAAATCAAAAATATCAAAAATGTGATATTATAACACCGACTGCATAAGGGCGTCATTTTAGGACATAAAGACCATTAATAAAGAATCAAAACAGAATATTATAACTGTTTATAATAGCCAGAGAATAAAAGTTCCTCATTTAGTCCTTGTGGAGCGAGGCTTCGAAGATCATGGATCCATTTGGATTCACATCGCAATAATTTCTTCACTCTGTCTCCACCTCTGATGTTAAGTGAAACCATCTCCAATCCCATAACCTTTAAGCCCCTAATACGGCCATGATGAATGTCCAAAAAATGTGTTGCCACTGATGAGATGTTCTTGCCCTTCTCTCGATCCTTCTGAGCCATAGCAATATTTGATAAGTGCTGTTGGACTCTTCTTCGTAGTTCCTGCGTCATTTGGCCCACGTAGATTTTAGGACAGTCACATATTAAGGCATAGACCAATGAGCGGCTTTTACAATTGAAAAAAGACTTCCTAGGTTTAATCTGGAAAGGAAAAATAGATATGTTTTGGCGCTTTTATACGATAAAAACTATTTTATAGAAAAAAATAATTATTTTTGCATCGCTTTATTCTGAGGACTATAACTTTTTTATTTTTTTGCTGATGTTGCTGTATGGAGGCTCATTTTTTGCGGGACAAGATGACGCTTTCAGCGGTATCATGGTTATTTATATCCGTCTTTTTGATCGCGTGTTATTCCACTTTTTGTTTGGCGGTATGATAATAAAGCGTTGTTTTTTGCCTCGTTTTTTTTTCTTTTTCCTTACGGTTTTTACTAAAGGGGTTAACTAGTGGGCCAGTTTTATAGGTTGGGTCGTTACAGACGCGGCGATACTAAATATGTGTACTTTTATTGTTTTCTTTTTTTTATTTAGATAAAGAAATGTATTTATGGGAATAATATATTTTTTTTTTTTCATTATTTAGGATTTTTTTTTCTTTTTTTTTTACACACTTGGAAATTTTTTTTTTTACTTTTTTACTTTGTCCCAGGGGGGACAATACAGATCGGTGATCTGCCAGTTTGCACAGCACTCTGTCAGATCACCGATCTGTCTGAGAGCAGTGCAGCGTTACCAAGTGCCTGCTCTGAGCAGGCACTTGGTAAGCCACCTCCCTCCCTGCAGGACCCGGATCCGTGGCCATTTTGGATCCGGGACTTACTGCAGGGAGGGAGGTAGGAGACCCCCGGAGCAACGCGATCACATCGCGTTGCTGCGGGGGTGTCAGGGAAGCCCGCAGGGAGCCCCCTCCCTGCGCGATGCTTCCCTGCACCGCTGGCACATCGCGATCATCTTTGATCGCGGTGTGCCGGGGGTTAATGTGCCGGGGGCGGTCCGTGACCGCTCCTGGCACATAGTGCCGGATGTCAGCTGCGATAAGCAGCTGACACCCGGCCGCGATCGGCGGCGCTCCCCCCGTGAGCGCGGCCGATCGCGCTGGACGTAATATTCCGTCCTTGGGAATTAAGGCCCACCCCACATGGACGGAATATTACGTCCAATGGCAGAAAGGGGTTAATGTTAGTTTTGGACCACTCCTTTAAAGAGGTTGTCTACTACAACTACTACTACTACTCCTACTTTAACACCGATGAACTATGAACTATCTTCAGGTCAACACCCAGCACCCCGCTGATCAGCTGTTCTCGGTGCCGGTGTCAGCTGGAAGTGCCTAGTTACACAGCTGCTCCATCTACTGGGTACTGCACATCCGCCACCTATTCACATCAATAGGGGGAGGATGTGCAGCACCTGTCTGTGGCGACTATCAGTAGATGGAGCAGTTTCGTAACTGAGCACTTCTGACAGCTGCTGGCACACAGAGAGCACCTGAATGATGGGTGTGCCAGGTGTCGCCTCCCTAGAGATTAGACAATGATAAACTATCCTACGGATAGGTTATGAATGATAAAGTAGTGAACAACCTCTTTATAGTGTATGTCTGTATGTGTTTGTTTAATTACATCCTAGCATCCTTAGTGCAGAACTACACAGTTTGCATACAGTGCCAAAATGTTTCACTGCAGAGTCATTTTCACTTAGAAACAATGCTTACATGTCGAAACCGGTAAAGCATTCCAAAATGATCTTTTTTTCTGTTGGTTATCCTCCGGTACAGTATAGATCTTATGAATCTTTATCGATATCATGTAGAATAGAAACACTCCTTCTTTAGCTGCTCTATAAAATGTAATCCAGTAACGGATGACATGAGCCATCCTTGCATTGCATCTGAATGTAATATGTAATACTATATTTTCCGACACTGCCTGACTGCGGCTTCCCCTGGCAAACCCAGTTGTGTGAGACAGCCCATTTGAAGAGGAGCTTTCACTCAGTCACAAGTGGCCAGATTTAGCTCCTATTTTATTACCACTGCTCCCCTGATTATCATGTTTTTTTATATTTTGTAAATATGCCATATGGTTCCAGAGATATGAACCTTTGTATTAAGTGCTAATTTTCTGGTCTTTGCCAAGGGGGCGATGCTCACAGGTTAATATTTCAGATTAGTCGAATGACAAGCCCCTAGGGAATCCTGTGAACCCCACCGTAAAAACTATAAATATTAGCATAAATAGGGTCCATATCACTTTTTAGATAAAACAGGAAAGTGCAATCTTTTTAGGGACCCTGCAGCTGTAAGCTCTATGAGGCACCATACGCACGGGTATAGTCGTACCAAGAACCATTGTCTCTATTCGTAAGGTCTTGAATGTATGCCATTATAAAACTTAATGTATACAGAAGTACAGTAGTGGCCCCTGTGGACTTGTCCACTGGCCAAAACACAGGACAGCATGGTGGCTCAGTGCTTAGCACTGTTGCTTTATAGCACTGGGGTCATGGGTTTAAATCCTACCAAAGACAACATGTGCAAGATGTTTGTATGTGTCTGTGTTTTTAAGGATTTCCTCTCACACCCCAAAGACATTCTGGTAGGGAATTTAGATTGTGAGCACCATTGGGGATGTTGATGTCTGTAAAGGCCTGTAAGTGAAATAAATACAAAAGAATGTGCAGCATATATGTTACTGTTCTAAACAAAACCTCAAATGTTTTATATGGCTAACAATAACAAAGGATTATTAAAAAGAAAACTAAAATAATCTTTATGACACACTAAAGGAGTTAATCATTTATAATTCAGACATCCTATCTTAATTCTGGCTCAGGAATTCCCTGGATTTTAACTAATTAGAAAGCACAGTATAATTAATCACTCTGCTTGATGTAATACAGGATAGGAGAGCCACATGGGGAGCACCCGGCCTGCTTAGTAAGCAGGAGGTTCCTGCTAGGTGCTTCAAAGCACTTTCCTTTAGGATATTATGCTTATTGTTTTATAGTGGTCTTAAATCTGGATCATGAAAAATTATTTAAGTATATACCGTATTTTCTGCTTTGTAAGATGCATTTTATTTCCCCCAAATTTGGGGGGCGGGAAATGGGGGTGCATCTTACAAAGCGGATATACAGGCTGGGATGAGGGGTTGTCCACCGCTGCAGTTGTCCGCTGCAGCCCGCCACCGCTGCTGCGGTTGTCCGCCACGGCTACCGCCTGCCACCGCTGCTGCGGTTGTCTGCTGCTGCCCTGGGTGATGCTGCGGGGGGCTCTGGTGACATTTTGTGAAAGACCAGAGCCCCCGGGCAGTTCGTCCACGCTTTCCTGTATGACTGACTCCGGGAAAATGGCCGCTGGAATCTCGGGAGATGAGATTTCAGGGCTGAGATCTCATCTCTCGAGATCTTAGTCCCAAGATCTCCATCTGCGCATGCGCCGCCTCCCGGCGGCCATTTTCCCGAAGTCCACCGCACAGGAAAGCATGGACGAACTGCCGGGGGCTCTGGCCTTTCAAAAAATGTCGGCAGAGCACCTCCCGCAGCACCGGAGACAGCCCTGCAGCACCGGAGCCCCCTGCAGACCCCCTCATCCCAGCCTGCAGCACAGGAGCCCCCCGGCAGCACAGGAGCCTCCCTGCAGACCCCCTCATTCCAGCCTGCAGCAATGCTCCACTCCTGCCTCCAGCAACAACCCTGGGACCCTGATCCACTGCAGCCACAACCCCTGGTAAGCAATAAGATGCATGGATTATAAGAAGCCCCCACAATTTATTAAAAAAAGTTTTTTCCTATTTTTCTCCTCAAAATTTGGGGTGCGTCTAATTATCCGGAGCATCTTACAAAGCGAAAAATACGGTAGTTAATTATCTATAATTCACATGCAGGCATCTGCTACAGACGCAGTCTGCTGCATTCATCTTTTAACTTCCATCTTTTAAATTACATCTTTTTAATTATGAATTTGAATTAGACTGAATTCTAGAATGCATTTGGCTACTTATCACTACTACAATATTATCATCATCTGCACCATCTAATCGAGCTGTTCTCCTCTTCCCACAGGTATGCACTGACTTTCCCCAGCTCTCCCTGGCTCCTGAATGTCTCTGTATATTGCATTGATTTTCCATGGTAGGCACTGACTTTCCCCAGCTCTCCCTGGCTCCTGAATGTCTCTGTATATTGCATTGATTTTTCTATGCTTCCCCTGGATCTGAGTGTCTTGGTGCAGCACATATAATCCTTTTTTAGTATGCTTTCTTACCTATCAGCTTGTTTCCATGACCTGTTTTCATGTCTCTCATTGTGTTATCCTGGCATCTCTTTGAGTGGTCAGTCCAACCCCTCCCTCTCTTTCTGACCTCTGCCTAACTCTATGCATCTGGTCTCCCTTACCCAGCCACCGCAGTCTGCTGCATTCATCTTTTAACTTCCATCTTTTAAATTACATCGTTTTAATTATGAATTTGAATTAGACTGAATTGGAATGGAATTGACTGGAACATAACAGAATACCAACCACTACAATGTTTCGATTTCTTTTCTCTTTCACCTCCATACTACTTTCCTTCTTACAATCTCCTGCAATCCCTCCACCCAGTAAGGAACTAGTCATTTCTTCCTCCATCCTCCCCAGCTATCTCACCTTCTCAAAACTGTACCTCCACATACAATCCTTTTTCTCCAGTCACACACTGCAGCACCATGTCCTATCCTGCTCCCACCTTCTAATGCTCTGTCTGCTACTCCTCATTGCTGGTGATATATCCCCAAATCCCGGCCCTCCCCAACACATCCCCACACTCATTTCTAACCCCCTGCCACGATCCTCCGCACGTTTTCCCAACCATGACAACCTCATACCCACTCATCCAGCCCCCACTCCCCCGGTCCACTTCCCTGGAGCATTATGGAACGCACGCTCCATCTGCAACAAACTGCCATTTATCCATGACCTCTTCATCACCAACAAACTCTCCTCGGCCTCACTGAAACCTGGCTCTCCCAGCTGCGCTCTCCTATGGCATATTCCACCTCTCTCACACCCCTCACTCCAGCAACAAACGTGGTGGAGGAGTTGGCTTGCTCCTGTCTGACACCTGCTCCTTCACTACAATCCCGCTACCACCCTCCGCTACTCTTCCCTCATTTGAGGTGCACTCTGTCAGCATCTATTCCCCCTCCAACCTCCAGCTGGCTGTCATCTACTGCCCCCCAGAACTAGCCATCTCCACCTTTCTCGACCACTTCACCACCTGGCTACTTCATTTCCTTTCTGTTGACATCCCCACTATCATCATGGGTGATTTCAATATCCCCATTAACACTTCCACCTCAGCTGCCTCTAAACTTTTATCACTGACTGCCTCCTTTGGGCTCACTCAATGGTCATCTGGGGCCACACACAAAGATGGCCACACGCTGGACCTCATCTTCACCCGCCTCTGCTCCATTACTAATTTCATTAACACACCCTTCCCCTGTCTGACCACAACCTACTGACATTCTCTTCCCTCTCCTCTTCTAGTGTGCAACCCCACTCCACAAACTCCCTCACAGAAATCTCAAACATCTCAACTTACAATCACTCTCGGAGTCCCTTCTCCCTCTTACAGACATAGCCTCCCTTCATGACACAGATGCTGCTGCCACTTTTTATGGAAGCAATCCCGCTCTGCCGACCACTTCACTGCATACAAGCAGTCCCTTGCCAGCTTCAAGTCCGCGCTCACTGCCACAAAACAAACTTACTTCTCATCTCTCAAATCCTCCCTGTCTCACAACCCTAAACAGCTTTTCAACACTTTCAATTCTCTACTCCATCCCCCAGCACCTCCTCCCTCCCCCCTCATTTCTGCTGAAGGCTTCGCCTCTTTCTTTAAACAGAAGATCGATACGATCAGAGAAAGCTTTGGCCCACAGCACCCACTGCCCCTCTTAGCTGCTCAACCCTGCTCCTCCAAAACCAGCTTCTCCACCATGACAGAAGATCAGCTCTCCACCCTCCTGTCAAGATCACACCTCACCACCTGCACGCTCGACCCGCTCCCATCCTACCTCATCCCTAACCTTTCCACGGTCTTCATCCCAACCCTAATGCACCTCTTCAGCCTCTCCCTCACAACAGGTGTCTTCCCCTCATCCTTCAAGCATGCCAAGATCACACCCATCCTCAAAAAGCCCTCCCTCGACCCATCCTCTGTGTCTAGCTATCGCCCGATATCTCTTCTCCCTTATGCCTTCAAATTGCTGGAGCACCACGTCTATCTTGAACTGTCCTCCCACCTCTCCTCCTGCTCCCTCTTCGATTGGTTACAATCTGTCTTCCGTTCCCATCACTCAACTGAAATTGCCCTAACTAAAGTCACCAATGACCTACTAACTGCCAGGAGCAAGCGACACTACTTTGTCCTCCTTCTCCTGGACCTGTCTTCTGCCTTCGACACTGTGGACCACTCCCTTCTGCTACAAATCCTCTCATCTGTTGGCATCACAGACTTGGCCCTTTCCTGGATCTTATCATATCTGACAGACCGAACATTCAGTGTCTTCCTCCCCCACACCACCTCCTCACTTCGCTCCTTGTCAGTCGGTGCTTCTCAAGGCTCTGTTCTAGGACCCCTACTCTTCTCCATCTACACTTTTGGCCTGGGACAGCTCATAGAATCCCACAGTATGCAGTACCATCTCTATGCTGAGGACACGCAGATCTACCTATCTGGACCTGACCTCACCTCCTTACTTACCAAAGTCCCGCACTGTCTGTCTGCTATTTCAGCCTTCTTTTCTGCTCACTTTCTACAACTGAACATGGACAAAACAGAATTCATCATCTTTCCCCATCTCACTCTATCCCTCCACAAGACCTATCCATCAATGTCAATGGCTGCTCACTTTCCCCAGTCCCACACGCCCGGTGCCTCGGGGTGATCCTCGACTCTGCCCTCTCTTTCAAGCCACATATCCAAGCCCTTGCCTTCTCCTGCCATCTCAAACTCAAAAATATTTCCCGCATCCGCGCATTCCTTGACCGCGACACCGCAAAAATGCTAGTGCATGCCCTTATCATCTCCCGCCTCGACTACTGCAACCTCCTGCTCTCTGGACTCCCCTCTAGCACTCTGTCACCACTCCAATCCATCCTACACTCTGCTGCCTGACTAATCTACCTGTCTCCCTGTTATTCCCCAGCCTCTCCCCTATGTCAAGCCCTTCACTGGCTTCCTATCGCTCAGAGACTCCAGTTCAAAACCCTCACAATGACATACAAAGCCATCTTCAACCTGTCTCCTCCATACATCTGTGACATGGTCTCCCGGTACCTTCCTACACGCAACCTCCGATCCTCTCAAAACCTCCTTCTCTACTCCCCTCTCATCTCTTCTTCCCACAACCGCATCCAAGACTTCTCCCGTGCTTCCCCCATACTCTGGAACTCTCTACTCCAACACATCAGATTCTTGCCTACCATAGAAACCTTCAAAAAGAACCTCAACTCTTCCGACAAGCCTACAGCCTGCAGTGATCCTGAACTTACTGAACTGCCGCACAACCTGCTCTACCCTCTCCTAGTGTTTCATCACCCATCCCCTGCAGACTGTGAGCCCTCGCGGGCAGGGTCCTCCCTCCTTATGTACCCATGTGCCTTGTTTTTTGCCCATGTTTAATTTATTTGTCTACATTTGCCCCATATTCACATGTAAAGTGGCATGGAATAAATAGCGCTATAAAAATGTATAATAATAAATAATAATCTATAATAAGTGTATTGTTTCTCACACCGTCAAGAATAATGACATCCAGGCAGGATGGCATTGAGCTACTTATGTTGTGTATTATGTTGATTTACCTATAATACTATGGAAAATACATCCTAATATTACAAACAAAACAAGTGGAACATGTTAACCAATAAAAAAGAATACTAGTTAACAATTGTCGTAAAGGCTGTTAAAGAACCTGCACTTTTAACAATACCATTCTGTTAGAGAAAGGAGAAAATAGGCACTGCAATATTCATTTGAAGGGATGTCTATGTTTTTAGAGCTTCCAACATGTTTTTTATTTCTTTTAAAGGAAACAAAAAAATATAAAAAAAGAAAATTGTTCTCAGACGTAATTATTACCATAGTCTATTAGCAGGGCATTTACACTAAAAAAGTGACAATGAAGAATGAAGAAACATGCAGTGTGGTAGGCACTGTGCAGCCATTCAGTCTTGCTTAGTGTTGCAATTAGTGATGAGCGAGTATACTTGATGCTACAGATTTCCTGAGCATGCTCAGGGGGTCTCCGAGTATTTGTGAGTGCTCGGAGATTTAGTTTTTGTTGACGCAGCTGCATGATTTACAGCTGCTGGCCAGCATAAGTACATGTGGGGGTTGCCTGGTTGCTAGGGAATCCCCACATGTAATCAAGCTGGCTAAGCAATATAAATCATTCAGCTGTGGTGATGAAAACTAAATCTCCGAGCACTAAAAAATACTCGGAGGACACCCGAGCGGGCTCGAGAAATCTCAAGTAACGAGTACACTCGCTCATCACTAGTTGCAATGTATGGTCTATGCACTACATAGCACAGGAGTGTCATGAACTTATATTACAACATTTTTATGTGTGTCCCCTGGGCCACTGATGCTTTAAAATAAGAGGTTAGAGGAGCTACACCCTCCTTAGCAGAATAAAAAAATCCCTACAGCTTTAAAACCTTTAGTGCCTTTTTTGTGTGGCCTGAAGCAATCGGTGACTTAAAAGGGAACTATACTTTCAAGTAACTTTTCACAATGGGTTGTTTGTGCAAATAAGGACTAACACTATTTCTGACCAATTAGATAACTTGTATCCTGCATTTTTCTCAGTTTTCCCTTCTGTATAATCTACCTCTTGATTTGCAATGGACTCTAAGCTGGTGGGTAGAGACTATCTTCTTTGATATCTCCCATAAAGGATACAATGAAGAGAAATGGATTCCTCCTCAATATTGATTAGTTAGCGCCCAGACAGAAGCAGCAGTATGGAGGACATTATTCAGCAGTCTGGATCTGAATCCCGCTCTGGGATGTCTTTTTGTGTCTCTCTACCTTCACCTGTTTCCTCACTGTGCTCCAGTACACAGCTTGCTTGACACTTAGTTTTTTATGCGTTTCTTTTAGTGATGAGTATGCTCATTACTTGAGTTTCTCCGGCATGCTCAGAGATTTAGTTTATGTCGATGCAGCTGCATGATTTGTGGATGCTAGACAGCTTGAACACATGCAGGGATTGCCTGTTTGTTAAGTAACCCCACATGTATTCAAGCCGTCTAGCAGCTGTAAATCATGCAGCTGCGTCAACATAAACTAAATCTCTGAGCATGCCGAAATACTCGGAGACCACCCGAGTAACGATCATACTTGCTCATCACTAGTTTTTATTTTTGACGTGTAAAATACATCAGTTTTATGTACTTTTTGCAGCATTCTTCTTCTCAGACATTTTTAACATTTTCAGGCGTTTTTCAAAATTTAATGATAAGTCTATAGGAAAATGGCTGACAAAAAGACAAACCTATTATTATTATTATTATTATTATTATTTATTATTATAGCGCCATTTATTCCATGGCGCTTTACATGTGAGGAGGGGTATACATAATAAAACAAGTACAATAATCTTGAAAAATACAAGTCACAACTGGTACAGGAGGAGAGAGGACCCTGCCCGCGAGGGCTCACAATCTACAAGATATAGCATGCTGTCTTAAAGAAAACATCATTGACCCCAACAATGGAAACAAAACAGGCAGAAAAGCACAAAAATCCATGCACTGTTTGTATTGAGTTTATTTTTTTCCTTATTGACTTACAACAACAAACACTAGAAAACATCCTTTTTTCCTGCATAAAGTAGAGCAAAGAAATAAACTGAAACTTTATGAAGACAAGATACCAAGCAAATTGGTTAAAAACTTTTCATTGCCTCGAGCAAAATAATTCTCAGTCGTTAATAACTTAGTGTTGTTCAGCAACTAAACTGCAGATAAATTCACAGATTTCCCCATTTCTACTTTTTGTTTGAAGGAAATCAATAACATTCATTATAAGTTTCCAATGTTAATAAAAATAGCAATAAAATATTTCCTCATGGATTTAAAAAAATGATACTGAATTACAGAAAGAATAGAAAATTACAATATGGGAGAAGAAAAGTGTGTCGAACACTATAAATTTTCAGTACATGAGTGGAATCAAACATTAACCTCATAAAGCCTTTCAAAACAAAGATTATTATTTTTACCCTGAAACAGCCATTCATTTTCTACTTTTTAATGGATTTAGCTGTAAGAGGCTTAAGGACATGTGTTTAGATTTTTTTTATGCTACATTCTGGGGTTAAATATACGGTACATTATGCTAACATTTATGTACAAATTTATTTTTGAGAAATATTTTAAAAGGCAATTCCTCCATGTTTTTGGTGTTTAATTTTTACATGGTTCAATGTTCACCTTAACAAACGTGTTCAGTTTTTTCATAGTGTTTTTTAGCTTAGATAGAACAGAGAATGTATGTCTGATATTTGTTATTGAGACATGATCATTATCAGGGTTGTTGAGGTCCCCCATTTATCATAGTGTGAAGTCATATCCTCGATATAGTTCATCACTTTACGCAATGGCAATGACAATTAGAAATGAGCGGATCTTCTGAAATTCCAGTATGCCTGGTTTGCTGAAATTTCCCCCAAAGTCAGATTCCCGTTAAATAAATTTGTCACAAATTGCAATACTGAAAAAACAGTAATTTCTCAGAAAAAAATCAGTTGAGAGAGTTCTGTCCCTATAATCTACAGGCATGAAATGGTGCTCATTGGCCAGTTTAACGCCATTAGCCTTTACAGTAAGCAAATGTTAAATGAAGTACACCGTATTAAGCTAAATCACAGAAAGAGACCCCACTGAACTGTATTACACTATATCCAATGGGTGCACAAAAAAAACAATTACCATCACCAAATATAAGACAAAAAAAACTAAATAGAAAAGGCCACAAGAGGTGCTTCATCCTATTCTACAGCTGAATGCACCCTACCTACCAGTGGAGGTTGGCACCCTATTCCTGCGCAAATGGCGCCCCCGCTCACCGTCGACTGTCCCTTCTACCCCTGGAAGACTCTATGTGGGAAGGTGGAAAACTGCAATCAAAATAATAAAAAAATTGCAAAATCAGGGGGAAGGGGAATTTATAAGATGTATGATATAAGTCAGGGCTATAATGTAGCTGTCCCTGTTCTCACCCTGCCTGACAGCGGAGGTTGGCACCCTTGAATTGTAGTAATGAAATTGGCGCTCTCGCTCCTCAACAGCTCTTCCAAAATAACCTTGCTTAGGACATGGGAAATATAGTATAGCTAATATTATATAAGGTGCTAGCGTGCTTATAACATAAAAATGTGGAACCAAATATCAGATGCTACTGGAGCTCATCAAGGGAAGTTTTGTTGTGCTTAATACTGTAAAATTGATTTAGTAGATATAAACACATGCATCCTTTGTAGTACAGCAGAAAAATATCCCCCTTATTATTCTCCGTCCAACTCCCCAGACCATAACATCATTATCAAAATAGAGGAGCTCCCTTCATGGTAGAGACAAATTCATGGACCAACATAGCATGTATATCCACAAATCCACAATCAATTCAATTCATGGACCAACAAAGCATGTAGATCCATAATCAACTCGGCGCGTTTCCCCTCTGAAATGAGGTTCATCAGGAGTATGTATACATGTTAGAACAAACTACTTAGCTCCTCATTTGATGATATGAAGAAAAAGATGAAGTCCTCAGCACATAGGGTGAGTCCCCTCCGGATATAGTGCTGTAGAATAGGACGAGGCACCTCTCGTGGCCTTTTCTATTTAGTTTTTTTTGTCTTATATTTGGTGATGGTAATTGTTTTTTGTGCACCAGTTGGATATTTTAAATGTATTGATAAAAGTTATCTTTTAATATAGTGTAATACAGTTCAGTGGAGTCTCATTACCTAGTTACTTGAGCCTTCAACAGTGTGGGAAATGGCGCTGGACTTTTTTTAGCAGGGGGTTTGAATTTGTAGGGACCTGAGAATTCCAGGAAATTCACCACAAAGTTGACTGTCCGTGGATAGATCCACTTATCTCTAAGGATAATACCTCTGTCAGGACTTGAACTCAACCCTATGCACATTGAAGTAATCCGAAAACCTCTCTATGCAATAGAGAAGGAGAGGTGACATACAGAGAGTCTTTGCCTCTATTGTGGATGCTCTGGACATTTGGCTATTAACTGTCCTCATAAAGAACTATAGCCTTTACAAGTCCCAAAACTGCAAGCAATCTAGACTTTTCTAAACAGACAGATTCGGTTATGCACACCAACCATGTCATCTGTAATGCAAGATAAATGCAAAATGCATTCTGCATCTTCCCATTTTGTCATTTCCATATAGGTCATAATTGGGAGCCATAAAATACAATGCTCTCTTCCACCTACAATTATCTCCCCCACCTCATTGAAGTTTGTAAGATCTCACGAGCAGGGTTGTTTTTGCTTTAATCATTATATTATTGTTAACGCTGTTATTTATGACTGTTGTGTTTGAAACTGTTCAACTGTATTGTGCTGTGGAATATGTTGGTGCTATATAAAGATTATTATTATTATTATTATTATTATTATTAATAATGCTCTGCCATGTTAGATTCTGAAGCAGGAGGGAGTTTCATGGACTTACAACTCACACCTGATAACAACATTGAGAGTAGGAATAAATCTATGCAAATTGATATGGAAACTGTGGATGAATCACCTTTATATTCTAGACCTGTTACACTTGAGACAATTGAACTTAATATAAGTATTGCACATGATCATCAAGAAACTGTTAGTTTTCATCTTATTTCTACTGTAAGTTCTAGGTATTCTAAGAATTCCCTGGTTTTCAATTCATAACCCTTCCATTAACTAGGCATCAAGGACCATTACCTTTCCCTCTGATTATTGTAAGGACAATTGTCATACAGATCCTTCGGTTCAATGATGGTTTAAGAAATGGCAAGACTGATGCTCTGTCCAGGACATTTGCTGAACCTCAGGTAAGGTCTAACACTAACTGTACTATTTTATGCCCCCATAATGTCTTGGGGATACTTAACTCCAAATAATTTTTAATGAAGTTGAAAAACAAATGCCAAAATTACTCTTTGCTTAACCATCTTAAGGAAAGGTTTTAAGGAGAGGTTTTGGAGGCAAAATCACATACATGACCCAAATCCTCAAACTAGTCCATAATTCTAATCTTAACTTTTGGGACTCCTTCGATCTCTTCCATGTCTTGGAGATCAATGGATTTTTATCGTGGACCTACCTCCTTCTAAATGACTGCCATCCATGTTGTAGTGGACCGACTCACAAAAATGTCCCATTTCATTCCAACTAAATGTATTCTTGCCATTGAACCAGCCATAGAGTTATTGATCAAAGAGATATTTAGGCTGCACATAATTCCTGATCCTACCACTGAACAAGCCTCAGAATTAATGATGGAAGAGATATTTAGGCTGCATGGAATTACTGACAATGTCATATCTGACGAGGTTTTCAGTTTGTATCAAGATTTTGGAATAACTTCTGTAAAGCTTTAGGAGTTACTGTTAATTTGTCTGCTGCCTCCCAAGCTCAATCCAAAATCCAATGGCCATACTTAATGAACAAATCTCTTGAACAATACCTCTGCTATTTTATTTCCTACCTTTAGGATAATTGGCTGGACTATTTACCAACAGCAAAATTTGCCTATAACAACTCCAAACACAGTTCTACTTTCCATAGTCCATTTTATGCTAACTATAGCTTGCTTCTGGTATGTATTCCTAATATTTCATTTAATACTTCAATTCCTGCTGTTACTGACAGGCTTAGGGTGTTGGAGGAATCCCAGAATATTTTTAATAGAGAATAGAGATGTTACAAAAGACTCAAGATGATTACGTTGACCCAAGCCGATAAACATTGCAAAGTCCTTGCTGACCTTTAGGTTGGTAACAAGGTTTGGCTGTCTACTAAAAATACATGTACCATTTTCTAAATTGGGTCAATAATTAATAGAACATTTTAAGATTAATTCACAAATTAATCAAGTGGCCTTCCGTTTAAAACTTCTTAACAGCCTGAAAATACATCCTGTAGCTCAAGCCATGCAATGAGAACCCTTTTAAAGGAAGAACTCCGCCACCTCTCCACTAGAAAATGTCTAAGGTAAAGAAGAATATATTGATAATAAAATTCATGATTCCATAAGATTTAGAGGAAGATTGCAGTATTTCATGCAATGGAAGGGCTATGAACTAGAAGAGAATTCTTGGGAACTAGTTTGCAATGTTCATGCCTCTAGGTCTACAAGAGACTTTGATCAGAGAAACCAGTACTTAAGGTTCCGGAGGCCATCCTGAAAGGAGGTGACTCCTGTCAGGACTCAAACCCAGTGACTCCTGTACACCATACACAGCTCTGACCTTTGAACTCGTCAGCACTCTGGACAAGTCCTTGATATTTCATTTACCAGTATCTGATTTGCTTCATGCTGAGATTTCCTGACTGAACACCCTATTTAATCCTGGCCTTGCACTTTTTTTTGTGAGATTATTGAGCTCCTGGCCTTTAGTATTGCTCTCTCACCTGCTGCTCCTCATATTATACTGATGTCCCCATTTACCAACCACCTTTGGTTATCCAACAACTATGCTACAAGATGCTCCTCCTATTCAGGGGCGGATTATCAGAGGGTCAATATGGGCGGTAGCCCAGGGCCCAGTGGTCTGGGGGGGCCCTGGGCTACCGCACAGATTGACCCTCTGATGATCATCTGTGAATGCCGCCGCCGGCATTTATGTGCCCCTGCCGTAACCGGTGGGCAGAGAGAGGGGGCCCGCATCGGGCCCCGTCTCATCTGCTCACCGGGCCCCTTCCGGCGCTGCGGCGGTTTCCTATTGATGTGCGGGCGTGCGCCCGCACGTCAATAGTTAACAACAGCCGCCAGCCAATTGGAGGCTGGCGGCTGATGTCGGCCGCAGGCGCACACGTCGCCGGCGTCTGACGTCATTGTCAGTCGCCGGCGAGTGTGCTCTGTTGGAGGGAGCTCGTCGCTGGAGCGAGGACAGGTGAGGAGTTTTTTTTTTTTTTTTTTATAACGGTGGACACACACTGAGGGCAATGCTGGAGGACACTGGGGCAGATTGCTGGAGGACACTGGGGCAGATTGCTGGAGGACACTGGGGCAATGCTGGAGGACACGGGCAATGCTGGAGGACACTGGGGCAGATTGCTGGAGGACACTGGGGCAATGCTGGAGGACACTGGGGCAATGCTGGAGGACACTGGGGCAGATTGCTGGAGGACACTGGGGCAATGCTGGAGGACACGGGCAATGCTGGAGGACACTGGGGCAGATTGCTGGAGGACACTGGGGCAGATTGCTGGAGGACACTGGGGCAATGCTGGAGGACACTGGGGCAATGCTGGAGGACACTGGGGCAGATTGCTGGAGGACACTGGGGCAATGCTGGAGGACACTGGGGCAATGCTGGAGGACACTGGGGCAATGCTGGAGGACACTGGGGCAGATGGCTGGAGGACACTGGGGCAGATGGCTGGAGGACACTGGGGCAGATGGCTGGAGGACACTGGGGCAATGCTGGAGGACACTGGGGCAATGCAGGAGGACACTGGGGCAATGCTGGAGGACACTGGGGCAATGCTGGAGGACACTGGCAGATGGCTGGAGGACACTGGGGCAGATGGCTGGAGGACACTGGGGCAGATGGCTGGAGGACACTGGGGCAATGCTGGAGGACACTGAGGCAGATTGCTGGAGACACTGGGGCAATGCTGGATGACACTGGGGCAGATTGCTGGAGGACACTGGGGCAATGCTGGAGGACACTGGGGCAATGCTGGAGGACACTGGGGCAGATTGCTGGAGGACACTGGGGCAATGCTGGAGACACTGGGGGAAATGCTGGACATACTGGGGGAAATGCTGGACATACTGGGGCAGATTGCTGGACACACTGGTGGTAATATTCTGGACACACTGTCTGGGGGCAATGCTGGACGCACTGGGGCAGATTGCTGGACACACTGGGGGCAATATGCTGGACACACTGGGGGTAATATGCTGGACACACTGGGGGCAATATGCTGGAGACACTGGGGCAGATTGCTGGACACTGGGGCAATATGCTGGACATACTGGGGCAGATTGCTGGACACAATGGGGGCAGGACTGGAGGCATGGGCAGAATGTAGACACGGGGCATGATTGGAGACACGGGGCAGAATTAAAGACATGGGGCAGGATTGGATCATGGGGCAGGATGGATACGATGGAGACATATGGGGCAGGATTTGGAGATCATATGGGGTAGAATGGATACTCATGAGGGCAGGATGCGAGAGCATATGGCTGGAGCCAGGAATGAGACACACAGGGCCAGGATGTGGAATATTATTACCATAGGGGCTAATTAAGGGATATTATTACTGCAGTGATGTATTTATTTTATTTTTTGAGTATACTGTTTTAAATGGGGGTCGGTCCTGTTACTGTGCAGAGTGACACTATATCGCCTTTTTTTCTTCATGTGGTGTAATGTAGAAGTTGTGAAAAATTAAGTAATGTGTTCTGCAAGCGGAGCTCGAGAAAACTGTGTTATTTCCTGCAGAAATGAGTCCTGGCTGGAAGAAATGATGGCGGTCTGTGCTGGCTGAAAGATGAAGGACTTCACCTAGAGACATCACTGGTGAGTCAGTGTTACCTATACACTGACACTATACACTGTATACTATATAGAGCTCCTGTGTATAATACCACCAGTGATCTCTGTATTACCTCTACACAGACACTGCATACTAAGTACAGATCTCCTGTGAATACTGGCACTTATGGTGATATTATTGTGTTGCTGTTTTTTACTGATCAGTATTGTAGTATTCAGTCACTATGTGGTGGTAATATGTGGTCTGGAAATGGTGTTGTGGTATTTGTCCCTTGTATGTGCTATTTGGTCACCAAGTGGTGGTAATATGTGGTCTTGACATGGTGCGGTGGTATTTGTTCCTTGTATGTGATATTATTCAATCACTGTGGTTGTAATTTGTGGTCTGGTCATGGCGCGGTGGTATTTGTTCCTTGTATGTGATATTATTCGATCACTGTGGTTGTAATTTGTGGTCTGGTCATGGTGCGGTGGTATTTGTTCCTTGTATGTGATATTATTGGTCAAAATATACCTAAATTGTATTGCAGATTCTAACAAATATTTAATAGGTTACAGTAGAGTAGGGCCCGGCCATTTTTCTGGAATAATCTGGTTCGGGTATATCATGACCCCCGTCACATGACCCCCGTCACATGACCCCCGTCACATGACCCGGGGGGGCCCACAGTGTCTGAACAGCCCAGGGCCCTGGCTACCCTTAATCCACCCCTGCTCCTATTATATTGCTGTTCCAGTGTACCGACCTGTGGCTATCCAATGACAATGATACATGCCTGTGCTACCCTCAGTGATTGCAATAATAAGACTCCAGTCCAGACCTGGATCATTACAACCTCTTTAATCACATAGTTTTTAGTTTAAGGACAATATTGAAAACCTACCCTGGATTTTCAATAACCTATGGGTTGACCGTAACGTGATCTGTGAAATGCTATTCTTTGCTATCAACATTGGTTAAGAGTTGAAGCGTTATAGCTGGAGTGCTGTTGTCAATCACCCAACTTGTTTACTAACAGGCTCCAAGCTGACAACATTACAACATGCCATGTCTGTTTTCTCAAAATTGATTTATTGACTTCAGTGTTTTGAAGCAAATGTTTAAATGACAGATTAGCCTTCCAAAACAAATCTATTCAAACCTTCAATACACCCTTGATACAACCATCATAGGGGATCCTTAATTAAATGCTTTAGTGGAACTTTAACAGAATGGGATTAGGCCAAGTGACTAAAGAATTATTTGTTCTCAGTTTAGGTTTCTGATAATTTAAACATCTCTACTAATAACTGTTTCATATTTCAGTTTTTGCTGTACATATACTGTCAGTTTTCCCACAAACAGCACATGGGTACTTTATATTGCATTCACAAGTCCTACTCTGGTCTGTTATGCAAGGACAAAATTCACCCATTCAAGTGAATAAGTGCATGAAAAATCTGAGTGCTGTCAATTTTTCATGGACTGGTTGCTAGGAGATGCTTGGAAAACTTCCATTTTTTTTTGCTTACGAGAAAAACAGATGAGACACTGATGGTAAAAACAGACATAAGGAAAAGAAATGGTCATCAAACAAATCCAGTGCACTGATGAGAAACCGTCCTTTTTTTGCAGGTGCAAAATGGTCATGGACTTAACGCTTTAAAAATACATTTCTGGTTATCTGCATCAATTTACTAACTTTCTAGTACAGTCAATACCATTTTGTAATGATGAACATTTTCATGAAATAGCTTTGGGTGAAAAATATTACATAGAAATAGTTTGATTTCATAAGTCTACAATAAATAAATGGAAGCGAACTCGGTATGAGCAAAGGATGCTTGAGCAAAGAATGTATTGGTTTTATGAGACCAGAGGTCAGTTACTTTAATTGGAAATGTGCTATCCTATTTGTGAGAGATCGAGGGTCAGGAGTTGTACTTGTAGCAGCTCACTTGGAAAATGCTAGCTGCAGACAGACTGTAATCTACCCATCTGTTAGAATGAAGCAATCTACAATATAATATAAGAAACATTAAAGGGGTTGTTTCATGAAAATCCCCTGTCTATAAGCCCTTTAATTTAATATGGACACCGTACAGGTAGGTCCCCAGGTAGGAGCACCTTTCTAGAAGCCAGAAGAGGGTCTTTGACAGGCTTACCAGATGTAATATCCTGACATATAGAACTATTCGTGTTAATGGATGCCATTTAATAATAAATGTCTCACAAACCTCCAACTTCCAGCTAATACACCGGATTGTCTTGATGATACAAGTTTATGGCAGAGATCCTTTATTTTTCATTTATTAAAGCCATTATTGAATTACAAAGAAGACCGGCTAAGTCTACTCAGCAAATATGGAATTATAAATTTCCCAAAGGTTCCCTTCAGGTTCTTATTAGAAATCCATCTATAGATATTGGTTGTCTTTGTATCAGGTTTTGTTTCTTTTTTTCGTATTGTACGATAACTCTGGACTATATGCAAACATATGGTACGCATTTTTTATCACAATAGAATAAAAATTGGATATTTTTATACAAGGAATTGGGACGTTCAGTTTTCTTTACCTTTTTCATTAATCTAGTTGATGGTCTACAACTTTAAATGGCCCTCCCATATCCTGAGACCAGTTTCTATCAATATCAATAGAAGTCAATTAAAGTTTGATGACCAATAGTAATGGGCAAATGTGCTTGGATAAGGTGTTATCCGAGCATGCTAAGGTGCTATCCGAGTGTCTTAGATGCACTCAAATAATATGTTTGAGTCCCCGCAGCTGTGTGTGTTACGGCTGTTAGACATCCATAACACATGCAGGGATTACCTCTTTGTTAGGCAATCCCTACATGTGTTGCAGCTGTCTAACAGCTGTGAGACATGCAGCTGCGGGAACTCGAACATATTATTCGGGCACGCCAAAGACACTCGAATAACACCTTATCCGAATACGTTTGCTCATCACTAATGACAAAAGATAAGTGGAAATATTCATGGTTGCAATGGAAAAGTGATAGACAGGTTATTTGTATTGCCAGTTGATTTCATACGTAGAAACTTTTGAACAGATGAATGGGGTACTTAAGAAGAATTAGCTGGGTAGAACGGCAAAATGAGCAACTGTAAGTACGCAGTGCTATATAGTATGATGACTGCAATATATTAAGAGGATAAAAACTTTGATGGTTGTGCTTCTTTAGATATCATTCTTGACATTTTCAAACTAGGTAGATGTTGAAATAATATTAACAGACCTTTATTCCTGTGTCCAATGCTGAATGGTGCCGGTAAATGTACACTGCACAGTAGTAGCCAACTGGCTAAAAAAGCATATGCGCGTGGTCCCATTTACCGATTCCAAACAATGAAGAGGAGAGAGGACCCATTTCTAGTAATATTTTTGGAGATAATTAATAGAATCAAATACAGAGGTTAATGATATACTTCAGCATGGCTTTTTCCAAATCTATGTAAAGCTTAAAGCATCATACCAACAGTAAAAAAGAAAAATATTATAATTCACATAGATCCTTATGTGCAGAAGAACATTACGTTTGCAAAGCTGTCAAAGCTTAGACATTAAATGACTCTGTTACTAGTCACTGTCTCTGTGAATGACCTGGTTTACTATACACACTCTCAATCAATCTTCTCCCCTTTCATTTGATCCGCTGCCCCATGGTACTTGTAAACTGTAACCTATCTGCTCTTGCAGCTGACATCTGCAGGGAGGAAGTAAAGGACTCCAGTAATTCAAACTTCTTAGAGTATGCAATTGAATGAAGTCATTGAACACCACAGAGTACTCATTTTTTATATTTTAGATCAGATACTTCAATTTACACACTGTAGTGAATTTTCCTAAGGGATTTAGGATGATAATATAATTTATTACCTAATGAAAAGTTCTGCTGCTTTTTAATATAATTTGTGGTTAAATGTTTTCTTTACATTCATAGACTTAAAAGCTGACCTTATCATCTCCAGTTGACATTGATATACAGCTCTAAAGAGAAGTTCATAATGAACCCTGTAACTATGTCTATGACACTTAGACATAATGAGACACCCCGTGTAAACAATGCATATTTCCATTTACTGACCTTATAAATGGTGACCTTATACATGGTGAGAAATTGCACTTGTCATTATACAAATATTAAACTTTATGGTTACATATTATAAAACCCGTGTAATTATAAATCACAAAGCATTTTAAAATATATGCTCAATCCATGTCATTATTTACATTGCACCAAACCAATCGACAATATTAATAAATTGGCCCCAAGGTGGCGTAGTGGTGAAAATTGTTGTATAGCATCTCCTCTGTAGACTGGTAATCTACTCCACGACTGAAGTTGAGATCCCTTGCATCACATTGAGATCCTGCAATGCTGGAAACTGCCTGTAATTGCCAGCATCACAAGATCCCTATGCAAGACAAGGAACATTTCGGGCATCTACACCAAAATGGAACCACAGGTCAAAGATCAGTCAGTTATATCAGATATTTATTTGAATGAAATAAATTTTATTTTTCAAAGCAGGATGTGTGAGACGGTTTGGTTTCTAAATAACTATTGTATACAAAATTATTATTGGTTCAGCACAATATCCAAGAATCTCAGGGCAGATATTTGGTTAGGGCTTATGTGGACTAAAATTTTTTTTTTATCTAAACACAATTTTTAACAAACTCCTAGTGTTCACTCAGCTTACATTGTCTAAGGCAGTAGAAGTGAATCAGGTATACCAATTCAATGGCAGCCAAAAACTACTTTTCAACCCAAGATTAAGTATTAAGAGTGTAAATCACATTTTAGCTTCATAATGCACTGAAAAAAAATCGAAAACATATGATTAGAGAAAAACTTCCAGAAACAGGGCCACGCTTGTCCTGAGTCTTCTCTTGTCCTCAAGTGATTGAAGCCATGATGTAATACCAGACATAGCCTTACCAGACATAGCCTGTGGACAGGTGTGGTGCTATTTCTTGTAGAAGGTACCCATTCTTTATAAACTCAGTCAACCAATTTAAGCCACATATTTCATGTGGGATCTCAACCACACCACAGATGTATGGAAAAAGATTTTCTAAACGTAATTTAAGCATTTGTATTGGACACTTTGATTACCATAACTTAGCAGGTTTGCATGTAATTCTAAAACAAATTTGCACCAAATGTATGTCTTTAAACACTGTTTTCAACTATTTCTACAGTGTAATGGAAAAGTGACTTAGATTATAGGACACGTAATAGGGATAATAGATAAATTAGAATTTCAGCTCAATTTTTGAAACGAAAAAAAGGGGGCTATGCCTTGCCTTACATTATTAGCACACTTTAGACACTTTATTTCAGCTCACGAGTGGATATAAATTGGTTGTGTCACTCAGTGGTAAAGAGTGTGAGCTAAAAACCACCAACGAGCTTCAAAAATGTCTAAACATTTTGGAACAAAGTTAGCACAGAGATGGACATCAACAAGCACGAGCCACTGTAAAAGATAAATATCTAGTCTAAATTAGACAGAATTATTAAATCTCTGTTTACAACTATTTCTACAGTGTAATGGACAAGTGACTTAGATTATAGGACACGTAATAGGGATAATAGATAAATTAGAATTTCAGCTCAATTTTTGAAAATAAAAAAAAGGGGGTTATGCCTTGCCTTACATTATTAGCGCACTTTAGACACTTTTTTTCAGCTCAAAAGTTGATATAAATTGGTTGTGTCACGCAGTGGTAAAGGGTGTGAGCTAAAAACCACCAACGAGCTTCAAAAATGTCTAAACATTTTGGAACAAAGTTAGCACAGAGATGGACATCAACAAGCACGAGCCACTGTAAAAGATAAATATCTAGTCTAAATTAGAATTATTAAATCACCCCATTGTGGCGGTGGCATGGGGGGTGGGGTCAGAACAGTTAATAATTTAAGAAATAGAAGTACAGAGAGGAACATAAAGTGCATGTATACGAATGCCAGAAGCCTCGCCAACAAAATGGACGAATTAGAACTAATGTTGTTGGAGCATAATTATGACATGGTGGGGATATCTGAAACGTGGCTGGATGAGAGCCATGACTGGGCTGTTAACTTGCAGGGCTATAGCCTGTTCAGAAATGACCGTACAGATAAGCGAGGGGGAGGGGTGTGTCTCTATGTAAAATCATCCTTAAAACCCATCCTGCGCGATAATATAGGTGAATTTAATTAAAATGTAGAATCCCTGTGGGTGGAGATAAGGGGAGGGGGAAAAAATAATAAATTACTGATAGGGGTTTGTTATAAATCTCCAAAAATAATGGAAGCAATGGAGAATATCCTCGTAAAGCAAATAGATGAAGCTGCGACTCAAGGAGAAGTAATTATTATGGGGGACTTCAACTACCCTGAAATAGATTGGGGAACAGAAACCTGCAGTTCCAGCAAAGGTAATCGGTTTTTGACAATTATGAGAGACAATTACCTTTCACAACTGGTTCAGGACCCAACAAGAAGGGGGGCACTACTAGACCTAATATTAACCAACAGGCCAGACCGCATATCAAATATAAGGGTTGGGGGTCACTTGGGAAATAGCGATCACAAAATAATAAGTTTTCATGTATCCTTTAAAAAGATGTGTAGTAGAGGGGTTACAAGGACACTAAACTTCATGAGGGCAAATTTCCAACGGATGAGAGAGGATCTTGGTGCAATTAACTGGGACGATATCCTGAGACACAAAAATACACAATGAAAATGGGAGACGTTTATTAGCATCCTGGATAGGACCTGTGCACAGTATATACCATATGGGAATAAACATACTAGAAATAGGAGGAAACCAATATGGCTAAATAGAGCTGTAAGGGGCGCAATAAGTGACAAAAAGAAAGCATTTAGAGAATTAAAGGAAGTAGGTAGTGAGGAGGCATTAAATAAATACAGAAAATTAAATAAATTCTGTAAAAAGCAAATCAAGGCAGCAAAGATTGAGACAGAGAGACTCATTGCCAGAGAGAGTAAAAATAATCCTAAAATATTCTTTAACTACATAAATAGTAAGAATCTAAAAAATGATAGTGTTGGCCCCCTTAAAAATAGTCTGGGTGAGATGGTGGATGAGGATGAGGAAAAAGCCAATATGCTAAATGACTTTTTTTCATCAGTATTTACACAAGAAAATCCCATGGCAGACAAAATGTCTAGTGATAAAAATTCCCAATTAAATGTCACCTGCTTAACCCAGCAGGAAGTGCGGCGGCGTCTAAAAATCACTAAAATTGACAAATCTCCGGGCCCGGATGGGATACACCCTCGAGTACTGCAGGAATTAAGTACAGTCATTGATAGACCATTATTTTTAATCTTTAAAGACACCATAATAACAGGGTCTGTGCCACAGGACTGGCGTATAGCAAATGTGGTGCCAATATTCAAAAAGGGAACAAAAACTGAACTCAGAAATTATAGGCCAGTAAGCTTAACCTCTACTGTGGGTAAAATCCTGGAGGGCATTCTAAGGGACGCTATACTGGAGTATCTAAAGAGGAATAACCTCATGACCCAGTATCAGCACGGGTTTACTAGGGACCATTCATGTCAGACTAATTTGATCAATTTCTATGAAGAGGTAAGTTCCGGATTGGACCAAGGGAACCCAGTGGATGTAGTGTATATGGACTTTTCAAAAGCTTTTGATACAGTGCCACACAAAAGGTTGATACATAAAATGAGAATAATGGGGATAGGGGAAAATATGTGCAAGTGGGTTGAGAGCTGGCTCAGGGATAGGAAACAAAGGGTGGTTATTAATGGAGCACACTCGGACTGGGTAGCGGTTAGCAGTGGGGTACCACAGGGGTCAGTATTGGGCCCTCTTCTTTTTAACATATTTATTAATGACCTTGTAGGGGGCATTCAGAGTAGAATTTCAATATTTGCAGATGACACTAAACTCTGCAGGGTAATCAATACAGACGAGGACAATTTTATATTACAGGATGATTTATGTAAACTAGAAGCTTGGGCTGATAAATGGCAAATGAGCTTTAATGGGGATAAATGTAAGGTCATGCACTTGGGTAGAAGTAATAAGATGTATAATTATGTGCTTAATTCTAAAACTCTGGGCAAAACCGTCAATGAAAAAGACCTGGGTGTATGGGTGGATGACAAACTTAAATTCAGTGGCCAGAGTCAGGCAGCGGCTACAAAGGCAAATAAAATAATGGGATGCATTGAAAGAGGTATAGATGCTCATGAGGAGAATATAATTTTACCTCTATACAAGTCACTAGTTCGACCACACTTAGAATACTGTGCACAGTTCTGGTCTCCGGTGTTTAAGAAAGACATAGCTGAACTGGAGCGGGTGCAGAGAAGAGCGACCAAGGTTATTAGAGGACTGGGGGGTCTGCAATACCAAGATAGGTTTTTACCCTTGGGGCTATTTAGTTTGGAAAAACGAAGACTAAGGGGTGATCTTATTTTAATGTATAAATATATGAGGGGACAGTACAAAGACCTTTCTGATGATCTTTTTAATCATAGACCTGAAACAGGGACAAGGGGGCATCCTCTGCGGTTGGAGGAAAAAAGGTTTAAGCATAATAACAGACGCGGATTCTTTACTGTAAGAGCAGTGAGACTATGGAACTCTCTGCCGTATGATGTTGTAATGAGTGATTCATTACTTAAATTTAAGAGGGGGCTGGATACATTTCTGGAAAAGTATAATGTTACAGGGTATATACACTAGATTCCTTGATAGGGCGTTGATCCAGGGAACCAGTCTGATTGCCGTATGTGGAGTCGGGAAGGAATTTTTTTCCCCAATGTGGAGCTTACTCTTTGCCACATGGGGTTTTTTTGCCTTCCTCTGGATCAACATGTTAGGGCATGTTAGGTTAGGCTATGGGTTGAACTAGATGGACATATAGTCTTCCTTCAACCTTAATAACTATGTAATTTTAAGAAAGCAGAGACAGAATTTCCAATAGGGAAAAAAGACTCATGCCTAAGTGTGATCCGATCACAAGGGGCACTGTTGCTTTGCAAATTGAAAGCCATGTTTTAGGTGTATCAATAGTAGCACTGTAATCTCCAATGTTTTTTCTTTTAGTTTTCGTAATATAAATTTATTACGGTCGGATTAATAGGAAGACTACTGAAAACTGATTTTGCCATGGAGAGGCCTTTTGTATGCATGTAGCATTGCAAACAGACTTTTCCAGTGAGTGACGCTCTATGTAATACATGGACATGAATGAGGAATAACAAAGCAAGAAGCACAGGGTGTATCTCCTCCTGGATCCAAAGCAGGTGACCACTTTTATAAAACCTATACAACAATACAATAGATATTGTCTGGAGTTGTTGTCCAGAATAGGCTATTTAAAATTATATATTTCTTTGCTAAAGTGTCAAAAGTGTCATGTTTTCTAGAGAGTCTACTGAAAGGTTAAAAGGGTTCTCCAAATTTGTCACTAAAGTCTCCAGTGACTCTGTGACTGCGACTTGTAAATGCTCACATCATGTACAGCGCACACTGTCAGGATTCTCCGATGCCAGTAGCGAGACCAGGAGGCCATATGACTGCAAGTTTATGATATCCATACTTCTGGCTACATTCCAACTAGACATGCCTTGCTCAATTCAGTATCATTGAGCGAGGCCACACACATCTAGTCAAAATGTTGCCAGAAGTATGGAAATCGCATACTTGTGGTATCAGGACTGCCTGCTTACAGCATAAGCACCAGAGAATCCTGACAGTACATACAATGCGCACTGCAAGGATTCATAAGCCTGTAGTGACCAAGAGGGACTGCAGAGTTTTGTGCTAAGCTTGGTGAACCTCTTAAAAAGTTATTCCACCAAATGATACATGACTAAAAAACATTATGAATATACCATTACTACATAATTTACTATATCAAGAAATAGGGTTAATATTTTCAGCTTCTTGTGTTGCTTGAAACCCTTAGCTCAACAATTTAGCTGCTTGGAAAGCTGAAAGGCTGTCTTGCTCCCTCAGCAGCCGTGGCATATGCCCACAGTGCATACATAAATGAAAGCATAAATGTAATTAATAAACCCGGAGGTAGCAGCATGAATTATTAAAAGCATTAACATTTTGAAATTGTACGCCTGCATCCCTCTTCCCACGCCTTTTGACCCAAGGTGTTAATTGCATTATAATTCAGGATGGAGCACAGGGTAGAAATGCCGGATGCAATATTTTAGATTTGGCTCTTCACAGTCTTAACATAATTAGGACTCCAAATTGCATTTCATATTTTAGATCACACCAAACTAATAAAGACGCGTAGTATTCCATGCAATAAAGCAATAAGCCATTTAAGCTCATTAATAATAGCCACATTTACTTTGAAATACTTTCTAAGATATTGACTATGCAAATAAATTGTTAACCAAGATGTAAAGAAGCTTGCCAAAATGTTAAAAGGTTAAATAAACTTGAACGATCATTATTATACTGAGCTTCACTTGCAAAACAAACCTTACAAGATGAGAATAGAAATACAAGAAAAATATAGTGTCATGAGCCTCATCTGTTCATTCATACTAGCCTCTTTCCACACTGAATTCAATGGAGAGGTGGACAAGCAAGATGTGGCTTAGGTCTTTCTCTAACAGCTCTTTCTTGAACAGACCACAAATGTGGGTATTTCTCTATTGAACTCAACAGGGTAGAAAGCACATGAATATCCCATACAGAGGCCCCATTCTTCCTACAAGTCGTGATTCCACAGGTGATGTCTAACCAGGTATTCACAGATAAAGGCTTATCGCCAAAATGCACGTCGGGCTGATGTCATTCCAGTGGCAGAGGATTATTTTGATGGGTTAGTGCCTAATAAACTTACCACGTATTGTCATACTCGTATGCTTACATACTGTATTCTTTTTGCACTGCCCTCATGTTACTCTTTATGACTCTGATTATATACGTACAATGTCCTCTACTGCTGGGGACGTTGCTATTCTCCTACTGTTTTGTCTTTCTCCCTTCATTTGACTATTTTAATAAATAAAGTGTTTGATACATATTCTATACTTCATGGGTGCAAGACCATTTTCTTTCTCTGACATTATCACGTGGTTACACTCCATACTTAATTCCCTTACTTAGACCCTTATATAATGTACTAGATGGTGGCCCAATGCTTTTGCATTGGGAAGGCAGTAATGTCATGATGGGGGCAGGCTTTGCAGCGTTGAGAATCTCTCCCCCATTTGCTCACCCACCTATCCACTCTCTCTTTCCCCATGTGCTGACTTCTCCCGTCTGTGCTCTCTTCTTTGACCTGTCTATCCCATGTGCTATCCCCCTTTTCTGCTGTCTTTCTCCTTCCTGTGCTGTGTTCTCCCCTCATGTGCTGTCCCGTTTGAGCTGTCTCTCCCTTGCTCTGTCTCTCTCACCCATGTGCGCTTTCTCTCTCCCCATCTGCTGTCTTCTCCTCTCATGTCATCTCTTCTTTGATGCTGTGCCTTTGCTGCATTCCTTTCATTGTCATTGGCGTACTTTTTAGGAGGAGCCATGTTGGCATTGATATTTGCTTTTTAAAGGGGTTTTCCCCACGAACTAAAGTTCATTTTAAAAATTGTCTGTGCCTGGCCATGTACAGAACATACCACAGCTCCTGGGCAAGGGAGGATGCAAAAGACAATACTGACATTACAGCAGGAGATCGCAGAGGATTCATTTTGTGAGGTAAAATATTGTTTAAAAACAGTCAGTGAAATATTTTACCTGACAAAAGAAATCCTCTGTGATCCCCTGCTGTAAAGAAAGTATTGTCTTTTGCATCCTCCCCTGCCCAGGAGATGTGGTATGCTCCGTACATGGTCAGATACAGACAATTTTTAAAATGAACTTTCGTTGGTGGGAAAACCCCTTTAATGTGACCGGCTTCCCCTGCATGTAGACATGTCGCGCATCTACCGCCGGGATCAGCCAAATGATTCACTGCATCTGCACAGAATTCACACAGGCGCAGTAAATCAGACCGCCGCCATCTTTGTGCAGACAGATAGTGGCGGTCACATTAAAACTGTGCATGCGCTCCTCCTATACAAAGATGGCGGTGGTCAGTGAATCATTCAGCTGATCGCAACGGTGTTCCGCTTGTGGTACTGTGCAAGAGGCTGCGCACAGCGTATACAGTGTGAGTGTGGTGCATATGGCATATACAGTGTGTGTTTGTGTGTGTGTGGTGCATACGGCATATACAGTGTGGTGGTACTGCGCAAGAGGCTGGTACCACGAGCAGTTTCCATATTGAGACACCCATCGCTTGGGTGTCCCAATATGACGGTCGGTGAACTTCTGTCTCTTGGAATTCTGGGATCCGGACACATCTGGACGGAACAGGATGGGAAGACATTACAAGGTACGTATATATTAAGATATATCTTTTGTCACAAGGCTTTATGCATGTTTCTAGGGGCATGTTCGTGAGTACACTCTATTCACAGAAGTAGCAACAGTTTCCTTGTCGTTTTACAGCAGCAGCACACATGGGGTTTTATCCTTTGCCTTTCATCTATATATAAACCTAATAATACTCCTCTTTTGCTTTTTTTTATTCCTTCTTCCTCAAGGGACAAGTGGTAATGTTGGGAAGTATCTTTTTCATGTTATTTTATATAGATACTTCCTTGGGACATTCCTGTTTCTGTGGGTCCACATGCATGGGAGTGCTTAGCATTGTTCTATATATGTATATATCTAGTACAGATCAAAAGTTTGGACACACCTTCTCATTTAAAGATTTTTCTGTATTTTCATGGTTATGAAAATTGTACGTTCACACTGAAGGCATCAAAACTATGAATTAACAAATGTGGAGTTATATACATAACAAAAAAGTGTGAAACAACTGAAATTATGCCTTATATTCTAGGTTCTTCAAAGTAGCCACCTTTTGCTTTGATGACTGCTGTGCACACTCTTGGCATTCTCTTGATGAGCTTCAAGAGGTAGTCACCAGGAATGGTCTACCAACAATCTTGAAGGAGTTCCCAGAGATGCTTAGCACTTGTTGGCCCTTTTGCCTTCACTCTGAGGTCCAGCTCACCCCAAACCATCATGATTGGGTTCAGGTCTGGTGACTATGGAGGCCAGGTCATCTGGTGTAGCACCCCATCACTCTCCTTCTTGGTCAAATAGCCCTTACACAGCCTGGAGGTGTGTTTGGGGTCATTGTCCTGTTGAAAAATAAATGATGGTCCAACTAAATGCAAACCGGATGGAATAGCATGCCGCTGCAAGATGCTGTGGTAGCCATGCTTGTTCAGTGTGCCTTAAATTTTGAATAAATAACCAACAGTGTCACCAGCAAAGCACCCCCACACCATCACACCTCCTACTCCATGCTTCACGGTGGGAACCAGGAATGTAGAGTCCATCTGTTCACCTTTTCTGCATTGCACAAAGACATGGTGGGTGGAACCAAACATCTCAAATTTGACCTCATCAGACCAAAGCACAAATTTCCACTGGTCTAATGTCCATTCATTGTGTCATTTAGCCCAAACATGTCTCTTCTGCTTGTTGCCTGTCCTTAGCAGTGGTTTCCTAACAGCTATTTTACCATGAAGGCCTGCTGCACAAACTTATCCTCAGAAGCAGAGGTGACTCTTGGTCTTCCTTTCCTGGGGTGGCCCTCATGTGAGCCAGTTTCTTTGTAGCGCTTGATGGTTTTTGCCACTGCACTTGGGGACACTTTCAACATTTGCCCAATTTTTCGGACTGACTGACCTTCATTTCTTAAAGTAATGATGGCCACTCATTTTTCTTAGCTGCTTTTTTCTTGCCATAATACAAATTCTAACAGTCTATTCAGTAGGACTATCAGCTGTGTATCCACGAGACTTCTGCACAACACAACTGATGGTCCCTGTTATGGACCTGGTGGTTAGGAGCACCCGGCACGACCTGATAGTTAAACTCACACAGGACAAGCTCTGGGATGTGGGAGCTCTGCTGACCGCAACCCCTAATCCTATCACAACAACTAGAAATAGCTGTGGAGCGTTCCTGACACTCCCTAGACGCCTCTTCACAGCCTAAGAGCTAGCTAGCCCTAGAGATAGAAAATAAAGCCTACCTTGCCTCAGAGAAATTCCCCAAAGGAAAAGGCAGCCCCCCACATATATTGACTGTGAGTAAAGATGAAAGTCACAAACGCAGAAATGAAACAGGTTTCAGCAAATGGAGGCCAGACTTACTAAACAGACAGAGGATAGGAAAGGTATCTTTGCGGTCAGCACAAAAAACTACAAAAGACCACGCAGAGTGTGCAAAAAGACCTCCGCACCGACTAACGGTGACGCCACTCTGCATCCCAGAGCTTCCAGCTAGCAAGGCAAAATCATAATATGCAGCTGGACAAGGAAACAATGAACAAATAATAAGCAGGAACTTAGCTTCTGCTGGAGTAGACAGGTCACCAGAAAGATCCAAGAGCGAACTGAACCAATGCAGGAACATTGACAGCTGGCATGGAGTAACGATCTGAGTGGAGTTAAATAGAGCAGCCAACCAAAGGATAAACCACGTCACCTGTGTAAGGAAGCTCAGAAGCAGCAGCTCCACTCACAGCCACCAGAGGGAGTCCATGGACAGAACTCGCCGAAGTACCATTCACGACCACAGGAGGGAGTTCGACAACAGAATTCACAACAGTACCCCCCCTTGAGGAGGGGTCACCGAACCCTCACCAGAGCCCCCAGGCCGATCAGGATGAGCCAAATGAAAGGCACGAACTAGATCGGCAGCATGAACATCAGAGGCAAAAACCCAGGAATTATCTTCCTGACCATAACCCTTCCACTTGACCAGGTACTGGAGTTTCCGTCTCGAAACACGAGAATCCAAAATCTTCTCCACCACATACTCCAACTCCCCCTCAACCAACACCGGGGCAGGAGGATCAACGGAGGGAACCATAGGTGCCACGTATCTCCGCAACAACGACCTATGGAACACATTATGGATGGCAAAAGAAGCTGGAAGGTCCAAACGAAATGACACATAACATAGTAACATAGTAAAATAGTTAGTAAGGCCGAAAAAAGACATTTGTCCATCCAGTTCAGCCTATATTCCATCATAATAAATCCCCAGATCTACGTCCTTCTACCGAACCTAATAATTGTATGATACAATATTGTTCTGCTCCAGGAAGACATCCAGGCCTCTCTTGAACCCCTCGACTGAGTTCGCCATCACCACCTCCTCAGGCAAGCAATTCCAGATTCTCACTGTCCTAACAGTAAAGAATCCTCTTCTATGTTGGTGGAAAAACCTTCTCTCCTCCAGACGCAAAGAATGCTCCCTTGTGCCCGTCACCTTCCTTGGTATAAACAGATCCTCAGCGAGATATTTGTATTGTCCCCTTATATACTTATACATGGTTATTAGATCTCCCCTCAGTCGTCTTTTTTCTAGACTAAATAATCCTAATTTCGCTAATCTATCTGGGTATTGTAGTTCTCCCATCCCCTTTATTAATTTTGTTGCCCTCCTTTGTACTCTCTCTAGTTCCATTATATCCTTCCTGAGCACCGGTGCCCAAAACTGGACACAGTACTCCATGTGCGGTCTAACTAGGGATTTGTACAGAGACAGTATAATGCTCTCATCATGTGTATCCAGACCTCTTTTAATGCACCCCATGATCCTGTTTGCCTTGGCTGCTGCTGCCTGGCACTGGCTGCTCCAGGTAAGTTTATCATTAACTAGGATCCCCAAGTCCTTCTCCCTGTCAGATTTACCCAGTGGTTTCCCATTCAGTGTGTAATGGTGATATTGATTCCTTCTTCCCATGTGTATAACCTTACATTTATCATTGTTAAACCTCATCTGCCACCTTTCAGCCCAAGTTTCCAACTTATCCAGATCCATCTGTAGCAGAATACTATCTTCTCTTGTATTAACTGCTTTACATAGTTTTGTATCATCTGCAAATATCGATATTTTACTGTGTAAACCTTCTACCAGATCATTAATGAATATGTTGAAGAGAACAGGTCCCAATACTGACACAGGATTAAGAACTTCAGAAATCTTATATGGCCCAATGAAACGAGGCTTAAACTTAGGAGAGGAAACCTTCATAGGAACATGACGAGATGACAACCAAACCAAATCCCCAACACGAAGTCGGGGACCAACACAGCGAAGGCGGTTAGCGAAACGTTGAGCCTTCTCCTGGGACAATGTCAAATTGTCCACCACATGAGTCCAAATCTGCTGCAACCTGTCCACCACAGTATCCACACCAGGACAGTCCGAAGGCTCAACCTGCCCTGAGGAGAAACGAGGATGGAAATCAGAATTACAGAAAAAGGGGGAAACCAAAGTAGCCGAGCTGGCCTGATTATTAAGGGCGAACTCAGCCAAAGGCAAGAAGGACACCCAATCATCCTGATCAGCAGAAACAAAGCATCTCAGATGTTTCCAAAGTCTGATTAGTTCGTTCGGTTTGGCCATTAGTCTGAGGATGGAAAGCCGAAGAAAAAGAGAAATCAATGCCCATCTTAGCACAAAAGGACCGCCAAAACCTCGAAACAAACTGGGAACCTCTGTCCGAGACGATGTTCTCCGGAATGCCATGCAAACGAACCACATGCTGGAAAAACAATGGCACCAAATCAGAGGAGGAAGGTAATTTAGACAAGGGTACCAAATGGACCATCTTAGAGAAGCGATCACAAACCACCCAAATGACCGACATCCTTTGAGAAACAGGGAGATCAGAAATAAAATCCATGGAAATATGCATCCAGGGCCTCTTCGGGACCGGCAAGGGCAAAAGCAACCCACTGGCACGAGAACAGCAGGGCTTAGCCCGAGCACAAGTCCCACAGGACTGCACAAAAGAACGCACATCCCGTGACAAAGAAGGCCACCAAAAGGATCTAGCCACCAAATCTCTGGTACCAAAGATTCCAGGATGACCAGCCAACACCGAACAATGAACCTCAGAGATAACTCTACTAGTCCATCTATCAGGAACAAACAGTTTCTCCATTGGACAACGGTCAGGTCTATCAGCCTGAAACTTCTGCAGCACGCGCCACAAATCAGGGGAGTTGGCAGACAAAATTACCCCCTCTTTAAAAATACCCGCCGGCTCCGGAACACCCGGAGAGTCAGGCACAAAACTCCTTGGCAGGGCATCAGCCTTCACATTCTTAGATCCCGGAAGGTATGAAACCACAAAATCAAAACGGGAGAAAAAGAGCGACCATCGAGACTGTCTAGGATTCAACCGTTTGGCAGACTCGAGATAAGTCAAATTCTTGTGTTCCGTCAAGACCACCACGCGATGTTTAGCTCCTTCAAGCCAATGTCGCCACTCCTCAAATGCCCACTTCATGGCCAACAACTCTCGATTGCCAACACCAAAAAGCGAATATCCTCCTGATGTGCAGGAGCCATGCACATGGGCAATTGAGTCCAGTACTGAGGCTTATTCTTGGCCAAAGGCGTAGCATCAATTCCTCTCAATGGAATAGGATACTGCAAGGGCTCCACGAAAAAACCACAGTGCCTGGCAAACTCCAAGTCCATCAAATTCAGGGCAGCACCTGAATCCACAAATGCCATAACAGAATAGGACAGAGAGCAAATCAGAGTAACAGACAAAAGAAATTTAGACTGTACCGTACCAATGGTGGCAGACCTAGCGAACCGCTTAGTGCGCTTAGGACAATCGGAGATAGCATGAGTGGATTCACCACAGTAAAAACACAGCCCATTCCGACGTCTGTGTTCTTGCCGTTCAGCTCTGGTCAAAGTCCTATCACATTGCATAGGCTCAGGCCTATGCTCAGAGAATACCGCCAAATGGTGCACAGCTTTGCGCTCACGCAAGCGCCGATCGATCTGAATGGCCAAGGACATAGACTCATTCAGACCAGCAGGCGTTGGAAATCCCACCATGACATCCTTAAGGGCTTCAGAAAGACCCTTTCTGAAAATTGCCGCCAGGGCACACTCATTCCACTGAGTAAGCACAGACCACTTTCTAAACTTCTGACAGTACACCTCCGCTTCATCCTGACCCTGACACAAAGCCAGCAAGATTTTCTCTGCCTGATCCACTGAATTTGGTTCATCATAAAGTAATCCAAGCGCCAGAAAAAACACATCAACATCACGCAATGCAGGATCTCCTGGCGCAAGGGAAAATGCCCAGTCTTGAGGGTCACCATGCAACAAAGAAATAATGATTTTTACTTGTTGAACGGGGTCACCAGAGGAGCCGGGTTTCAAAGCTAGAAACAGTTTATAATTATTTTTGAAATTCAGGAACTTAGATCTATCCCCAGAAAATAAATCAGGAATAGGAATTCTAGGCTCTAACGTCGGATTCTGAACCACAAAATCTTGAATGTTTTGTACCCTTGCAGTGAGATGATCCACACAAGAGGACAGACCTTGAATGTCCATATCTACACCTGCGTCCTGAACCACCCAAAGGTTTAGGGGAAAAGAAAGACAAAACACAGTGCAAAGAAAAAAAAATGGTCTCAGAACTTCTCTTATCCCTCTATTGAGATGCATTAATACTTTGGGCCAGCTGTACTGTTATGGACCTGGTGGTTAGGAGCACCTGGCACGACCTGATAGTTAAACTCACACAGGACAAGCTCTGGGATGTGGGAGCTCTGCTGACCGCAACCCCTAATCCTATCACAACAACTAGAAATAGCCGTGGAGCGTTCCTGACACTCCCTAGACGCCTCTTCACAGCCTAAGAGCTAGCTAGCCCTAGAGATAGAAAATAAAGCCTACCTTGCCTCAGAGAAATTCCCCAAAGGAAAAGGCAGCCCCCCACATATATTGACTATGAGTAAAGATGAAAGTCACAAACGCAGAAATGAAACAGGTTTCAGCAAAGGGAGGCCAGACTTACTAAACAGACAGAGGATAGGAAAGGTATCTTTGCGGTCAGCACAAAAAACTACAAAAGACCACGCAGAGTGTGCAAAAAGACCTCCGCACCGACTAACGGTGCGGAGATGCCACTCTGCATCCCAGAGCTTCCAGCTAGCAAGGCAAAATCATAATATGCAGCTGGACAAGGAAACAATGAACAAATAATAACAAGCAGGAACTTAGCTTCTGCTGGAGTAGACAGGTCACCAGAAAGATCCAAGAGCGAACTGAATCAATGCAGGAACATTGACAGCTGGCATGGAGTAACGATCTGAGTGGAGTTAAATAGAGCAGCCAACCAAAGGATAAACCACGTCACCTGTGTAAGGAACCTCAGAAGCAGCAGCTCCACTCTCAGCCACCAGAGGGAGTCCATGGACAGAACTCACCGAAGTACCATTCACGACCACAGGAGGGAGTTCGACAACAGAATTCACAACAGGTCCCAACCCCATTTATAAGGCAAGAAATCCCACTTATTAAGCCTGACAGGGCACACCTGTGAAGTGAAAGCCATTCCCGATGACTACCTCTTGAAGCTCATCAAGAAAATGCCAAGAGTGTGCAAAGCAGTCATCAAAGCAAAAGGTGGCTACTTTGAAGAACCTGTTGGAGACTTTCCACCATTCCTTATCTGGTGACTCAGGATGGCCGATGATGTCCTCACCTTGACCACTTTCATCTGGCAGCTGAGAGGCTGATCAGCCGCTTTTAGATAAGATGGGGCTATCCGAGGCTGTAGTCAATACCCTCCTTGATTCCAGAGGTGCAAGCACCAACAAATCCTATTCTAGAATCAGAAAGGTTTTTTCCACTTGGTGTATCAAGAACCAGGTATACTGTCATTCTCCTACCTTACAGAAAATCCTGGACTTCCTGCAACCTTTCCTGCAACAATGTTTTGAAAAGGTCTCAAGACTAATACTATCAGAGTCCAGATATCTGCCCTGCCAGCACTACTGGGGAAAAGATTGTCTTAGGAACTACTTATCCAGAGGTTTATAAAGGAAGTCCAGAGAATCCGACCTACTATCACATATTCAGTTTCCAGATGGGAGCTAGGACTTGTCTTGTAGCAATTTGGTAAGGCTCCTTTTGAACCTCTGGAGTCAGTAGATAAAAAGTATCTATCCCTTAAGACCTTTTTGTCTTGTGGCTATTACGTTGGCATGGAAAGTAAGTGAGATTCAGGCTCTGACTTCCAGAGAGTTTATTTTACGCTGTATTTCTACAGGATCGAGTTCTGTTAATACTATCTTTGTTTACTCTAAAGTGCCTTCCTTAACTAATATAAGGGAACAGATAGAATTTCCAGTTTTCAGATATAATTTTGCAGATGACCCTTTTAATGAAAAGATAGTCCTGCATTCCTTGGTCATTAGCAGTGCTTTAAAGGCATATGTGAGCCACACAAAACAATATAGGAAGTCAGAACATGTCTTCTTTTTCTTCTCAGAGAAGAACAGGGGTCAGAAGGTATCAAAAGTCTCCTTATGCAGATAGTTGAGTAAGACTATTACTATTTGCTTTGAGCATGCGGGCCATCAAGCTCAATAGGTTTTAAAAGTCCACTCAACTAGAGCTACAGTAGGTATAGAAAGTATTCAGACCCCCTTAAATTTTTCACTTTGTTTCATTGCATCCATTTAGTAAATTCAAAAAGTTCATTTTTTTCTCATTAATGTACACTCTGCACCCGATCTTGACTGAAAAAACAGAAATGTAGAAATTTTTGCAAACTTATTAAAAAAGAAAAAACTGAAATATCATATGGTCATAAGTATTTGGACCCTTTGCTCAGTATTGAGTAAAAACACCCTTTTGAGCTAGTACAGCCATGAGTCTTCTTGGGAATGATGGGACAAGTTTTTCACACCTGGATTTGGGGATACTCTGCCGTTCCTCCTTGCAGATCCTCTCCAGTTCCGTCAAGTTGGATGGTGAACATTGGTGGAAAGCCATTTTAAGGTCTCTCCAGACATGCTCAATTGGGTTTAGGTCAGGGCTCTGGCTGGGCCAGTCAAGAATGGTCACAGAGTTGTTCTGAAACCACTCCTTGTTAATTTAGCTGTGTGCTTATGGTCATTGTCTTGTTGGAAGGTGAACCTTCGGCCAAGTCTGAGGTCCAGAGCACTCTGGAAGAGGTTTTCTTCCAGGATATCTCTGTACTTGGCCACATTCATGTTTCCTTCAATGGCAACCAGTCGTCTTGTCCCTGCAGCTGAAAAACACCCCCATAGCATGATGCTGCCACCAACATGTTTCACTGTTGGGATTGTATTGGGCAGGTGATGAGCAGTGCCTGGTTTTCTCCACACATATCGCTTAGAATTATCACCCAAAAGGTCTATCTTCATCTCATCAAACCAGAGAATCTTATTTTTCATAGTCTGGGAGTCCTTCATGTGTTTTTTTAGCAAACTCTATGCAGGCTTTCATATGTCTTGCCCTGAGGAGAGGCTTCCGTCGGGCCACTCTACCATAAAGGCCCGACTGGTGAAGAGCTGCAGTGATAGCTGACTTTGTGGAATTTTCTCCCATCTCCCTACTGCATCTCTGGATCTCCACCACAGTGATCTTGGGGTTCTTCTTTACCTCAGTTACCAAGGCTCTTCTCCCACGATTGTTCAGTTTGGCTGGACAGCCAAGTCTAGGAAGACTTCTGGTGGTCCCAAACTTCTTCCACTTAAGGATTATGGAGGCCACTGTGCTCTAAGGAACCTTGAGTACTGCAGAAATTATTTTGCAACCTTGGCCAGATCTGTGCCTTGCTATAATTATGTCTCTGAGCTCCTTGGCCAGTTCCTTTGACCTCATGATTCTCATTTGGTCTAACATGCACTGTGAGCGGTGAGCTCTTTTATAGACAGGTGTGAACCTTTCCAAATCAAGTCCTATCAGTTTAATTAAACACAGCTGGACTTCAATGAAGGAGTAGAACCATCTCAAGGAGGATCATAAGGAAATGGACAGCATGTGCCTTAAATATGAGTGTCTGAGCAAAGGATCTGAATACTTGTAGAGTTAGCCTTTAGCACAACGGTTCTACTGTCAGCGGTTAATAGTATCCACCCAAAGAATGGTTGTTATTTCCTCATTGGTGCTGCTGCTGTAGGGTGACAGGGAAAGCATGATTCTTATCATAAATTCTCTTTCCTTTAGTTTGAAGCAGCAAAACTTTCCCTCCCAATAAAGTTGTGTTTTTTTCTGCAGTTTTTAATGGGTCGAAGGGTATGTGCACACATTGCAGATTTGGCTGCGGATCCACAGCGAATTTGGAACAGTACCATGTAAACCTATGGAAAACCAAATCCACTGTGCACATGCTATGGAAAATTCAGTGCAGAAATGCAGCGGTTTATTTTCCGCATGTCAATTCTTTGTGCGGAATCCTCAGCAATTTTACACCTATTCCATTATAGGAATCCGCAGGTTTAAAAATGCAGATAAAATTCGCACAAAATCTGTACAAAATCCGCAAAAAATCCGCAGGGAATCTGCAGATAAAATGCAGGTCATTTTACCTGTGGATTCTGCAGAATCCATGTGGAAAAATCCGCAACGTGTGCACATACCCTAAGGAGTCATGGTTATAGTTCGCTGAATCATGGAATTTGATGCTTTAGTTGTCAGATTCATATTTGCCACATCTGTGTAGCAAATCCTGTGGATATGTCCAAAATATGAGATAGTAATATAAAAAACTAGAAGTTTACATACACAATATAAAAAGACACATATGCATGTTTTTCCTCAATATCTGACAAGAAATCAGAATAAACCTTTCCTGTTTTAAGTCAATTAGGATTACCATAATTATACATTTTTTCCAAATGCCAGAATATTGAGAGAATGCTTTAACGCATTTTTATTACTTTCTGCAAAGTCAAAAATTTGCATACATTTCATTAGTATTTGGTACCAGTGCCCTTAAACTGAATGACTTGGGTCAAATGTTTGGAATGTCCTTCCTCAAGCTTCTCACAACAGTTGGTCAGAATTTTGGCCCATTCCTCCTGACAAATCTGGTGTAACTGACGTTTGTAGGTCGCCTTGCTCGCACCGGCCTTTTTAGCTTTGCCCATAAATTTTCAATATGATTGAGATAAGGGCTTTGTGATGGCCATTCCAAAACATTGACTTTGTTATCCTTAAGCCATTTTGTTACCATTTTGGCAGTATGCTTTGGGTCATTGTCCATTTGGAAGACCCATTTCAAGCTTTAACTTTCTGGCTGATGTCTTAAGATGCTAGAGTATTGCCACATAATATTCTTTTCTCAGGATGTGCACCAGTCCCTCCTGCAGTGAAACAACCCCACAACAATATGCTGCCACCCCCATGTTTCACAGTCGGGATGGTGTACTTAGGCATCCAAATGTCTCCCTTGTTCCTCTAAATGTAACAGTGATAATTATTCCCAAAAAGTTCAATTTTAGTTTCATCAGACCACGGGACATGTCTCCAAAAATTAAGGTCTTTGTCCTGTGCGCATTTGCAAAGATTAATTTATATATATATATATATTTTTTTTTTTTTAAGTTATGGCTTCTCCCTGGCAACGTGGTCTTTCAGCCCATGTTGATACAGTACTCGTTTGACTGTGGATATTGACATAATTGTACCAGCTTCCCCCATCATCTTCATAAGGTCTTTCGCTTTTGTTCTTGGGTTGATATGCACATGTCAGACCAAAGCACGTTCTCTGGGACACAGAACCCATCTGTACTTGCATATAATTCTTTGTACAGATGAACAAGGCACCTTCAGGTATCTTGAAATTGTACCCAAGGATGAGCCAGACTGGTTCAAGTCCACAATTCTTTTCTTGATATCTTGGCTGATTTCTTTAGACTTTTCCATGATCCTACACAAAGAAGCAGTGTGTTCCAGGTGTGCATTAAAATACATCCACAGGTGTGTCTCTAATTATCTCAGATGTTGCCAAAAAATCAGAAGCTTCCAAATACATGATATCATCATATGGGTAGTCCAACATTGTTTAAAGGCATATGGCAAATATTAATAATTCTGGTAATCCTAAATGACCTAAAACGGGAAAGTTTTATTCTGATCTCATTTCATATATTGAGAAAAACATGCATATGTGTCTTTTTATATAGTGTATGTTAACTTCTAATTTAAAATGTATATAATATGGCAGTGAAAACTAATGCACACCTCATATGATTTGTAATGGCTTTGCAATTAGTCTTTATAACCCCTAATAATAATTATTATTATTTGCTTTTGCTACAAAATTCCATACTACAGTCGTCATGATAAAAATATTGTGACAAAAAAATCTGCTATGTAGGATGAAGAAATGTGTCAACAGTCACACACTTGCTTGTTTGGCACATCACAAGTCACATCAAAGCATCTGCTGGGTAATTGTTGTGGGAGAGAGAGCTTTCAAGTAAGAAGTGCAATAGAACCTAGAGGCTGGTGTGAACATATATTACATGGCCAAAAAGCCCACACTCTATCCAGCTGCCTGCGCTATTACAAGCTTGTAAAAATCATTTTAGTGTTTGCATGCAATCAAATAGTAATTGTGAATTGTATCAAATATGCCAAGATTTCTGCTCGCTCTCAATGCGTTGGCATTGACTTTGTTTATGGGGAGTTAATGTAAGATGTGTCAGTTACAGTTCTTTAAAACCAAATTCCATCAATCAATGTAAAGTGTTTGGACAAAGCAAATTGTTTGTCAGCAGGAAAATTGCATTGCTAGATTTATCTGACGGAACATGTGATTATTCGCTTTTAGCAGCAATAAACAAAACTTTTTTCACAAGAATACACCAATTCAACTGGTTTTAAAAGGTTTAGCAAGGCTAAAGTCCTGCAGGCCCAGACAAATTTGGAACCAGAATGAACCTTGAACACCTAGGTTCCATAAAGAAATATGTTTTATTAAATACAAAAGAAATACAAAACAAAAAAAAATTAATACCACAAAATGTGCCAAAATACAAGCAGCAAATATAAACACCATTCTTTTACTAAATAAAATATGCCAAAACCAATATTATATATAACACCATTGTGCAAGAGACGAATAATTTTGTCACAAATGACGGAATACTAACACTGTGCTATTACTGAATAATTGACATGAGCAGATCTTTTGAAATTCAAATTCAGCAACTTCGCTGAGCTTTCCTGAAAAATTTGATTTGCAGTGAATATATTTGTGTTAATCTCAATACTGGAAAGCTTTAAATTGTATGGAAAATACACATGGAGGAGAGGAAAGAAAACGTAAAACCTCCACTGATCATAAGCGCTTACACTCTACAGGAGAGAGAGGACCCCACTAACCAGAATAGCTTACACTCTACAGGAGAGAGAGGATCCCACTAACCAGAAGAGCTTACACTCTACAGGAGAGAGAGGATCCCACTAACCAGAAGAGCTTACACTCTACAGGAGAGAGAGGATCCCACTGACCATATAGCTTACACTCTACAGGAAAGAGAGGATCCCACTGACCATAAGAGCTTACACTCTACAGGAGAGAGAGGACCCCACTAACCATAAGAGTTTACACTCTACAGGAGAGAGAGGACCCCACTAACCAGAAGAGCTTACACTCTACAGGAGAGGATCCCACTAACTAGAAGAGCTTACACTCTACAGGAGAGAGAGGACCCCACTAACCAGAAGAGCTTACACTCTACAGGAGAGAGAGGATCCCACTTACCATAAGAGCTTACACTCTACAGGAGAGAGAGGATCCCACTGACCATATAGCTTACACTCTACAGGAGAGAGGATGCCACTGACCATAAGGGCTTATACTCTACAGGAGAGAGAGGATCCCACTGACCATAAGAGCTTACACTCTACAGGAGAGAGAGGACCCCACTAACCAGAAGAGCTTACACTCTACAGGAGAGAGAGGACCCCACTAACCAGAAGAGCTTACACTCTACAGGAGAGAGAGGATCCCACTGACCATAAGAGCTTACACTCTACAGGAGAGAGAGGACCCCACAAACCAGAAGAGCTTACACTCTACAGGAGAGAGAGGATCCCACTGACCATAAGAGCTTACACTCTACAGGAGAGAGAGGACCCCACAAACCAGAAGAGCTTACACTCTACAGGAGAGAGAGGACCCCACTAACCAGAAGAGCTTACACTCTACAGGAGAGAGAGGATCCCACTGACCATAAGAGCTTACACTCTACAGGAGAGAGAGGACCCCACAAACCAGAAGAGCTTACACTCTACAGGAGAGAGAGGACCCCACTAACCAGAAGAGCTTACACTCTACAGGAGAGAGAGGATTCCAATGACCATAAGCACACTGCAGGAGAGAGAGAGAGAGCACACTGCTGATCATAAGACCTTTCAGTATACAGAAGAGAAAAAGAGGACTTTACTGACCATAACAGTTTACAAACTACAAGACAGAGGACCCTGCTGACCATAAGAGCGTAAACTCTACAGCAGAGAAAGATAGAGGACCCACTGATCAAAAGAGCTTACATTCTACAGGGGAGAGTGAGGACCCTGCTGACCAAAAACTCTACAGTAGAGAATGATAGAGAGAGGACCCTGCTGATCAAAGAGCTTAAGCTCTACAGGACAGAGAGGACACATTGATTAGAAGAGCTTTCACTTTACAGGAGACAGGCAAAGTACTCTGTTGACCATAGAAAATTACACACTACAGCATATAGGGAGAGAGTACCAAACTGATCATAAGAGTTTATACTCTACAGGTGACAGAGGACTCCGCTGACCATAAGAGCTAACACTCTACAAGAAAAACACTTACCAGTGACTATAGAGATGGAAACTACTCTGTATGAATTGTGGTCCTCTGGGAACCACTGATCTCAGATGGTTCAGGTACTGACCACCACTGTATGATGTATGATAATCCGCTAGATGTCACAGCTGCAGAGGTTTATTGGGAAGCTCGACCTAAATGATGTCAGCTCTCTCTCTCTGATGCTTCAGCAGTGTGGGAAATGATGCTGGGCAAGGTTGTTTTTTCTCCGTGAACAGCAAATGAAATCTGAAAATGTTTTAATTGAAGTGAAGCTGCAAATTTCAGGAAATTTGACTCGAACTCGATCCTCGGGATCAATCCACTCCTCTCTACTAAGTAAAGACTCTATACCAATACCAATATTACTACCAGACAGTGACTATAAAAGGGTAGATAGCAATTTTAGTCTTACAAAAGTATCAGGTCAGAACCAGAAACACATGGGCTACTTGCACAATGAACAAGTCTGTAGGAACCTGTTCACACACCACCAAGAAACTTGAAGACATATGTCTAGAAGTATCAGGTCACTGCAACGTGGCTGTTAGGAAGAAATGAAATTTTAATGTAACATGTTTAAAAAAAATCACAAAAAAATAGAAATGAGAAAAATAGAACCAACAGATAGCAATTTTAATAAGATCAAAAAATAAAGTTAAATCCAATGACTCAGGTCATCGACTGGAGTCATTAACTTTCATTTTTTTAAAATCTTTCAGTTGCGGACAACATCACTTATTAATTGCAGCATAGTCAAAACATTGTATCTAACCTTCTTGATGTAATGTTTACCCTTAGAAATGACTTATTACCAGGTGAAAAGTGGGCAGTTTCTGCCCTTATAATATTCCTGGTGCTCGTCCTGAGTATTCTGGGTTTTTTTTCTCTTTAAAATCCATCCTTCGGGTCCTGAGATATGGACTTTTATATTTTGAGCTAATTATTATTTTTTTTACCAAAGTGGCATGGCTCACAGGATTCCCTGGTGACGTGTACTTAGACACTTCATTACCACACTGTGATATACACCCCCCTAGTAAAGCTCACAAAATTAGAATAAAGTTAAAAACCCAATAGCTCTGGAACTATATAGCGGATTGAAAAAAAATCAAAAACAAAACCCAAAATACAAAAAGGAGCAACGGGAATAAAATAAGAGTAAAAACTTGCGACTTTTGACCTGGTGGCAGGTTCTCTTTAAATTTTGGCCAAAACAGAGAGATATTGTTGACTAAAAAAATAAATAATTGATCTCGTGCTGATAGCCCCCTGTCTTTGTTTCCTGTGTGGCATCTGTAACCCAACCCAACTACCCATTTGAGTCTGTCAGCCAATCAATTGCTTCGGCTGTGGCGGCAGAAGGTCATGGCTATTGTACACTAAACATGGAACGTAGAGGAGCACCAGAGAGGTCACCATAAAGCGACAGAGACACAACGAGCAATGCGGACCGCCACAGGACTGGTGTAAAAAAACTCAACTTTTGGGGTGCTCTCTTTGATATAAACAGGCATTATGTGGCAATCGCATAAGTTCATTGGGAAGGAAAACTAATATAGTGGTAGTGAGAAGCGCAAAGTTATTAAATGTCTCCGAGCTCGGCTCGGAGCGGATGTCTGACAAATTCATCGTAAATTACACCACAAAAGAGGTGTAAGTTCTGACAGACTCATCCTCCAATCGGTGACTGACCTACATTTCTTCTGGTGGCACATGACAGCTGAAAGATGCACCAAATTCATTATTAGGCTCACCCGCCAGTCTTGGTGAATAGGTCCTATATCTTACTTTAAAAAATTCAGGTAAATCCCAGGGGATATATTTTTATTTAATGCCTTGATACCAATTTCATCAATAAAAATAAAAAAGGGAATTTCCATATACGCATAATACATTACATTAATTATCAATTGTATACATTTATTTAATTTCAGTAAAAATATAAATGGTGTTTGCTTCATGCAAACAAAGATCCATTGAAAAAAAAATCACAGCAAATTATCCATTAGCCTTAACATAAAAATAGTGAAAATCCATGCTAAAAATTCTAATTGAAGACATAGCTGAAAATCACATACCGTATAAATATTTCTCCTGGTCTCAATGCTGAGCAAGAAAGAAATCAAGAAAAACTGAGCAGTGTATATTGTAGCTATAGAGTGGTGGAGCAGCTCCCTCTAGTGGTAGGCTCCATATGTAATAGGCTCAGAGATGTCAGTGCTCCCGTCTCCTGTCCATAGTAGACACAGTTGATATTTTATTATATAAGTCTTTAGTAACAAAATCATTTACTTATAATTGAGAAATGCTTCCAGAATAAGCCGAGTTTGTCCAGACAAAAGAGATTGGCGTTATATGCTACAAGATGCAAACTATCACTGTTCGCTGTCGGTAGGTGTTTCGCTGCCCGGCTGTTACTACCTGGTGAGTGGACCACAATGATACATCTATAATCAGATGAATGTGTCATTAAACGTTTCGCTTCGTCCATCGAACAATGCATCTGTGACCATCTTTAACTTAGTAGTGCGAATATCATAAAATAAAAATAAAAAAGTCTGTCCTTCTAAATCAATCACAAATAACCATTAAATTGCCTGTTACTATTATATTGGTGTACTATATCGATGTTCTTATGCTACTGTCACTTCTAAGTAATGTGCTGAAAAGTAGAGAATGTGGTCCAGATTTAATGAAATTTGCCGCATGAGTTTTAGCTTTTTCCAGATCCTGTCTCAGCAGTCAAAGCCCTACAATCCATATGAGGAAGAAGTTTAGGATCATTAGTAGGGATGAGCGGACCCGTAGAAGTTCAAGTTCGTCAAGTTTAGTCTAAAGTTGGGTTCAGGTACCAGAACTGTACTCGAACTTGACCCTGAACCCGGACCCCTAGAAATCAATGGTGGCCAGAACTTTGGAGCTGGAAAATCTCTCTCTCGAGACTCCCGAACTGTAAAACAGACTTCCACTAGGTGTCCAGTACGAACCCCAAACTTTACAGTTCAGGTCCACTCATCACTACTCATTTGCCTTAGAACATATGCAGCAATTACTTGATATTCTTACTGGTTTGTTGATTGCTTATAGTTTTTCATATTAATAATCTTGTAGAAACGTCAGGAATCTGTGCATCACTTTTCTATTGCTAGTGTAGTGTATAGATGTCATTTTTATATCTGCGCTCACACTGGAGTTATGGTTTCTGTTATTACTAAAGCCATAGCAGGAAGGATTTATCCTTTCTACAATGGAGCCTAATATTTGGTTGCCCATTTTCTGCGGCACCAACCACGTTTTCAGTGTTGCACTACTGAGGCCGAAAAAACATGAATACTGCTTTTTGTTGAAGGTCCATAAACTGACCAGCAGAACAATTATTGTGTCTGAGTGAATAAGTCTCTGTGTACACAGGCCTCCAAAATCACAATTACAGTTCCTTGTTCATCCGAATACGGAATATTGGACACACATACAAGACTACTGCCCCCCACACAGAGCACCACACGACTGGCAAGGAAGGGCGGCGGGCCTCACTCATTTCTTAAACTGCTCTGGACCAATGAGCATTATCCTGTACAGGTAACACAAGGGAAGCAGATTTCTGCCTTTGTGGCCCACCCTGTATTGACATAAGTATGGCAGCAGACTATATACTACTCTGGCAACACAAAGCTAACAGATCCTCTAATGGTAGTGTGTACAGAGCTTAGTCAGTACAATTCCTTTTACCAGAATATTTGATTTAGAGCAGTGTTAGTAGTAATCAATGAAAGTATTGCTTTACACATCCAGCTGTAATAGATAATCACAACAGCAAGCTCTTTTGCTTTAAAGGGGACATGACAGCTGATATATGCAGTGTGATCCTCTGGTAGCATGTATCACGCACTGACTGTAAAATCTCAGCCAGATATATTTGACTCTGACACACTGTGCCGATTTAGAGAAAAACATACTATAAAAGCCGTGGGAGACTAGCTGGACAAATTGGTCCCCAAAGGTTTCTCTCTGCCAGTTCCCTTTGAGTGACGTCTTTGCCTACGTGTGCGTATAGGGAGCCCTGTCACTCCAGGGTAGCGGGCGAGGGTAAACCTTTTGGACTAGTCTCTCATGCAACTCGGATCCCAGCAGCTTTTAAAATATTTTTTTCTGAATCGCTGCCGGCTTTCGGAGTCAAACATACCTGGCTGAGTTCATACATCCAGTGTCTGATACTATTATGACCCTGTCAGCACCGGCGCGCTGCCAAGGCTGAGCAGGGTGACTCACCCACACTGCGGGAGAGCCCGGGGTCAGATGGCAGAGGGAAAGCTCAGGCAGACGGGACCTGCGCAGCGTGCTGAAGGTAGCAGAAAACAGAAGGCCCTACGATCATGTGACCTGCAGAAAACAGAAGGACCTACGATCATGTGACCACAGGGGGTGGGGCTTAGCGTCCTGCTACTGGAGATAAGTGCAGGATTCTACAGGCACCCTGAAATAGAGAAAAGGAAAACTCAAGTCGTACAAACGGGGCTCAGACACGGAGAGGGCGGCGCGGTACAGAAGGGGTGAGCAGAGAATAGTCAGAACGCAAGCAAATAGTCATACACAGAGATAGCAGCGCAGTACAAAAGGGACAGACAGAACTCTAAATGGGGACAGAACCAGATCAGAACCAGACAAGCATAAAGTAGCACAGGCACAAAGCACAGGCACAAAACACAGGCACAACATGGTCACACACACTCGGCCTCGGCCAAGAGTCAGAGTATAAGCGACAGAGGATGGCTCCACAATGAGGCTATACAAACCTCCCAGAATCCCAGAGTGAGGCCATCCAAGTTAACCCTAAAACCACCTAATCCCAGAAACTCAGCAGACCATGACAGATACATGCTGACCACGGATTGGGAAGAATGTACCTGCTGTCAGGTTCACTTTAAAACGGTATCTTACTTTTGAAGGCCTTTGCTATGGACACAGACAATTCCTGTTTTATACAAATGATAACATTGAGTCCCTCATTGTTCACCTGTATGTGTGAGGGGATCCGGCAACACATGTTTATTTCCAGTGCTGCCATAGGATAAATAATACTTTACAAACTCCTTACTGAAATCAATGGAGTGTTCGTGTAATGTATGAATACATGGAGTCATCCAGAAACTAGCCTCCGTTTTTGGTGTTCTGAATGTGAAATCCCCCCATCCCTATCATCACAATATTCTCAAATGTTAATAAGGGCACAGTCAGATAAATCATACAGAGATCGGAACGCAGTGCACGGACTTGCTGGTGAGTCTCCCTACCTCAGTGTGACAGCTTCACATATTTCTATGCAGTTGTCATGCTCGGGTCGGGAGCTTTGCCGGCAAGTCCGTGCACTGCAATCTGATCTCGGTCCAATGTATACAGCCGAGAAGAATATGGATATGCAATCAGATTAGGAGGTCCAAGGTGCTGGTGAAGTGGGATGTGACCCAGTAGACTGTACGTAGTGATTCCCCGCACACTCCTTTTGGCATGCAAACAGTTTATTTCACACATAAAGGTGCAGGGATATGCAACAAAAAATAATTAAAGGTTTCGACCCTACCAGGGTCTTATTCATAATGTCGCTGTAATGGAGCTGTGAATGGACACTCCCGCGCCTTTGTCTTGTGCAACGCGCCTTGTTATGTCAGCGCTTATGTGTGAATCACTATATGTGAAAAAAACACTACAAAAATCACTACATACAATCTATACGGCCGTCGGACTGCCCTCTAATAACATATAACAATACATTTTATTCAACCAGACAAGACATGAACACAAATATTTAGTAAAAAAATGTCATTTTGTTTTCAAATTTGTAACATGAGATAAAAAATTAAGTAAGTTACATAACTATATCCCAGATATGCCAAAGTCTCATCAGTCAAATTCAAGTAACTGCCGTGATACATTTTTCCTGCAAAAGCACGGATAAAATATTTATGTTATTCCACAAGCTCGTTCTCCTCCACATATATTAGGGATGCAGCGCTTTCCTGAATACCGCATTAGTTACATTTACATGTGACCTGGAAAAAAAAGCGTGAAATACAGAGGAATTCCCAGGGGAAGGTCCAGGTTCCATGTGCACTTATTGTGTAACAGTTTACGATTCCCATTTCTACACAGAATGTTATTTTTCTTTTTGGCATCTAGCCTATTACCTGAAGTAGGCTTGTTCATTACAGCAAGCTGACATTTCCATGGCTACTACGTCCAAAGAAAATAGTTAAAATGGATTTTTGATTGTCTTGGGAAGCTGAATTTTGTATTAACAGCAATCTAGTGTCCCTGAACTGAAAAATTGCATTATTGGCTGAGACAAGAGAATTTACCTTTATCCTGTCCTCAGCCAAAAGTTAGTCAGTAAGATACAGTGTATTAATAATATGATGTTCAGATTTCCATATATTCATGGCTCCAATGACACAGGTTTATAAATGGAGAATTGCTGACTGTGGGGAGGTACGTAGATTGCATTACATATGGAGTAACCTATACTTTGGTATGCTGGACATTATGAGAACATTGGAATTCCCCAAGGCCAATTAGCAGCCTGAAGAGGTCAAGAATAAGCTTTTCCCTACCAATTTCTGCTGCCCACAGTTTAGACATGTAATACAGATATGTCTACACATTGTATGTTGCATAGAATATATGAGGCATGAATCATCCTATAATACACAGACAAGCCATAAAATGAAAACCACAGACAGAACATTGATTATCCGGTGACAATAGCACCTGTCATTGGGTGGGATATATTATTCAGCAAGTTATCAGTCAGTTTGTGAATTTAATGTGCAGTCAGCAAGATGCAATCGTGACAAGTGATAAATTATGATATTAGGATGGCTGTCAAACTGGGTCAGAATATTTCCAAAAAGATTTTTTAGGGGGTTTCTGGTATGTAGTGGTTATTATTACTGTAAAAAGTGATCCAAATAAGAGTAACCAACCAGTGACCTGCTGCAAACCTCTATGATGCACCCAAGGGGCAAAGGTTGACCCACAAAAGAGTTAAAGAGGTTGTCCACTACTTTAAGGCTACAGTCACACGTTCAGTATTTGGTCAGTATTACATCAGTATCTGTAAGCCAAAACCAGGAGCGGAACAATCAGGGAAAGAATATAATAAAAACACGTCACCACTTCTGTATTTTCCACCCACTCCTGGTTTTGGCTTACAAATACTGATGTGAAATACTGACCAAATACTGATAATGTGACCATAGCCTAACATTGATAACTTAACTTATCCTTAGGCTAGGTCATCAATGTATAAGCGGTGGGGGTGCGACACCCGAGAACCCCACCAATCAGCTGTTCTCAGTGGCAGCCAAAAGTGCTCAGTTCTGGAGCTGCTCCATCTACTGATTGATGCTACAGTCAGGTACTATTCAAATCAATAGGGGGTGGATGTGCAGTACCTGGCCATGGCCACTATCAGAAGATGGAGCAGCTCCGTAACTGATCACATCCAGCCGCCGCCAGGAGCAGGAGGACAGGTGATCAGCAGGGGAGCCAGGTGTCGCACACCCACCAAACACACATTGATGACTTATCTTAAGGATAAGTCATCAATGTTATAGTAGTAGACAACCTATTTTATAAATTGATGAAAACTGTACTGCCGGCTATAAATAAAAAGCAACAGAATTGATAGTGCTGTGTATGGGGCTGTATATGGGGTAGGGTGGCCACACACTGATCAAAGTGCTCATGCTGACCCTTGTCCATTTCTAACCCTACTATAAACATGTGAGCATCTGAAGTGATCAAGGGAAGAAGATGACCTTATCTGATAAATCACATTTCTTTACATCTTGTCGACAGCCGGTTGCTTATCTTGGGAAGCAAATGCATCAGGATGCACTATGTGAAGATGACAAGTCAGAGAAGGCAAAGTGATGACCTGGGCAATGTTTTGCTGGGAACCATGGTACTTTGACACATACTAGCTACCTAAACATTGCTACAGCAAGTACACCGCTACATGACAGAATTATTCTAGAATTGCAGTAGATCATTTATAAGGTCAATGTGCCCAAATACGCAGCAACAATCGGTTAGGAATAGTTTGTAAAACTTGACAGAGAGAACTAAGTGTTGACTTCAATCTGATCATTTGAATCTGATCAAGCATGCTTGGGAAATGCTGCAAAAACTAGACTGATCGGTGGAGGTCTCACCTCACAACTGACCAATCTTAAAGGAAATATGTCAGCAGGTTTTTGCTATGGAATCCCAGAGCATCATAATGTAGAGAACCTGTTTTCAGGGATGGGTCACTTATTGGACTGCTTGGTGCAGTTTTGATAAAATCCTTGTTTTCTCTGCTGTAGATGTATCAGTGCTATGAATGCTGAGGTCTGTATAACCCCGCCCACACCACTGATTGGCAACTGTGTACACTGGTAATTGTCAGCAAGCTGCCCTTTAGTGGTGGGGCGGGGTTACACTGATTAGCTGGACTACTGTACACATGACACCTAGTCCAGCAAGTGGAATCAGGCTCTCTGCCTCTACATTATGCTGAGCTCACATTAAATAGCAAAAACCTGCTGACAGATTCCCTTAAAAGAAACTGCTGCTTACATCACCTGCAAAAGGTCTTGTGAAGTCCATGCTTCAACCATTCAGAGCTATTCTGGCAGCACAAAGTGAAACAACTAAATATTAGGCAGTTGACTTTAAAAACCATCTGTCACTAGATTACACACTACAAACTGAACACTTTATTAAATAAATCCCTTATACTGATGAAGAGAGTGTTTTTAATTTGAAAATTCATGTCAGAGTGGCTGTTTAATCCTTTTTAAAACTTTTTCCACCAGACATCAAAATTAGCAGCTTTAATCTTAAAGTGTTCAAATTAATACTGGATTGTAAAATTTTCATAAAAGTTTATATTGCCTTTCTAACATGAATTTTAACAGTAAGTACACTGGCCTCATTGAGTAAAACAGATATATTTAGCAATGAAATCTTTTTTCTATCTTATACATTGCAGTGTTTCAAATATTATAAAATTCCTTTAGCGCTAATCATTCTAATTATCAGAGGGGAAAAGGAGGAAGGTTATGTTTGCCAATTTGCATATAACTTACCTCTAAAATTCTGGTCTAAATTGGTCCTTAAAGAGACAAAATTGCCAATAAAAGTGTTGAGCTACAGTATATAGTGGCAAGAAGGGAGTTTGAGTGAAAAAAAAACTGCTCTGAAAAGAAAAACGACAAATTACTGACACTTCCCATCTTCCATATGATAAGGGACAACTGAGGTTAGAGGAGCCTTGAATGCAACAATGCTTGGAACTAAGGCATCAGTATCCAAAAACGAATTAAGGTTTGTACAAAATCTACGTATGTGTCCATCTTTAACCCCTTCGCGACATGCGCCGTACTAGTACTGCACTGCCGGCACTGCATTAGTGCCAGCAGCAGTACTAGTACGGCGCACCGATCACCGCGGTCTCGCGCTGAGCGCCGCGGTGCTCGGGTGCGGGGGTCAGCTGTATATGACAGCTGACACCCCGCAGCAATGCCCACGATCGGCGCTATCGCCGATCGCGGGCATTTAACCCCTCTGATGCCGCTGTCAGTAGTGACAGCGGCATAGAGGGGGATCGCGCAGGGACGGGGGCTCCCTGCGCTCTCCCACCGGAGCAACGCAATGAGATCGCGTTGCTCCGGTGACCCGGAAGGAGTCCCCGGATCCAAGATGGCCGCCGGACTCCTTCCGGGTCATGAAGTGAGCTGGCTAGCCGGCGCCTGCTGAGAGCAGGCGCTGGAAGCCAGCTAAGCTGCATGTCAGATCGTTGATCTGACAGTGTGCTATGCACAGTGTCAGATCAACGATCTGATCTAATACAGAGATGTCCCACCCTGGGACAATGTTAGAAAGTAAAAAAAAAAAAAAATAGAATGTGTAAAAAAAAATTAAAAAAAATCCCCAAATAAAAAAAAAAACATTTCCCAATAAATCCATTTATTTATGTAAAAAAAAAAAAAAACAATAAATGTACACATATTTGGTATCGCCGCGTCCGTAACGACCCGCTCTATAAAACTATCCCACTAGTTAACCCCTTCAGTGAACACCGCAAAAAAAAAAAAAAAAAAACAAGGCAAAAAACAACGCTTTATTATCATACAGGCAAACAAAAAGTGGAATAACACGCGATCAAAACGACGGATATAAATACCCATGGTACCGCTGAAAACGTCATCTTGTCCCGCAAAAAAAAAGCCGCCATACAGCATCATCAGCAGAAAAATAAAAAAGTTATAGCTGTCAGAATAATGCGATGCAAAAACAATTATTTTTTTATATAAAATAGTTTTTATTGTGTAAAAGCGCCAAAACATAAAAAAAATTACATAAATGAGGTATCGCTGTAATCGTACTGACCCGAAGAATAAAACTGCTTTATCCATTTTACCACACGTGGAACGGTATAAACGCCCCCCCCTAAAAGAAATTCAGGAATTGCTGGTTTTTGTTCATTCCGCCTCCCAAAAATCGGAATAAAAAGCGATCAAAAAATGTCATCTGCCCGAAAATGTTACCAATAAAAACGTCAACTCGTCCCGCAAAAAACAAGACCTCATATGACTCTGTGGGCCAAAATATGGATAAATTATAGCTCTCAAAATGTGGTGATGCAAAAACTATTTTTTGCAATAAAAAGCGTCTTTTAGTGTGTGACAGCTGCCAATCATAAAAATCCGCCAAAAAAACGCTATAAAAGTAAATCAAACCCCCCTTCATCACCCCCTTAGTTAGGGAAAAATAATAAAATGTAAAAAAATGTATTTATTTCCATTTTCCCATTAGTGCTAGGGTTAGGGCTAGGGTTAGGGCTAGGGTTAGGGCTAGGGTTAGGGTTAGGGCTAGGGTTAGGGTAGGGGTTAGGGTTTCAGTTATAATTGGGGGTTTCCACTGTTTAGGCACATCAGGGGCTCTCCAAACGCGACATGGTGTCCGATCTCAATTCCAGCCAATTCTGCTTTGAAAAAGTAAAACAGGGCTCCTTCCCTTCCGAGTTCTCCTGTGTGCCCAAACAGTGGTTCCCCCCAACATATGGGGTATCAGCGTTCTCAGGACAAGTTGGACAAAAACTTTTGGGGTCCAATTTGTCCTGTTACCCTTGGGAAAATAAAAACATAGGGGATAAAATATCATTTTCGTGGAAAAAAAAATATTTTTTATTTTCACGGCTCTGCGTTATAAACTGTAGTGAAACACTTGTTGGTTCAAAGCTCTCACAACACATCTAGATAAGTTCCTTGGGGGGTCTAGTTTCCAATATGGGGTCACTTGTGGGGGGTTTCTACTGTTTAGGTACATCAGGGGCTCTGCAAATGCAACATGACGCCTGCAGACCAATCCATCTAAGTCTGCATTTCAAATGGCGCTCCTTCCCTTCCGAGCTCTGCCGTGCACCCAAACAGTGGTTCCCCCCAACATATGGGGTATCAGCGTTCTCAGGACAAGTTGGACAACAACTTTTGGGGTCCAATTTGTCCTGTTACCCTTGGGAAAACAAAAACATAGGGGATAAAATATCATTTTCGTGGAAAAAAAAATATTTTTTATTTTCACGGCTCTGCGTTATAAACTGTAGTGAAACACTTGTTGGTTCAAAGCTCTCACAACACATCTAGATAAGTTCCTTGGGGGGTTTAGTTTCCAATATGGGGTCACTTGTGGTGGGTTTCTACTGTTTAGGTACATCAGGGGCTCTGCAAATGCAACATGACACCTGCAGTCCATTCCATCTAAGTCTGCATTTCAAACGGTGCTCCTTCCCTTCCGAGCTCTGCCATGCACTCAAACGGTGGTTCCCCCCCACATGTGGGGTATCAGCGTACTCAGGACAAATTGGACAATAACATTTGTGGTCCAATTTCTCCTGTTACCCTTGGGAAAAAAAAATTGCGGGCTAAAACATCATTTTGTGGAAAGAAATAATGATTTTTTAATTTTCACAATGCTACATTCTAAACTTTAGTGAAACAATTGGGGTTAAAAGTGCTCACCACACAACTAGATAAGTTCCTTAGGGGGTCTTCTTTCCAAAATGGGGTCACTTGTGGGGGGTTTCCACTGTTAAGGCACGTCAGGGGCTCTCCAAATGCGACATGGCGTCCGATCTCAATTCCAGCCAATTTTGCATTGAAAATTCAAATGGCACTCCTTCCCTTCCGAGCTCTGCCATGCGCTCAAACAGTGGTTTATCCCCATATATGAAGTATCGACGTACTCAGGACAAATTGCACAACAACTTTTGGGGTCCAATTTATCCTTTTACCCTTGGGAAAATAAAAAATTTGGGGCAAAAAGATCATTTTTTGTGAAAATTAATTAAAAAATTTTTTTTACGGCTCTACATTATAAACTTCTGTGAAGCACTTGGAGGTTCAAAGTGCTCACCACACATCTAGATTAGTTCCTTAGGGGGTCTACTTTCCAAAATGGTGTCACTTGTGGGGGTTTCCACTGTTTAGGCACATCAGGGGCTCTCCAATCGTGACATGGGCTCCGATCTCAATTCCAGCAAATCTTGCATTGAACAGTCAAATGGCGCTCCTTCCCTTCCGAGCTCTGCCATGTGCCCAAACAGTGGTTTACCCCCACATATGGGGTATCGGTGTACTCAGGACAAATTGTACAACGACTTTTGTGGTCCAATTTCTCCTGTTACCCTTGGTAAAATGAAACAAATTGGACCTGAAGTAAAAATTTTGTGAAAAAAAAGTTAAATGTTCAATTTTTTTAAACATTCAAAAAATTCCTGTGAAGCACCTGAAGGGTTAATAAACTTTTTGAATGTGGTTTTGAGTACCTTGAGGGGTGCAGTTTTTAGAATGGTGTCACTTTTGGGCATTTTCTGTCATATAGACCCCTCAAAGTCACTTCAAGTGTGAGGTGGTCCGTAAAAAAATGGTTTTGCAAATTTTGTTGCAAAAATGAGAAATCGCTGGTCAACTTATAACCCTTATAACGTCCTAACAAAAAAAAGTTATGTTTCCAAAATTGTGCTGATGTAAAGCAGACATGTGGGAAATGTTGTTTATTAACTATATTATGTGATATAACTCTCTAATTTAAGGGCATAAAAACTAAGAGTTTGAAAATTGCTAAATTTTCATAATTTCCGACAAATTTTTGTTTTTTTCACAAATAAATGCAAGTCATATCGAAGAAGTTTTACCACTATCACGAAGTACAATATGTCACGAGAAAACAGTGTCAGAATCACCATGATCCGTTGAAGCGTTTCAGAGTTATGACCTCATAAAGTGACAGTGGTCAGAATTGTAAAAATTGGCCCTGTCACTTAGGTGAAAACAGGCTTTGGGGTGAAGGGGTTAATTATGCTTTTGGCTTAACAAAGCTCTAGTAAATGGTGCATAATAACCATTTAAAAAAAACAACACATAATTTATGTATCTACAAGTAGCCACTTAGTGAATAGGATGTGATGTACAGCTAGTCAAAGCTTTTATTAGCTGGTCGTAAAGTTGTATTAAATTTGCTTTATGTAATTTGGTGTTCATAACCAAATTCAAGGAAAAGCAATCCTGGACACTTGCAACTAAACTAGAGTTTAATGGCCACAAGTTAAGGAACAATTGCCATATATATTATTTTTAAAGGGTAACCCGTTGGGATAATTTTAGTACCAAAACTAATGGTATGGCTGTAACAATAAAATGATGCATGTTTGTTGTAATCAGATGCAAGTGCAGAGTAGTAAAGCCTTGAAACCATGTGCAAATTATCCTGGAACTGATTTAGAGGAGCATTGATGCACTCAGAGTACATCTCCTCTATTGCACACCCAGACTAATCTGCATGTAACTTCAAAGCTTGATTTTTAAGTGCTGGCACACAAGCTTTGCATAAACCAAATAAACCAAAGAAAATGGTGCTACAGAATATCTCCCAAATAAAGTCATGCCCTCTGACAAAGCTGGGTGAAACGCACGTTGGGGCGCAGGACCACACACCTAACAGGGCTCCATATCATTGCTATGTAACTTTGTATTTAATATTCTTTTAATCTATGTTAATGATGAGCGAGTGTGCTCATTACTCGAGTTTTTTCAGAGCATGCTCGGGTGGTCTCTGAGTATTTCGGTGTGCTCGGAGATTTCGTTTTTGTTGAAGCAGCAGCTGCATGATTTGCGTCTGCCAGACAGCTTGAATACATGAGGGGATTGCCTGTTTGTTGGGCACTCCCACATGTATTCAAGCTGTCTAGCAGCCACAAATCATGCAACAACTGCATCGACAAAAACTCAATCTCCAAGCACACCGAAATACTCGGATATCACCCGAGCATGCTCGGAGAACCTTGAGTAACAAGCATACTTGCTCATCACTAATCTATGTATATGTAACCCGCTAGGGCATGTACTGCAATGCGTATATGGGTATATGGTCACATTGTTTATATACTGTCTTGTCTTGTTAGCCCTCCATTGAGTTACTCGGCTTTTAGCTTCATAAAAAAAATTGTTGTGAAATGTTATACTTATTAACTTTTGAAATATTTGTGTGATTATTTTCTAGCACCATTTTCTTTGGTTTATGTATTGGTAATCAGGTGCATCTTTCTTATTCAGCCAGACATTTTGGATACAGAAATAGTGATTGGTGCTTTCTACAGATCAGGGATCATTTAATTGATGTAATAGGATCTACATAGCCATAAAACTAGTTTCAGGCCTTACAGGTTACCTTTAGGCATTTAGGCTGATGCAACAGAACAAGAAAAGTCTTGATCGGGACTTTTTTTGTCGAATAACTTTTACAGTAAAAAGACTTGTGCCCAGAATCATCCACAAGCGGAAATGCAGCATTGCCGATGTCTACTTTTTCCCATGTGAAGACTGATAAGTTTTGCTGTTCCTACATTGCTGAATGAAAACCTTGGGATACACTGTGTCACTGGTCCTTGGAACAGGGGGACCACCATAACTGGTAATGTAAAGGGGGGATTCCTCCTTACAGAAGAGGTCATTTTAAAATGAACATTCTCTTTACTGGTTCTAAACTTGGGTGTGACATTGGGTGCGATCATTAAGAAAAGCAAATAAAGTTACACATAGATAAATCTTGAACGCAACCCATTAGGTTAGTAGGAAGAGGCACGTAAGAGTCTGAGTTTTATAAGTCATATTTCATGCAATTTGCCTTTAATTTTAGAATGATGATTATAAAACAATCACATTTTAATTCAACAAGGGCTTGTACTTTTGGCCAGTTGTCCAACATGGGGTCTATGTGATCACTTTTAGCGTACAGGGAACTGTCGATTGAACTCATAGTTCCTGCATTTAATTATTTGGGTGAAAGTTTTGCCATAAGACGGTATGAATTCTGAGTCTCGTTAAACGACTTGATACGATATTTAATAGGAAAACTTTAATTGCGGGAAATTATATATAAACAGCCACAGGAAGCAAATGAGAAGCGGTATTTTTCGCTCAGGTATTCTTAACACATAAAGCATATTTTCCAGATCTAAGCTCTGTAAATATATGTTAATGAAGGAGAACAAGCTTATGATTGTCAGGCAAGTGAATAGAGTTGTGTTAGATGCTGAGAAAATGTGCCATAATGAAAACGCCAATCTGACGAGTACATTATTCTTGCATATTCTCCGATATTGTGGATTTCCCTATAGTAACATACAAGCATTCCATGGTGCCAGGATGGAAACTCCAACACCAGATAGCTAGCCTTCTCTGGAGTCTTTACACAATGAAGTTCTAGTAACATATTTCCCACTTTTCTAGAAAGGTAATTTACTAAGTTAACCCTGCTGTTGTCTTCGGTCTGGGGAGACCTATTTTGAACTTTGGTATTTTGGGGGTGTTCAAGATGCGGTTCTGAAACTTGAGGTTGATTAACTTAAATGAGGATGGGTTGGTCAGCCACGGGTTTCAGAGCCACATCTTGAATATTTTAAAGCATACTGAAGTTCAAGGTCGGTCGTTTTTGACCGAAGACAACAGCAGGGTTAATGCAGATTTATCTGTGATCTTATAGAAAACAATAGATGACATATTTAAATGTATAATCAATAGTGTCTCATTATATTCCAGTGACAAAGGAAGGATTTAGGGATTATTACATTTCTTTAGGACAGAACTATGGAGGGGATACCCTCTTATATTCCCACTACTCTTTATGGATGAACCACGGACAACCCTAAACTTTTGCCTACTCAATTGTTATTTCCAATATTGTGCAGACGCACTCACTGTCCATAGTGTCACCTTATATTTGTTCTGATATTTCAATCGTAATGACGTCAAACCAGCTGTCTTTCTGCCCTTGACTTTAGGTGAGTGTCGACAGGAAGACAATACAGTACAATAACAAGCATCGATAAAGCCGTAAGTCAGCGAAGAATACAATATACCGTATATATCAAGTCTCTAAGCGCTAATTGTTGGTGAAAGATACAGAGCGCAGGAGCAGGGAAGGCATTGATGGGTGATTGCTGTGCTTGGTGCCACCAAGAGCCGAGGCAAGCAGCAAGCTTTCATTTATCTGTATCACTCGTTCTCGCACAGCACAAAGTGTGATTCACTCTTGACATGAACATTTTCTATATGTGTAGTGCTTGATCACACCACACTTTTTTTCTAATGGGTGATCGGAAGGTGTTGGGTAGGAGGACGCTATTTTAGGTGCTTCAGTTATCACTTACAAAACATATCCAGTAGGACTATAACTTATGTCTACGCGGCAACCTACACATATCACCAGGTGTTTATCTTGTGATTAGAGGAATTACTCCATCATTCTCAAAATAAATGAATATTTAAATAATTATATAATAATGATTATTATTAATAATAATAAAAATACCAACAATAATGATAATAATAATAATAATAATAATAATAATAATTATTATTATTATTATTATTATTATTATTATTATTTCATTATATAATTATTGATTTGTTTTGAGGATTATGGAGTAGTTGCTCTAATCAGAACATAGCATCTGATGATATGTGTAATATTATTATTATTATTATTTTAGTGATTCACTTTCTGCTACACAAATAATAAGTAATTCTATAACAATAAATCAGTTCAATCCGGGGGATTGTTTTATTGACCACTAATTATTCTCCCTTGCTCTAGTTTTTGATTGTGCATTCTTGTATAATATGATCAGATAGGATATAATACAACTCTTGCACTTCTTGGCGCACACATAGTTGAAACTTTGAAAGGAGTAAGATGTAAAGCAAAATCCCCTGTTATTTTCTGCAATCTAAATGAATAATTGACTAAATCTACAGACTAGGTGTATGTCTCGTAGCCTTAGCTCTGGCGGCTACACAGGATAAAGGATGAGAGCGATGACTAGGAGTCAGTTATACCAATGATGACAGTACAATGCACCCTGGCATGGCACCTACGCCTAGCAGTGATGCTACTTGCGACATCAAGGGTTCATGCACCTTTTTTATTAATCTTTTAAGGATCACTATTAAGGGCGAGGCTAGTTTATAGTAAAATCCACAGTCTCAATGAGTTTGTCATCCAGCTGGTGTGCACTGCACCTTGAGTTACCATAGTGCAGTAGGGTCACCTGTCCCTATATGAAAAAGCAGGGATGACAACATTGCAGATGCTTACAGCAATATGACAAACTCCCGTCTGCTACAATGCCACACATAACATTTCTATATGTGCATATGTGTGTGGAAAGCCATAACACATGGGAATCCCTGCTCTGTGAACGATCTGAAGATAAGATTGGGAAATGTATTAACAAAAAAGGCGTCACAAGTCCTGAAGTCCATATGTTGTAGCCTGCTCACCAATACCAGTTTATGGCTTCTATCTTAGCGAGTGGCATATAAAGCAGAAGAATAAATGGGCAGGATGGGCTACATCTGTCACTCCACATTACCCCTAACAGCAGTGTTTGAAAGGGTTCTTCAATAATTTAAAGGAATCCCCAGCCTGGCTCCAGTACATGCAGTAAAGTGTAATGATGAAAAGCACTGTTGGAGCAAAATGCGCAGTGTATACAGTGCCGTATACTCCTTTACTATACAATACTGTCATTTCACAGCAAACACGTGCTATGCAGAAGAGAAACTACTGTAAGGGTATGTGCAGACGTTCAGGAATTTTCACTTTTTTTGGGCGTTTTTTCGCGATAAAAACGCTATAAAAACCGCATACACATGCATCCTATCATTTAGAATGCATTCCGCATTTTTTGTGCACGCAAAAAAAAAAAAACGCATTCTGGAAAAAGAAGCATTATGTTCATTATTTTCGTGGATTTTTTGCGGATTTCCCATTATATTGGAGTGTCCGGAAAAAAAAACCGCAAAAAGTCTGAATAAAATCCGCGAAAAAACGCACACAAAAAACGCGCAAAATCCGCAAAAAAAAAAAGGCATGCAGAATTCCTGCGGAAAACCTCAGGTTTATCTCAGGAAAATTCTGCGTGCATTCCGGACGTGTGCACGTACCCTTAGGGTCACAGTCAGGGACCACCACCTTCCATAGGGTTAGCTGGATGCAATCTGTAGCCAAGTAATGTAGGCATTGCATGGGAAGAGTGAAAAGTGATAACAAGAAATGTAGGAAAGTTGTCATCCACTAGTAATAATTACAACAGAATAATAAAAGGACAAGTTATCTACATTACCTACCTGCATGTAGCTGGAGAGTGAAGATGCTGCTAAGTCCTTGTGAAGGGTGTAAAGTTCCTTGCCTGTAGCTGTCTTCCAGCCACTGTAGTTACATAAGGAAAATGATCTTGCAAGCAGAGGAGTTTGAAAAAACCTCTGGAAATCCCATCTCCATTCTCAGTGCCTAAAGAAGAGGAGGGATGCCTGGAGCAATGAAGCTGTTCAAAGATCTTATTAGTGCTGATGAAATAGTGGAGCCACTCAGGAGGGAGAAGGAGATGTGGAGTGGAGAAAGTGGGATGGAAGGAGTGAGAGGTCTGTGGTCAGGAGACAGCACATGCAATGAGAACAATCCACCTTCACTAGCTCATCACAAGCTCAGGCGACAGCCAGCTGCTCTGCACAACACCGAGCCTAGGCGCCCTCTAGTGGACGCTTTCCATTATCACGACTAGGATGTACTGCTGAACTCCAAGGGTGACTCCTGAGCATTCTCATGATGTAGACACACATCAGCCAGACTTTCCTAGAGCCCTAAAGCTGGAGAAAAACCCTTTTGAGTACGCTGTGATATATGACATATCGTTGTCTTTAGAACAAATGTGCAATGTGTCAAATAACTGAATGGATTCTGCAATCTGTTAACAATCTCAGCAATTACCCTGTGTATGTTTCTGTAAATGAGTACAAATAGGATGTACCTGTAATCATTCAAAAGCAAATACTTATGAGACAAGGTTTTATAAATGTATATATATATATATATATATATATATATATATATATATATATATATATATATATACACACACACATACACGGAAAAGTACAGTGGCAGAAACAGATAGAAAATGGTCCCTCTGCAAGTACAGTATATGGCCCCCCTTTGCATATGTCACAAAAGCTACTTACTGTTTTGGATGTGGACTTGAGCCCCCTCCCTTACCTCTTGAGCCCCTTTTGCATATATATGCAACGTTCGTGCACCCTATATACGAGAGTACGGAAAGTATTCAGACCCCTTTAAATGTTTCACTCTTTGTTTCACTGCAGCCATTTGGTAAATTTAAACAAGTTCTTTTTTTCTCATTATTGTACACTCTGCACCCCATTTTGACTGAAAAAAAAAACAGAAATATAGAAATTTTTGCAAATTTAATAAAAAAGAAAAACTGAAATATCACATGGTCATAAGTATTCAGACCCTTTGCTCAGTATTGAGTAGAAGCGCCTTTTGAGATAGTACAGCCATGAGTCTTATTGGGAATGATGGAACAAGTTTTTCACACCTGGATTTGGGGATCCTCTGCCATTCTTCCTTGCAGATCCTCTACAGTTCCATCTGGTTGGATGGAAAACGATGGTGAACTGTACGTACACTGCTCAAAAAAATAAAGGGAACGCTAAAATACCACATTCTATATATCTTTGTAGGAAATATTCCAGTTGCAAATTTTTATTCATTGCATAGTGGAATGTGTTCAACAATAAAATATAACAATTATCAATGTAAATCAAAATGAATATCCCATGGAGGTCTGGATTTGGAATGAAACTCAAAATCAAAGTGGAAAATCAAATTACAGGCTGATCCAACTTCAGTGGAAATGCTCAGTATTGTGTGTGGCTTCCACTTGCCTGTATGACCTCCCTACAATGCCGGGGCATGCTCCTGATGAGGCGGCAGATGGTCTCCTGAGGGATCTCCTCGCAGACCTGGACTGAAGCATCCGTCAACTCCTGGACAGTCTGTGGTGCAGCGTGACGTTGGTGGATGGAGCTAGACATGATGTCCCAGATGTGCTCAATCGGATTCAGGTCTGGGGAACGGGTGGGCCAGTCCACAGCTTCAATGCCTTCATCTTGCAGGAACTGCTGACACACTCCAGCCACATGAGGTCTGGCATTGTCCTGCATTAGGAGAAACTCAGGGCCAACCGCACCAGTATATGGTCTCACAAGGGGTCTGAGGATCTCATCTCAGTACCTAATGGCGGTCAGGCTACCTCTGGCGAGCACATGGAGAGCTGTGCGGCTCTCCAAAGAAATGACACCCCACACCATTACTGACCCACTGCCAAACCGGTCATGCTGAAGGATGTTGCAGGCAGCAGATCACTCTCCACGGCGTCTCCAGACTCTGTCACATTTGTCACATGTGCTCAGTGTGAACCTGCTTTCATCTGTGAAAAGCACAGTGCGCCAGTGGCGAATTTGCCAATCCTGGTGTTCTGTGACAAATGCCAAGCATCCTGCATGGAGTTGGGCTGTGAGCACAATCCCCATCTATGGACGTCGGGCCCCCAGACCATCCTCATGGAGTCGGTTTCTAACCGTTTGTGCAGACACATGCACATTTGTGGTCGGCTGGAGGTTATTTTGCAGGGCTCTGGCAGTGATCCTCCTGTTCCTCCTTGCACAAAGGTGGAGGTAGCGGTCCTGCTGCTGGGTTGTCGCCCTCCTACGGCCCCCTCCATGTCTCCTGGTACACTCGCATTAATGTGCCATCCTGGATGAGCTGCACTACCTGAGCCACTTGTGTGGGTTGTAGAGTCTGTCGCATGCTACCACGAGTGTGTAAGCACAACCAACATTCAAAAGTGAGCAAAACATCGGCCAGAAAGCATTGGTACTGATATGTGGTCTGTGGTCCCCATCTGCAGAACCACTCCTTTATTGAGTGTGTCTTGATAATTGCCAATAATTTCCATCTATTCCATTTGCACAACAGCATGTTAAATTGACTGTCAATCAGTGCTGCTTCCTAAGTGGACAGTTTGATCTCGCAGAAGATTGATTTACTTGGAGTTAGATTCTGTAGTTTAAGCTGTGTATATAAAGGATAGATAGATAGATTATACCAGAAATAAAAAGAAGGCAGTGCAACATTTTTTTTAAAGGCATGAAAAAGGTTGGCCACAACTGAAACGTTGCCACACCATATAAAGTCCACTCTTTTCACACAAAAAAATTTGTGGAGTGCTGCCTGCTTTTTATTTCTGCTACTATTATTGCAAAACGGATATTTGTTTTGGGACCACTTGCACCTAGGATTAATCTATACGGTGCTGTTATTCTAGATAGATATATAGATAGATAGAGCATGGAGTATACTCCAAGTTTTTCAGCATATTTATTTCGAGTGAGGGTCCCAGAAGCCGGAGGGGGAGCCGCAGCGGCAGAGCAGCAGGTCACAGTAGGCAGGAGCCAGTTCCTGCGACTAAAGCCTGTGCCCACTGCTAAAAAGAAATTAATCCATCCAAGAAAAAAGTAAAGCTGCACAGCCGCTACATACCCCAGCTGCGATAACTCCGTTGTGAAATAGGAGAGCCTGATCCTCACTACAGCGGTGCTCGCATGAAGACAAGTAAAAGTTCATATCATGCAGATAAAAGAAGAATGCGGCAGCACTCACCGGAGATGCGTGGTCCAATTTCTTTATTGAAAAAACTTACAGTGCAAATAACATGCTGACGGCACGGGGGAGCAGGAAAGACGAGGAGGTGAGCAGGAGAAAGACGACGGCCGTTTCGCGCCGGCTGTAGCGCTTCAACGAGAGACCCGTTGAAGCGCTACAGCCGGCGCGAAACGGCCGTCGTCTTTCCCCTGCTCACCTCCTCGTCTTTCCTGCTCCCCCGTGCCATCAGCATGTTATTTGCACTGTAAGTTTTTTCAATAAAGAAATTGGACCACGCATCTCCGGTGAGTGCTGCCGCATTCTTCTTTTGTCTGCATAAAAATAAATTAATATTCACTGCGCTAGCAGTGAATATTCATTTCTCTGTAATAGCACGCACAGTGTCAGCTGCAACTGTCGGCTTCCAGCAGTGGCCAGGAGATCACATATGCTCGCTACTTAAGATAAGTGAATATTCACTTCTGTCCACTCCCATAGGCATGGAGGACAGTGAGTATTCATTGCCTTAAGTAGTGCGCACATGTGATCGCCCGGCTGCTGCAACTGCTGGCACCAGAACAAGATGCTGCGATGAAGCACAGGGACGGTAAGCAGGATGGTTTATTTTTTTATTGTTTTTCTGATGGGAGCCATGCATACCAGGCTAGGGATAAAGAGCCATTCATACCAGGATAGAGATGAGGCGCCATGCATACCAGAATAGGGATGATGTGGCTATTCATACCAGCATGGGGATGAGGAGCCATGCAGACCAGGATGGGGATAAGGAGGTCATGCTTACCAGGATGGGATGAGGGGGCTGTGAATACCATGATGGGGATGAGGGGACAATGCATACCTGGCTTATACTCAAGTCAATAAGTTTTCCCAGTTTTTTGTGGTAAAATTAGGTGCCTCAGCTTTTACTTGAGTATATATGGTAATTAGACAAATTAACTTTACCATGAATAAAATGGTCATTGTCAAGCCTTCAGCATTAAGTGTTTGTTTGCAGTACACAGGCTCCATCTAGTGGCATCATTTATTGGCACTAGCTTTTTGTCCCTCAGCACTTACTGTCTCTTGCTCTGCAGTGGTGCATTTTGGGAAAAAGAAACTTATTATCTCACAAATTGGTGTTCAGACCACATCTACCATCTTATTCCACTTTGTGATAGCATCGCTGGTAATTATGTGGTACTTGTTTGCAGCCACCAAATACCTAAGACTCTCCCTCGTGCATTAGTCAGTTTACTGCCTGAAGTCTGGAAGCTATGGACATAACCAAACGCTGGGTTTCCTCCTTTGTGATTTGTTGCAATGCCTCTACTGCTGCTGACTTCATTTGGTACTTGTTAGTGGATCTTTTAGCCTTAAATTTTGTCTTAACCATGTGAAATGTATGACTAATTGGGTTGAGATCTGGTGATTGACTCAACCATTGCAAAATACTAAACTTCTTTGTCTTAAAAAAACCTCCTGGGTTATTTTTGCAGTTTGTTTTGGGTCATTATTGTCCATCTGTACTGTGAAGTGCTGTCCTATCAACCTTGCTGCATTTGGTTGAAGTCTTCTTCTTTATGGTAGACTTAAAAACTGAAGCACTTACTTCCTGGATAGTGTTCTTCAGTATCTGAATATTTCTGGATCTAGCTATAGATAGACAGACAGACATAATTGCAGGTGCTTCTCACAAAATTAAAATATCATTAAAACGTTAATTTATTTCAGTTCAGCTCTTCAACACAAAAAGTAAAACTCATATATTATATTGAGTCATTACAGAGTGATCTATTTTAAGCCTTTATTTTTGTTAATGTTGATGATTATGGCTTACAGCCAATGAAAACCCAAATGTCATTATCTCAGTAAATTAGAATACTTCATAACATCAGCTTGAAAAACAATTTTAAAATCCAAAATGTTTGCCTACCGAAAGGTATGTTCAGTAAATGCACTCAGTACTTGGTTGGGGCTCCTTTTGCATCAATTACTGCATCAATGCAATGTGGCATGGAGGCAATCAGCCTGTGGCACTGCTGAGGTGTTATGGAAGCCCAGGTTGCTTTGATAACATCCTTCAGCTCGTCTGCATTGTTGGGTCTGGTGTCTCTCATCTTCCTCTTGACAATACCCCATAAATTCTCTATTGGGTTAAGGTCAGGAGAGTTTTCTGACCAATCAAGCACAGTGACACTGTTGTTTTTAAACTATGTATTGGTACTTTGGCAATGTGGACAGGTGCCAAGTCTTGCTGGAGAATAAAATTTCTGTCTCCAAAAAAGTTGTCGGCAGAGGGGAGCATGAAGTGCTGTAAAATTTCATGCTAGACAGTTGCGCTGACTTTGGTCTTGATAATACATAGTGGACCTACATCAGCAGATAGCATGGCTCCCCAAACCATCACTGATTGTGGAAACTTCACACTAGACCTCAAGCAGCTTGGATTGTCATTTGATTTCCAAATGAAATATAAAATGTACTTTCATCTGAAAACAACACCTTGGACCATTGAGCAAGAGTCCAGTTTTTTTTCTCCTTGATCCAAGTAAGATGCTTCTGGTATTGTCGATTGCACATTAGTGGCTTGACACAAGGAATGCAACACTTGTAGCCCATGTCCTGGATACGTCTGAGTGTGGTGACTACAGCAGCAGTCCACTCTTTGTGAATTTCCCTTAAATTTTTGAATGACCTTTTCTTAACAATCCTTTCGAGGCTGCGGGTATCCCAGTTGCTTGTGCATCTTTTTCTACCACACCTTTTCCTTCCACTCAACTTTTCATTAATATACTTCGATACAGCACTCTGTGAACGGCCAGCTTCTTTAGCAATGACCTTTTGTGGCTTATCCTCCTTGTGGAGTGTGTCAATGACTGCCTTCTGTGTTATGAACTGGTGGCCTAGGAGCAGCATGAGACGTACCCTGGAGAAGGTGGTACCTGTACTGACCGCAGACCCTGAACTTAACACCGCAACTAGAAGTAGCCGTGGAATGTACCTAACACTTCCTAGACATCTCGACACAGCCGGAGGACTAAATAACCCTAGAGATAGAAAAGGGAAAACTATTTTGCCTCAGAGAAAATCCCCAAAGAATAGACAGCCCCCCACAAATATTGACTGTGAGAGGAGAGGGAAATAACATAAGCAGACTGAAATCAGGATTTAGCAAAGGAGGCCACTCTAGCTAAATAGAAAGGATAGGACAGAGTACTAAGCGGTCAGTATAAAAACACTAAAAAATATCCACCACAGAAAATACAAAATCTCCACAACTAACTAAAGGCATGGAGGGTATATCTGCATCTCCAGAGATACCAGCTTGGCTAAACAAATCCTTATACAGACCAAGCAGGACAAGACAAAACATGGAAAAGAACTGAACAATAAGGCCCACAGCGTGTGGACTGCAAAAATCAAAGCCAGAACTTATCTTTGTTGAAAAGAACAGCAAAGCAGGAGAGACCAGGAAGGAATGTGAATCCTCCAGGAACAATGGACAACTGGCACTGACTAAAGGGTCAAGCAAGACTAAATAGCCCAGTCCGAATTGCAATAAGTGGACACACCTGATGAATGCTGCGATCCAAAGACAGCAGCGCTACCACTTATAACCACCGGAGGGAGCCCAAGAGCAGAATTCACAACAGTACCCCCCCTTGAGGAGGGGTCACCGAACCCTCACCAGAGCCCCCAGGCCGATCAGGACGAGCCAAATGAAAGGCACAAACCAAATCGTCAGCATGAACATCGGAGGCAATAACCCAAGAATTATCCTCCTGACCATAACCCTTCCATTTGACAAGATACTGAAGCTTCCGCCTCGAAAAATGAGAATCCAAAATCTTCTCAACCACATACTCCAATACTCCAACTCCCCATCAATCAACACCGGGGCAGGAGGATCAGCAGAGGGAAAAACGGGCACCACATATTTCCGCAACAAAGATCTATGAAAAACATTATGGATGGAGAAAGAGGCTGGAAGGGCCAAACGAAAAGACATTGGATTGATAATCTCAAAAATCCTATAAGGACCAATACACTGAGGCTTAAACTTAGGGGAAGAAACCTTCATAGGAACATGACGGGAAGACAACCAGACCAAATCCCCAACCCGAAGCCGGGAACCAACTGTCATGATTCCAATGGCAGGGAATCACAAAAGGACAAGCACCAACGAGCTCTAGGGTGATGGAACCTGAGCTGACCGCGACCCTAAACCTGAACACACAAATAACAATAGCCGGGGAACGTGCCTACGTTGATCCTAGACGTCTCGCACCAGCCGAAGATCTAACTTCCCCTATTAGAAGAAACACAGACCTCTCTTGCCTCCAGAGAAACTCCCCACAGAAATAGCAGCCCCCCACATATAATGACGGTGAAATGAGAGGAAGGCACATACACAGTATGAAAACAGATTCAGCAAAATGAGGCCCGCTAAAACTAGATAGCAGAGGATACAAAAGTAAACTGTGCGGTCAGCAAAAAACCCTTCAAAAAACCATCCTGTAATTACTTGAACTCATGTTCCAACTCATGGAACATGAGGAGCAATTACAGCCCGCTAGAGCAACCAGCAGCAAAGAAACACGTCAATGCAAGCAGGACAAGACAAAAATAAAGCAAACGTGGAACAAGAAAATCAAAAACTTAGCTTGTCCTGAAGATTACTGAGGCCAGAAGCTGAGGTAACAAAACACTCTAATAACCTTGATAGCCGGCCAGGAAATGACAAGAAGGCCCGGTTAAATAGGAAACTCCCAAATCCTAATAGAACAGGTGGACACCAGAGACAGCAGAACACAAATCACCCAGTACCATCAGTAACCACCAGAGGGAGCCCAAAAACAGAACTCACAACAGTACCCCCCCTTGAGGAGGGGTCACCGAACCCTCACGAGAACCACCAGGGCGACCAGGATGAGCCCTATGAAAAGCGCGGACCAAATCATCAGCATGAACATCAGAGGCAACCACCCAAGAATTATCCTCCTGACCATAACCCTTCCACTTGACCAAATATTGGAGTTTCTGTCTGGAAACACGAGAATCCAAGATCTTCTCCTCAACATACTCCAATTCTCCCTCCACCAGCACCGGAGCAGGAGGCTCAAGCGAAGGAACAACAGGTACCTCATACCTCCGCAACAACGACCGATGGAACACATTATGAATAGCAAACGATGCCGGGAGATCCAAACGAAACGACACAGGGTTAAGAATTTCCAAGATCTTATAAGGACCGATGAACCGAGGCTTGAACTTAGGAGAAGAGACCTTCATAGGAACAAAACGAGAAGACAACCACAGCAAGTCCCCAACACGAAGTCGAGGACCCACGCGGCGACGGCGATTAGCAAACTGCTGAGCCTTCTCCTGGGACAACTTCAAATTGTCTACCACATGACTCCAAATCTGATGCAACCTATCCACCACCATGTCCACTCCAGGACAATCAGAAGGCTCCACCTGACCAGAGGAAAAACGAGGATGAAACCCCGAATTACAAAAGAAAGGAGAAACCAAGGTAGCAGAACTAGCCCGATTATTAAGGGCAAACTCGGCCAGCGGCAAAAAGGTAACCCAGTCATCCTGATCAGCAGAAACAAAACACCTCAAATAAGTTTCCAAGGTCTGATTAGTTCGCTCCGTCTGGCCATTCGTCTGAGGGTGGAATGCAGACGAAAAGGACAAATCAATGCCCATCTTAGCACAGAACGTCCGCCAAAATCTAGACACAAACTGGGATCCCCTGTCAGAAACGATGTTCTCCGGAATCCCATGCAAACGAACCACGTTCTGAAAAAACAGAGGGACCAACTCAGAGGAGGAAGGCAACTTAGGCAAGGGTACAAGATGAACCATTTTAGAAAAGCGGTCACACACAACCCAGATGACGGACATTTTTTGAGAGACAGGGAGATCCGAAATAAAGTCCATGAAAATGTGCGTCCAAGGCCTCTTCGGGATAGGCAAAGGTGACAACAATCCACTGGCTCGAGAACAGCAAGGCTTAGCCCGAGCACAAACCTCACAAGACTGCACAAAAGAACGCACATCCCTCGACAAGGAAGGCCACCAAAAAGACCTGGCCACCAAGTCTCTAGTACCAAATATTCCAGGATGACCTGCCAACGCAGAAGAATGGACCTCGGAGATGACTCTACTGGTCCAACTATCCGGAACAAACAGTCTCTCAGGCGGACAACGATCAGGTTTACCCGCCTGAAACTCCTGCAAAGCACGTCGCAAGTCTGGGAAGACAGCCGACAAAATCACCCCATCCCTAAGGATACCAGTGGGCTCAGAATTTCCAGGGGAGTCAGGCACAAAACTCCTAGAAAGAGCATCCGCCTTCACATTCTTTGAACCTGGCAGGTATGAAACCACAAAATTGAAACGAGAGAAAAACAGTGACCAACGAGCCTGTCTAGGATTCAGACGCCTGGCAGACTCAAGGTAAATCAGATTTTTGTGATCAGTCAAGACCACCACATGATGTCTAGCACCCTCCAGCCAATGACGCCACTCCTCAAATGCCCACTTCATGGCCAAAAGTTCCCGATTACCCACATCATAATTCCGCTCAGCGGGCGAAAATTTTCTAGAAAAGAACGCACATGGCTTCATCACCGAGCAATCAGAGCTTCTCTGTGACAAAACCGCCCCCGCTCCAATCTCGGAAGCATCAACCTCAACTTGGAAAGGAAGCGAAACATCAGGCTGACGCAATACAGGAGCAGAAGAAAACCGGCGTTTAAGTTCCTGAAAGGCCTCCACAGCCGCAGGAGACCAATCAGCAACATCAGCACCCTTCTTAGTCAAATCCGTCAAAGGCTTAACAACACTAGAAAAATTAGTTATAAAACGACGATAGAAATTAGCAAAGCCCAAGAACTTCTGTAGACTCTTAAGAGATGTAGGCTGCGTCCAGTCACAAATAGCCTGAACCTTGACGGGATCCATCTCAATAGTAGAAGGGGAAAAAATATACCCCAAGAAAGAAATCTTCTGGACTCCAAAGAGACACTTTGATCCCTTTACAAACAAGGAATTAGCCCGCAGGACCTGAAACACCTTCCTGACCTGCTGAACATGAGACTCCCAGTCATCAGAAAAAACCAAAATATCATCCAAATACACAATCATAAATTTATCAAGATATTCACGGAAAATATCGTACATAAAGGACTGGAAGACTGAAGGAGCATTAGAAAGTCCGAAAGGCATTACCAAATACTCAAAATGGCCCTCAGGCGTATTAAATGCGGTTTTCCACTCATCACCTTGCTTTATTCGTATAAGATTATACGCACCCCGAAGATCAATCTTAGTGAACCATTTAGCCCCCTTAATGCGAGCAAACAAATCAGTCAACAAAGGCAAAGGATACTGATATTTTACGGTAATCTTATTCAAAAGACGATAATCTATACAAGGCCTCAAGGACCCATCTTTTTTGGCCACAAAAAAAAAACCTGCTCCCAAAGAGGACGAAGATGGACGGATATGTCCCTTTTCCAAGGACTCCTTAACATAATCCCGCATAGCAGTATGCTCTGGCACTGACAGATTGAACAAACGACCTTTAGGAAATTTACTACCAGGAATTAAATCTATAGCACAATCGCAATCCCTGTGAGGAGGAAGCGAACTGAGCTTAGGCTCCTCAAAAACATCCTGATAATCAGACAAAAATACAGGAACCTCAGAAGGAGTAGATGAAGCAATAGAAATCGGAGGTGCATCATCATGAACCCCCTGACATCCCCAGCTTAACACAGACATTGTTTTCCAGTCAAGGACTGGATTATGAGTTTGTAACCATGGCAGACCAAGTACTAGAACATCATGTAAATTATACAATACCAGGAAGCGAATCACCTCCTGATGAACGGGAGTCATACGCATGGTCACTTGTGTCCAGTACTGAGGTTTATTCATAGCTAAAGGTGTAGAGTCAATTCCCTTCAAAGGAATAGGGACTTCCAGAGGCTCAAGACTAAACCCACATCGCTTGGCAAATGACCAATCCATAAGACTCAGGGCAGCGCCTGAATCTACATAGGCATCGACGGAAATGGATGATAATGAACAAATCAGAGTCACAGACAGAATGAACTTAGACTGTAACGTACTAATGGCAACAGACTTATCAACCTTTTTTGTGCGTTTAGAGCATGCTGATATAACATGAGCTGAATCACCACAATAAAAGCACAACCCATTTTTCCGCCTATAGTTTTGCCGTTCACTTCTAGACTGAACTCTATCACATTGCATTGTCTCAAGTGCCTGTTCAGAAGACACCGCCAAATGGTGCACAGGTTTGCGCTCCCGTAAACGCCGATCAATCTGAATAGCCATAGTCATAGACTCATTCAGACCTGTAGGCGCAGGGAACCCCACCATAACATCTTTAATGGCCTCAGAAAGGCCATCTCTAAACTTTGCAGCCAGGGCGCACTCATTCCACTGAGTAAGCACTGACCATTTCCGAAATTTCTGACAATATATTTCTGCTTCATCTTGCCCCTGAGAGAGAGCTAATAAAGCTTTTTCAGCCTGAATCTCTTGGTTAGGTTCCTCATAGAGCAAACCCAATGCCAGAAAAAACGCATCCACATTAAGCAACGCAGGATCCCCTGGTGCCAATGCAAATGCCCAATTTTGAGGGTCACCCCGCAGGAAAGATATAATAATATTAACCTGCTGAGCAGGGTCTCCAGAAGAGCGAGATTTCAAAGAAAGGAACAACTTGCAATTATTCCTAAAATTCTGAAAACTAGATCTATCTCCAGCAAAGAACTCTGGAATAGGAATTCTAGGTTCAGACATAGGAGCATGTACAACAAAATCTTGTATATTTTGAACCTTAGCAGCAAGATTATTCAGGCTGGAAGCTAAACTCTGGACGTCCATGACAAACAGCTAAGGTCAGAGCCATTCAAGGATTAAGAGGAGGAAAAAAAAAATCAGCCAGGCTGCAATTAAGGCTAGGCAGCAACCTCAGAGGAGAAAAAAAAAAAAAAAAACTTCCTCAGACTACTTTTCCTCCTACTTCAGCCCAAACTTTGTGGCCGGCTATACTGTCATGATTCCAATGGCAGGGAATCACAAAAGGACAAGCACCAACGAGCTCTAGGGTGATGGAACCTGAGCTGACCGCGACCCTAAACCTGAACACACAAATAACAATAGCCGGGGAACGTGCCTACGTTGATCCTAGATGTCTCGCACCAGCCGAAGATCTAACTTCCCCTATTAGAAGAAACACAGACCTCTCTTGCCTCCAGAGAAACTCCCCACAGAAATAGCAGCCCCCCACATATAATGACGGTGAAATGAGAGGAAGGCACATACACAGTATGAAAACAGATTCAGCAAAATGAGGCCCGCTAAAACTAGATAGCAGAGGATACAAAAGTAAACTGTGCGGTCAGCAAAAAACCCTTCAAAAAACCATCCTGTAATTACTTGAACTCATGTTCCAACTCATGGAACATGAGGAGCAATTACAGCCCGCTAGAGCAACCAGCAGCAAAGAAACACGTCAATGCAAGCAGGACAAGACAAAAATAAAGCAAACGTGGAACAAGAAAATCAAAAACTTAGCTTGTCCTGAAGATTACTGAGGCCAGAAGCTGAGGTAACAAAACACTCTGATAACCTTGATAGCCGGCCAGGAAATGACAAGAAGGCCCGGTTAAATAGGAAACTCCCAAATCCTAATAGAACAGGTGGACACCAGAGACAGCAGAACACAAATCACCCAGTACCATCAGTAACCACCAGAGGGAGCCCAAAAACAGAACTCACAACACCAACACACCGGCGACGGTTAGCAAAACGCTGAGCCTCCTCCTGAGACAACACCAAATTGTCCACATGAGCCCAAATTTGCTGCAACCTGTCAACCACAGAGTCCACCCCAGGACAATCAGAAGGCTCAACCTGCCCTGAAGAAAAACGAGGATGAAAACCAGAATTACAAAAGAAAGGTGAAACCAAGGTAGCAGAACTAGCCCGATTATTAAGGGCAAACTCGGCCAATGGCAAGAAAGTCACCCAATCATCCCGATCAGCAGACAAAAAAGCATCTCAAATAAGTTTCCAAAGTCTGATTAGTTCGCTCGGTTTGGCAATTTGTCTGAGGATGAAATGCGGAAGAAAAAGACAAATCGATGCCCAGCCTAGCACAAAAGGCTCGCCAAAACCTAGAAACAAAACTGGGAACCTCTATCGGACACAATATTCTCCAGAATGCCATGCAAAAACGAACCACATGCTGAAAGAACAACGGAACCAAATCAGAAGAGGAAGGCAATTTAGGCAAAGGTACCAAATGAACCATCTTAGAAAACCGGTCACAAACCACCCAGATAACCGACATACTCTGGGAAACCGGAAGATCTGAAATAAAATCCATAGAAATATGCGTCCAAGGCCTCTCAGGGACAGGCAAAGGCAAAAGCAACCCACTAGCGCGGGAACAGCAAGGCTTGGTCCGCGCACAAGTCCCACAGGACTGCACAAAGGAACGCACATCCCATGAAAAAGAAGGCCACCAAAAGGACCTACCAACCAAATCTCTGGTACCGAAAATCCCAGGATGGCCAGCCAACACAGAACAATGAACCTCAGAAATCACTTTACTAGTCCATCTGTCAGGAACAAACAGTTTCCCCACTGGACAGTGGTCAGGTTTATCAGCCTGAAATTCCTGAAGAACCCGTCGTAAATCAGGGGAGATGGCAGAAAGAATCACCCCTTCCTTCAGAATGCCGACTGGCTCAAGGACCCCAGGAGAATCAGGCAAAAAGCTCCTAGAGAGGGCATCCGCCTTAACATTCTTAGAACCCGGAAGATACGAGACCACAAAAATCAAAACGAGAGAAAAACAGGGACCATCGGGCCTGTCTAGGATTCAGCCGTTTGGCAGACTCGAGATAAATCAGATTATTATGATCGGTCAAGACCACAATACGGTGCTTGGCCCCCTCAAGCCAATGTCGCCACTCCTCAAATGCCCACTTCATAGCCAACAACTCACGATTGCCGACATCATAATTGCGTTCCCCAGGCGAAAACTTTTGAGAAAAGAAGGCACACGGTTTCATCATGGAACCATCAGAATTCCTCTGAGACAAAACAGCCCATGCCCCAATCTCAGAAGCGTCAACCTCAACCTGAAATGGAAGAGAAACATCCGGCTGACGCAACATAGGGGCAGAAGTAAATCGGCGTTTAAGCTCCTGAAAGGCAGAAACAGCCGCAGAGGACCAATTCGCCACATCAGCGCCTTTCTTAGTCAAATCGGTCAGGGGTTTAACCACACTGGAGAAGTTGGCAATGAAACGGCGATAAAAATTAGCAAAGCCCAAAAATTTCTGAAGGCTTTTCACGGATGTGGGCTGGATCCAATCATGAATGGCCTGAACCTTAACCGGATCCATATCTATAGATGAGGGAGAAAAAATGAAGCCAAAAAAAGAAACCTTCTGTACTCCAAAGAGGCACTTAGACCCCTTCACAAACAAAGCATTATCACGAAGGATCTGAAATACCATCCTGACTTGTTGCACATGAGACTCCCAATCATCTGCAAAAATCAAAATATCATCCAAATATACAATCATGAATTTATCAAGATAATTCCGAAAGATATCATGCATGAAGGACTGAAACACAGATGGAGCATTAGAGAGCCCGAATGGCATCACAAGGTATTCAAAATGGCCTTCGGGCGTATTAAACGCAGTTTTCCATTCGTCACCCTGCTTAATACGAACAAGATTATATGCCCCTCGAAGATCAATCTTAGTAAACCAACTAGCCCCTTAATCCTAGCAAACAAATCAGAAAGCAAAGGCAAAGGGTATTGGAATTTGACCGTGATCTTATTCAAGAGGCGATAATCAATACAGGGTCTCAAGGAGCCATCCTTCTTGGCAACAAAAAAAAAAACCTGCTCCCAATGGTGAAGAAGATGGCCGAATTTGCCCCTTCTCCAAAGACTCCTTAACATAGCTCCGCATGGCGGCATGTTCTGGCACAGACAGGTTGAAAAGTCGGCCCTTAGGGAACTTACAGCCTGGAATCAAGTCAATCGCACAATCACAGTCCCTGTGCGGTAGAAGGGAACTGGACTTGGGCTCATCAAATACATCCTGAAAATCAGACAAAAACTCAGGAATTTCAGAAGAAGGGGAGGAGGCAATTGACATCAAAGGAACGTCACCATGAACCCCCTGACAACCCCAACTAATCACAGACATAGATTTCCAATCTAATACCGGATTATGCACCTGTAACCATGGGAAACCCAGCACAATAGCATCATGCAAATTATGCAACACCAGAAAACGACAATCTTCCTGATGGGCTGGCGCCATGCACATGGTCAGCTGTGTCCAAAACTGAGGTTTATTTTTAGCCAATGGTGTAGCATCAATGCCCCTCAAAGGAATAGGACTCTGCAAAGGCTGCAAGGGGAAACCACAACGTCTGGCAAATTCTAAGTCCATTAAGTTTAAAGCGGCGCCTGAATCCACAAACGCCATGACTGAAAATGATGACAATGAACAGATCAGGGTCACAGATAACAGAAATTTAGGTTGTACAGTACTGATGGTAACGGAACTAGCGATTCTCTTGGTACGCTTAGGGCAATCAGAAATAACATGAGCAGAATCGCCGCAGTAAAAACACAACCTATTCTGACGTCTGAATCCTTGTCGTTCAGCTCTAGACACTATACTATCACACTGCATAGGCTCAGGACTCCGCTCGGAAGACAATGACATAGTGTGCACAACTCTGCGCTCGCGCAAGCGCCGATCAATCTGAATGGCCAGAGACATAGAATCACTCAGACCAGCAGGCGTGGGGAACCCCACCATAACATCTTTAACGGATTCAGAAAGACCCTTTCTGAAAATTGCTGCCAAGGCATCCTCATTCCATTTAGTCAGCACAGACCATTTTCTAAATTTCTGGCAATACGATTCTGCCGCTTCTTGACCCTGACACAGGGCCAACAAGGTCTTCTCAGCATGATCCACTGAATTAGGTTCATCATACAATAACCCTAGCGCCTGGAAAAAGGTGTCTACATCAAGCAAAGCCGGATTCCCAGATTCCAGGGAAAATGCCCAATCCTGAGGATCACCACGCAGCAGAGATATGACTATCTTAACCTGCTGGATGGAATCACCAGAGGAACGGGGTTTCAGAGCAAAAAACAGTTTACAGTTATTTTTAAAGCTCAAAAATTTGGACCTGTCCCCAAAAAACAAATCAGGAGTTGGAATTCTAGGCTCTAAAACCGGAGTCTGAACGATATAATCGGAAATACCCTGTACTCTAGCAGCAAGTTGATCCACACGAGAAGCCAATCCCTGAACATCCATGCCAGCACCAAACTCCCGAGCCACCCAGAGGTAAAGAGGGAAAAAAAACACAACAGACTACAGAAAAAAAATGGCTCAGCAATTTCCTTCCCTTCTTCTGAGATGCGATTAACTCATTGTGGGCCAGTTGTACTGTTATGAACTGGTGGTCTAGGAGCAGCATGAGACGTACCCTGGAGAAGGTGGTACCTGTACTGACCGCAGACCCTGAACTTAACACCGCAACTAGAAGTAGCCGTGGAATATACCTAACACTTCCTAGACATCTCGACACAGCCGGAGGACTAAATAACCCTAGAGATAGAAAAGGGAAAACTATCTTGCCTCAGAGAAAATCCCCAAAGAATAGACAGCCCCCCACAAATATTGACTGTGAGAGGAGAGGGAAATAACATACGCAGACTGAAATCAGGATTTAGCAAAGGAGGCCACTCTAGCTAAATAGAAAGGATAGGACAGAGTGCTAAGCGGTCAGTATAAAAACACTAAAAAATATCCACCACAGAAAATACAAAATCTCCACAACTAACTAAAGGCATAGAGGGTATATCTGCATCTCCAGAGATACCAGCTTGGCTAAACAAATCCTTATACAGACCAAGCTGGGCAAGACAAAACATGGAAAAGAACTGAACAATAAGGCCCACAGCGTGTGGACTGCAAAAATCAAAGCCAGAACTTATCTTTGTTGAAAAGAACAGCAAAGCAGGAGAGACCAGGAAGGAATGTGAATCATCCAGGAACAATGGACAACTGGCACTGACTAAAGGGTCAAGCAAGACTAAATAGCCCAGTCCGAATTGCATTAAGTGGACACACCTGACGAATGCTGCGATCCAAAGACAGCAGCGCTACCACTTATAACCACCGGAGGGAGCCCAAGAGCAGAATTCACAACACTTCTGGACACCTGTCAAGTCAACAGTCTTCCCCATGATTGTGGAGCCTACTGAAACAGACTAAGGGGCCGATAATTAACTTTTTGATGATATTCTAATTTTGTGAGATGTACCTATAAGTCCCTCAGATGTAGACAGTATTGTCATGGATGAGACAAGTTTTATATTTATGTAATATTATACATAATATTTCACTTATATTCCACTAGATGGATAAAGAAAACAATGAATTTACAGTTCAGGCATATTAACAGAAAAATGCCACAATACAAAGATAATGGCAATATTACTGCTCAGGAAGAATAAACACAGAGATCTAATTGGTATTGTTGGGCGGACTCCTGGATGTTCGGGTCCAGCACGTTCAGCTAAACAGTAAAAAAAATTATGATTGAAGTACCATTCAGGTACCAGAACAGTACCCACACCCCATTCACTTGAATGGGAGCCCAAACTGTCAGTTTTTGCCACTGGTGGCTGGGCGGCCGCGCATGCGCTGCATCACATCACCCGGCGTGCAATGTTTGGCATTTCATTGGTCAATGATTGTATAAATATGTACGCCCTGTGTTAGATTGTATACGCCCCCCCGGAAGAAGGCAAACGCCGAAACGCGCATAGGGATCAGGAAGCACATTAGGTATGAGGAGCCCTGCATATATTTGATAATACTCGCTTGCTTGGTGTATGCATATTTGATTTTCTCAGCACTACGGCACTTTTTTTGGTTTTTTGGTGGTGCCTGATATAAGTGATTCCTAATTGGGATACACTTATTGTGTAGGTTATTTTTAGCACTATTGCACTTTGTGGTTTTGTTTACACTTTGTGAAATTGTGGTAATAACATATTTTTTGCACATTTTTTGCACTGTTGCACATGTTGACAGGATTTATTTAATATTTGTCACAATATCATGCACTATAGTGTATGACCTTTTTAGAGTGTTTTTTTAGAGAGTTTTTTCACGATTTTGCATATACTGTATCTAATATATAATTGCCTAGAATACTACTTCCTGCAATTTGTGCCAACTTCCGTGGCTCTGTCCGGAGCTAATGTCCGGAGCTAATGTCCGGAGCTAATGTCCGGAGATTAATTGCCTAGAATACTACTTCCTGCAATTTGTGCCAACTTCCGTGGCTTTGTCCGGAGCTAATGTCCGGAGCTAATGTCCGGAGCTAATGTCCGGAGATTAATTGCCTAGAATACTACTTCCTGCAATTTGTGCCAACTTCCGTGGCTTTGTCCGGAGCTAATGTCCGGAGCTAATGTCCGGAGCTAATGTGCGGAGATAATGTCCGGAGCTAATGTCCGGAGCTAATGTCCGGAGCTAATGTCCCAAGATAAGTGACGTCAACAGTGTCCAGTGTCTGATTGGTTGCCGCCTGCTGCGAGCGACCAATCAGAAACGTGCCGTACTGTGACACACTCCGCCCGCCATTTTGGTGTGATTTTTGAATTTTTACCTCACAGCAAGTTTCTACTGCGTGGAGGCGGGCCCAGTGACGTTGCTCTTCAAGCTCCTGCCGAATTTCGTCAAAAAAATGATAATACCATTTACCAAAACTATATATATTTAGTTGTGAAGTGGTTCAGTGACATTTTCACACCAATTTTGAACTTTTGTTTGGTGTTTTCTCCATATACTGCCTATTATTTTTGTTCTTTCTTACTATTATTTATTAATTATATTATTCTTACATTTGAATAAATAAAGTATATATGGATTCTAGACTCCCGATTCTTTAGAATCGGGCTGCCATCTAGTATATTTATATTTGTATATATTTCTTTATGCATTACCTAGCATTATATATCATTATATATTATATTATTAATTGTTGGGTTTTTCCTTATACCTTTATTATATGTACTTCTTTTATCAGCTGTAAACTATTTTAATACATTTATAATTGTGGGATTGATGTCACCTTTGCATAGTCCGCTGACATCAAGTCCACTTCTCATTCCTCAGTGGTTCTCAGCCTGGACAGTCACATTTGTTGTTTATTATTTTATGTTTTTTACAGAAGACGATGGCTTCAATGGAATAGGATTTTAATGAGTATTACTGTGTTTGTTATTTTTAAATAAAAATGGAAATGTGTATTTTTTAATTTCAAATAAAAGATTTTATACTTGCTGTGTGTTTATTTAGATTATACCTATTGGATTAGTAATGGATAGGTGTCTTATATACACCTCTACTAAGCCGTGGGCTTGATATCAATGGACAATACAAAGGTGACATTAACCCCACAAATATGAACCCCACTTGCCACCAAAACAGGGCAATTGGCAAGAGGCAGGCAAAGCAAAAGAATTGTCGCATCTAATATATGTACCAGCTGTCAGTTTTGCCTGGCTGGTGATCCAAAAGACAAAACCCACGTTATTTTTTTAAAATTATTGTTTATTTTTTTAATTTATTTATTTAGCTGACGACTGATGAATACTCCCATCAGCCACTGCCTGCTCTCGCTGTTGGGAGCAGTAGTCTCATCAGCCGACACCAGTGGCCACAGGTAAACTTTTTACCTTCAGTCACAGCTGAGGGCTCATGCTGTCATTTGATAGCATGGGAACCATAGCTGTCTGATTGGCGGTAATGATTATACATCAGAAGCAGTGTTTGCCGTGCAGTCATACACATGACCGCGCGAAAAACACTGGGTGTTCAGGCGGCCGAACCCGACCAGTAACATGGACTTCCTGATGAAGTCAGTGTTCAGTGTCTGTGCCTGAAGAGTAGGTATTCAGTATGGATGACAAACTTTACTGTTCGGGTTTGCCCATCTCTAGCAATTGGACAGTAATAATGTGATGTCAAACAGCAAAGATGAAGTTCAGTATCAGGTTCCCTGATGTTACTGTGATGTCAAAGTACTACTTTAGTCATGATCATAATGTATTACAACATAAAAATCATAATAGCCTCAATTCATAATTGTCTTGGTACCTTGTACTTGAAGTAAAAAAAATTCTAAGAGTGATTTTATGTTTGTGCCTTATTCATTATTTAATTTGTGCTTGTGATTAAGTTAACTTTACTTGGTTTAATCTGTTTTGTTTTGTTTGGCATTATAAGTGTGATTTTCCTTACCCAGTGGTTTTAACCTAATTCATAATTTGCAACTTTTTAACATGTTACCACAATCTTGTGCAATTATATTTCAGTAGCCTAGTGGAGTACAAAACCTGCCTTGTTATTATTGTACAGTTGAAGACAAATGTGTGACATTTTAAAGGATCATGCGACTTCTTTTTCTAGAATGGGGAAGAAAAGGCAAAGAAGGAAAATAGAATTTTAGATTTTGCACAAAATTTATCAAAAGAGTGTAGCATTTTGATGAATTTGGTGCAAATGATAGATTGAGTTCTATATATTGTCAAACAGTGATGTCACATTAAAAAGACAATAAACCCTGTTTACTCAGAGGAAAAGGTCAAAGCATTTAGTGTGCTACAGGACAATTTCAAAAAACAGAAATAATAAAAATAGTGATGTCACAGCTAATGATTAGTGATGAGTGAGTGTTCTCATCATTACTCATTACACGCTCGAGTATCAGTGTGCTCGGAATGCTCGTTACTCGGCGAGTATTTTTTATGCTTGAGAAGGATCTCATATCCCCCCCCAGCATGTTTGCCACTTTTTAGAGACCCAATAAAAATGTGGGGATTAATGATTAATTTAACCCCTTCATGACCGGGGGATTTTTCGTTTTTCCGTGTTCGTTTTTCGCTCCCCTCCTTCCCAGAGCCATAACTTTTTTATTTTTCTGTCAATTTGGCCATGTGAGGGCTTATTTTTTGCGGGACGAGTTGTACTTTTGAACGACATCATTGGTTTTAGCATGTCGTGTACTAGAAAACGGGAAAAAAATTCCAAGTGCGGTGAAATTGCAAAAAAAGTTTTTTGTTTGGCTTTTTTGCTAGGTTCACTAAATGCTAAAACTGACCTGCCATTATGATTCTCCAGGTCATTACGAGTTCATAGACACCAAACATGACTAGGTTATTTTTTATCTAAGTGGTGAAAAAAAATTCCAAACTTTGCTAAAAAAATTGTGCCATTTTCCGATACTCGTAGCGTCTCCATTTTTCATCATCTGGGGTCGGTTGAGGGCTTATTTTTTGCGTGCCGAGATGACGTTTTTAATGATAGCATTTTGGTGCAGATACGTTCTTTTGATCGCCCGTTATTGCATTTTAATGCAATGTCGCGGCGACCAAAAAAAGTAATTCTGGCGTTTCGAATTTTTTTCCCGCTACGCTGTTTAGCGATCAGGTTAATACTTTTTTTTACTTGATAGATCGGGCGATTCTGAGCGCGGCGATACCAAATATGCGTAGATTTGATATTTTTTTTATTAATTTATTTTGATTGGGGCGAAAGGGGGGTGATTTAAACTTTTATGTTTTTTTTATTTTTTTCACATTTTTTTTTACTTTTTTTTTAACTTTTGCCATGCTTCAATAGCCTCCATGAGAGGCTAGAAGCAGGCATAGCACGATCGGCTCTGCTACATAGCAGCGATCTGCTGATCGCTGCTATGTAGCAGAATTGCACGTGTGCTGTGAGCGCCGACCACAGGGTGGCGCTCACAGCGACGGGCAATCAGTAACCATAGAGGTCTCAAGGACCTCTATGGTTACCATTCACAAGCATCGCCGACCCCCGATCATGTGACGGGGTCGGCGATGACGTCATTTCCGGCCGCCCGGCCGGAAGCGGTAGTTAAATGCCGCTGTCTGCGTTTGACAGCGGCATTTAACTAGTTAATAGGTGCGGGCAGATCGCGATTCTGCCCGCGCCTATTACGGGCACATGTCAGCTGTTCAAAACAGCTGACATGTCCCGGCTTTGGTGCGGGCTCACCGCGGAGCCTTGCATCAAAGCAGGGGAGCCGGCATCGGACGGTATAGTACGTCCGATGCCGGTAAGGGGTTAATGATAATCAATGGTAAAACTGCTGTTAGTAGCACTTAGGGAGAGATTGTGCTGAAGGGATCGTGTAGGACACGATAGGGTGAATTGCAAGTCCTTTATGCTGCAGTCAGCAACTCTTACCAAAACCCCTGACTCAGACCTTTCAGGAAAACTCTCAAAGGTCTGGGACACTTTTCTAAACCTGAGGCCCTTATGTGCAGGGTACTCTGAGAAGGAGGGAAAAGTTTTGGAATATACTGAAGGACTACCTTGGTGACCGTGCCAGCATCCTTCGTGATTCCTCTGTGCCTTACAACAATTGGGTAGAAAGGGAAGGAGAAAACGGACTACTTGTAGGAAAGTGCATACTCAAATGTATAAAAAGTATATAATTTTATTAAGCAAGAAGACAACAAGCAAAAATCAACATAAAAACATTTACACACATACAAAAAGGTCCCTGACCTGAGTACCCAACACAGTGCATGGTCAGATATATAACAGTATAACGATATAATGAAGTGATACTCTATAATACCTAAATTTCGATAAAAAAACAGTGCATGTGCCTGTAGGTAATGAGGTAGTAAAGAATGAACAAACCCACAAGAGGGACAAAGAGGTGCATCTCCTAACAATATACAGTGGGGAAAAAAGTATTTAGTCAGCCACCAATTGTGCAAGTTCTCCCACTTAAAAAGATGAGAGAGGACTGTATTTAACATCATAGGTAGACCACAACTATGAGAGTCAAAATGAGAAAACAAATCCAAAAAAATCACTGTGTCTGATTTGGCAAGATTTATTTTGCAAATTATGGTGGAAATAAGTATTTGGTCATTAACAAAAGTTCATCGCAATATTTTGTTATATATCCTTTGTTGGCAATGACAGAGGTCAAACGTTTTCTGTAAGTCTTAACAAGGTTGGCACACACTGTTGGTGGTATGTTGGCCCATTCCTCCACGCAGATCTTCTTTAGAGCAGTGATGTTTTGGACCTGTCGCTGGAATACACAGACTTTCAACTCCCTCCCAAGGTTTTCTATGGGGTTGAGATCTGGAGACTGGCTAGACCACTACAGGACCTTCATATGCTTCTTAGGAAGCCACTCATTCATTGCCCTGGCAGTGTGCTTGGGATCATTATCCTGCTGGAAGACCCATCCACGTTTCATCTTCAATGCCCTTGCTGATGGAAGGAGGTTTGCACTCAAAATCTCATGATACATGGCCCCATTCATTCATTCACGTACAAGAATCAGTCGTCCTGATCCCTTTGCAGAAAAACAGCCCCAAAGCATGATGTTGCCACCCCCATGTTTCACCATAGGCATGGTGCTGTTTGGATGCAACTCAGCAATCTGTCTCCTCAAAACATGATGAGTTTTGTTTCTGCCTAACAGTTCTTCTTTGGTTTCATCAGACCATATGACATTCTTCCAATACTCTTCTGGATAATGTAGAGATAAAGCCTATGTATCAGGGGCTTCCATGGTAAAGCGCGGAGGCAATATGAAGAGGTATCCAAGAAAAAGCAGCCAGCCTATGCGAATATGAAAGTAGGCATAGAAATTAGGAAAGGCTGTAAAGGTAGATAGAGCTGATCCATGTGGCATAATGTGCATAATTAGTCTGCAGCTGGTCTCTCCTGGAGAAGGATACCTACATTCAGAAATTTGTGGACCACTCATGAGTGGATATTATCTCCAATACCACTGAAGATCGTGGGGGTGAAAGCGGAGATGGAAGGACCACTTAGGAGGTCTGGGAGCCGACCAAAGGCCTGTTGCCGTGTCTGGCACGGGTTTGTCATGAGCATGAGCATGACCAGTTCAGGATACCCACTCTTCAATGAAGGGAAAAAAATGTTTTCTGAGGCCCTCCACTACATTTCTTCAAAGGGGTATTGGTGTGTCTCCTAATTTTTGGCATCCCTTGTGCTTGGTGCATTCCCTTTACCATTGTAAGATACCTTATAACGATCCATTTTTGGATTTGTGGCAGCTCTGGTTCCACTCCATTTAAAACTTTTTTCCTTTTGGACAATTGGGGGTTAATGTCAGTTTCTTTCCCCCACTGGCAATCTGGTGTTACTGCAGTGCTGCAGGGTAAACTGGTGCAGGCGGTGACCACTCCCACCATCCTTTATAAGGTTGCCTGATGCATTAGCTGACTGTTGGTGATACATTTTCTTTCTGGAGACCAGCCAAGCAAGAGCAGTTGTCTGGTGTCTGTCACGTCTGGTGATTGGAGTCCAGTTGCTGATGTTAGCAGTGGTGTTCATAAGCTAAGTGCGGTGTTTTTGTTACCATGTCTCTTTGGTGTTTGTCACTTCCCCCTGTGTGTATTATCTCCAGAGGTGATGCTAGTGCTCCTTGACGGCCAGTGCACTAGCCACGGCAGTAATAGGTGACTACTAAGGATGAGGTATCCTGACGGCAGTGGGGGGAAGGACCCGCATAGGGTGTTAGGGGAGTGCAGGGACAGGCTTACATTTGAGCTCAGGTGGTGACCATTCTCCGTTCTCTACAGGTAGGGCCTTCCTCTCACCTTTTCCATCCCGTTGTTTGTGACTTGTGCCATCCGTTGACAGACCACCCATTTGGAAGGGTCACACCGTGACAGACCCACTACATATTAATGAGAAAAAATGCATTTCTGTGGTTTCACCTTCTAGTTGAGGGAAACATTTTAGAAACCAAAAGAGCCATTGGATTCTATTAGTATATGATGAAGTGCCTCATTGTGGGCTTTCAGGTGGTCGTCACATAGGGGGTTTTCACACTGCATACAGGAATTCTCAGCTCGGACAGGAAAGTTTCCACAATAAGCAGAGAAGTTCCTGGTATCCTCCATGTCAGGCTGAGTAAATGCAAAATGCTTCCCTATATTCCCCAGAAGGGTTGATTAAATAACTGTCCTTGATGCTGCTACATTAAACTACTTGCTTTTTTCAAGACTAATTCACATATTTTCTATTCTGTCATAATAATACCACTCTTATCTGCAATTTGTGTAGGGTGAGGTGTGGCAGTAGGTATAACGTATGACAGGCATCTTGTCAGGGATTATTGCCTTATAAATTCTAAGCTTTGCTGCTGATTTTTTCCATGCACTCTTTGACCGGTTCATGTTTCTATGGTGTTTTATACTCAGAAATTCACCAAAGCAGACAAAATTAAAAGACTTACTGTGTCCATTGACAGTTTCTCTGATACATCCGTATGTAAGAGGTAATGGTATGAGACTTTATGCTACTAAAGCAAGAATTACCACTTCTGGACTCTCCAGTTCTTTGTTTCCATCTATTTCTGGGTGGCTCTTGAAGTATGTTTGGGGTTATTGTCCTGCTGGAAGACCTGTGACTTACCATGATGCAAACCCAGCTTTCTGACCCCAGGCACTACATTGCGACTGAAATTCTTTTGGAGTCATCACATTTCAAGGCATTCAGGGTCACAGGCAGCAAAACAACCCCCAAATATCTTTAAACAGACTATCACTTTTTTCACTTTGATCGCTGGTGTAAACATTGCAATGCTTTATATCTGTCAGTTCTTTACTGACAGAAGCATCTTAGATCATGCTCTGAGCATGGTATAAAATTCTTTCCATAGATTGGTGACCCAGGGGTCATCATGACAAACCCTGGTCACCATGACAATGATCGTAAGGAAAAGGGAACCCCTTCTGTCTCTCTGCCTACTAACTGTTGCGATCGCTCTCAATCACAGCATTTAGGGGGTTCAAAAGTCAAGGATGGTGCTGGAACCATCTCTGGCTGTTACTGCAAAAGAATGGTCAGTAGCAGTGCTGAGCATCTGTGGTGATTGGGCGGGAGGTGCTGATCACAGCGACCAGAGTGTGGGGAGTGATGGCATGTGTACCAGCACCTCTTCTCATGTCACTCAGCTGTCAGTAACAGCTGTCGGCACAGAACTGTCACTGCGTGTTTACACGCAGTAACAGTTTAAATGCATGATGGACATAGTATGTGCTATGTCTGTCATTCAACAATTCTAAGAAAATATAAAGCTACACTCTGGATTGATTAGAATGGTACATCTAGAAAATTGGAACATCATTACTGCCATAGAACATTGGCTAAGTGCTATATTATGTACATGTGAAATTTAAAAAAATTGGAAATGCAATATTGCTATAGGAAAATTCACAGTCAAAAAAGGTACTTAGTACAAAAATTTGCCAATGTATAGGAGCCCAACTGCAACACCAATGCGTACCTTTTATGGTTGGGAAATTTTTCAAAATTTCACATGTAGATAATGTAGCACTTAACCAATGTTATATGGCAGTAATGCAGTTCCAATTTTCTAGATGTACCATTCTAAACAATCCAGAGTGCAACTTTATATTTTCTTAGAATTATTGCGTTAGCTGGCACCTATTCACACTAGTTGGGTTGTGCTGGTCAGTTTTTTCTGTTTGTAGCAAACTCATGTGACATGTGCACTCCCACAGCCAATTCCAGCAGATTCAGGTGGTTTTTACTAGCTGGTTCTTTCCTGCCCCATTTATTGTATGCTTTTCAGTCCAAAAGAGGTATCCTATCAGGACAGGGACCCAACTATAAGGTACGCATTGACGTTGCAGTTGGGCTCATATACATTGGCCAATTTATGTGCCAAGTACTTTCTTTTTACGTTAAATTTTCCTATAGAAATATTGCATTTCCAATTTTATAGATGTACCATTGTAAACAATCCAGAGTGCAGTTTTATATTTTCTTACTTATGTCTCTCATTCTTGTTAAGATGTTAAATGTCCGGATTTATTTTATATGTATATTTTTTAACACAATTATTTTTCTATATCCAAAAAGGAAAGGACAAGAAATGCTAGATCTATGTAAAAAAAGACAGAAGCTGCAGTAAGCCTCCCTCTTTGGGAGGTAAACAGTCGCAGTTAACTGTCTGGATTATTGTTAATTTCCTTTTGAATTCCATGTAACCTGATTATTCACTCTAAAACAGTTCACAAATCTGTTTTGCAAAAAGACAAATTATAAGCTCAAAGAAGGGTTAAGCCCATAGACAATTGTGGAGAGAGAAGTGGCAGATGTGCTGGAAAAAACTGAGGAACAGAGACACACACAGATGTTTATGATGATGATGCTTCCTCACACAATCAGTATTTGGTCAGTATTTCACATCAGTATTTATAAGCCAAAACCAGGAGTGGGTCAAAAATGCAGAATTGATACACGTGTTTCTATTATACTTTTTCACTGATTGTTTCGAATACTCACCTGATTTTGTCTTACAAATCCTGTGGTAAAATACTGACCAAACAATGATAGTGTAATGGTAGCATAAATGTTTTTTTACCCCAGTACTGGATTGAAAGCTACATGATTCCGTACTGCTGTGTAATATTCTTCATGCTGCTATTGCTTCAGGGAGTGTGATCAGGGCTTCCACCAGGAATTTTGGGGGCCCCATTCTGGCAAAATTTTCAGGCCGCCATGAGAGTCCGCCCAGGCTCTACCCCAGCTCCGCCTCTAACTCACGAGCCTTCCACAGTCCCACCGCCCATTCATACAAAAACTCCACTTCTGCATCACACCCTCACCAATCACACATTATCAGTTCCCATCTAGCACCAGATCAAAACATAGCCATCAGCTTTTGTTTTGGCTAAAATATTTTTTCTAAGCCGCCACCACGACAAGGCAGATTCTTTTGGCAGGGCCTTACTCTACTTTAACCTATTATACATTTGATAAAATATCTTGCACAGTTTTTAGGTATATTTTTATTTATTTTTCTTTAAGGGAATGTGTCACATAGATTTCTAAGAATGAACAATAATACCACATACAAGGGACAAATACCATCACATCATGGCCGGACCACATATTACCACCACATACAAGGAACAAATACTGACACACCATGACCAGACCACATATTACTACCATATACTGACCAATAATACCACATACAAGGGACAATTACCGCCACACCATGACCGTATCACATATTACTACCACAAAGTGACTGAATACTACAATACTGATCATTAATTAAAAAAAAAAAACACAATACTAATACTAATATTACCATAAATGCCATTATACACAGGAGTTTTGCACATAGTACACAGTGTATAGTGTCAGCAGTGACAGTGTACAGGGAATACAGGGATCATCAGTGACATTATGCACAGGAGCTCTGTATATAGTGTCTGTGTTCAGGTAATACATGGATCACTGGTGATATTATACACAGGAACAATGTATATAGTGTCAATGTGCAGGTAATACAGTGATCACCAGTGACAATTCCAACCCTAATACCTGTTGTGAATTCTGATGTCAAGCTCCCTCCTGTGGTCATGAATGGTACTTCGGCTGGTTCTGTCCATGGGCTTCCTCTGGTGGTTGTGAGTGGGGCTGTGGCTTCTGAGTTTCCTTCCACAGGTGACGAGGTTAATTCGTTAGCTGGCTGCTCTATTTAACTCCACTTAGATCATTGCTCCAGGCCACCTGTCAATGTTCCAGTATTGGTCTGTTCGCTCCTGGATCGTTCTTGTGACCTGTCTTCTCCAGCAGAAGCTAAGTTCCTGCTTGTTTTTCTCTTGTTTGCTATTTTTCTGTCCAGCTTGCTATTTTGATTTTTGTCTTGCTTGCTGGAAGCTCTGGGACGCAGAGGGGCGCCTCCGCACCGTGAGTCGGTGCGGAGGGTCTTTTTGCGCCCTCTGCGTGTTTTTTTTGTAGTTTTTGTGCTGACCGCAAAGTCACCTTTCCTATCCTCTGTCTGTTCAGTAAGTCGGGCCTCTCTTTGCTTAATCTATTTCATCTGTGTTTGTGATTTTCATCTTAACTCACAGTCATTATATGTGGGGGGCTGCCTTTTCCTTTGGGGAATTTCTCTGAGGCAAGGTAGGCTTTATTTTTCTATCTTTAGGGCTAGCTAGTTCTTAGGCTGTGATGAGTTGCATAGGGAGCGTTAGGAGCAATCCACGGCTATTTCTAGTGTGTGTGATAGGATTAGGGATTGCGGTCAGCAGAGTTTGTCCTGTATTATTATTAACTATCAGGTCTTTCCGTGTGCTCTTTACCACCTGGTCCATTATTGTCCTAACCACCAGGTCATAACAAATACCCCACTTGCAACCGCACCAGGGCAAGTGAGAAGAGCAGAGGCTAAGCACCAGATTTGGTGGATGAGGTCACTGAGAACTGATGTTGGTAGCCTGGGAGGTGGGCTATATCCATGAACTCTTCCCAGGTTATTAATATCAACCCACAGCTGTCTGTTTAGCCTTTGCTGGTTAGAATTTATAGGGGGACCCAACGTCATTTTTTTATGGGTCCCCTGTAAACCAACCAGTAAAGGCTAAGCAAACAGCAGCAAGATGTTAATAACAGCCTGAGAAACTTAGGGTACACTTTCCCTTTTCCCAGATTAGTAACATCAGCCCCCAGCTGTGGGCTTTCTCACTGCTGGTTATCAAAATTACATGGGATCCCACTCCAAGTTTTAAAATTAATTCTTTATTTTACAGACACGCTGATGAGACACGGATGTCATTCATGTGTGCACGCGTGCGTCACACATTTTGTCTGTGGTGCGTGTATAAAGCTGATATGTCTGCATTTTTCTCACATGAACACACGGTTTGTGTGAATAACCTGACATGTGCACACCACCATTGAATACGGGTGTGCGTGTGTCTGTATTTGCAGTCCTTAAGAAACAGACCGCATACAGACACAAAAACAGCCTTGCGAAGGGGGCCTAAGTTACATTTTAGCATTTGTTTTTCAGGTATATAGCTATATTTAAGACAGTAGAACAATGGAAAATATATTTTGCATAGCACACCATTTTGTAATTGGGTCATACTTCAGAGATGCATAAATGTGAATGAGCTTACATTAATTTATGCATTCCATTCTTTACACCACTTCTTCACTCTTCCTCATTCATCTAGTGGGCTCTTAACTTGATCACATCAAACCTATCCCATTTTCTGAAGTGATATTAATAAAATGCACTGTAGGTTATAATAAATGATGGTTTGCTAGTGCCACTTACATCATATGAAAATGTATATCCTATATTCAAATTGGGTGGTCTTAATAGTGTACCTCTACACATCCCTAGTTGGTCCCACAAATAGCAATTATCTGAATCTTGATACTTTGGGACCTCCCATCCTGCGCCCCCGTTCTGTCATGTGCTGCTCCCATCCTGCGCCCCCGTTCTGTCATGTGCTGCTCCCATCCTGCGCCCCCGTTCTGTCATGTGCTGCTCCCATCCTGCGGCACCGTTCTTTAATTTGCTGCTCCCATCCATATGCCCCATACGCTGCTCCATAAGATGCTCCATAGTATATGCCCCGTATCAGGTGGCGTAAGTAACAAATAGCTGTGGCATCAAGTGCCACAGCCTCATGCCACAGCAATTTGTTACTTGCGCCACCTGATTCCTTTCCGCCCCATTTTCTTGGTACTCCTGCTGGCGGAATCGGCACCTGCGCAGTCCGCGCTTTCCGGCGCCATTTTCTTGAAGACACACCTGCAGTGTGTCTTCAAGAAAATGTCGCCGGCAGTGTGTCTTCAAAAAAAATGGCGCCGGAAAGCGCGGACTGCGCAGGCGCCGATTCTGGCAGCAGGACCAAGAAAATGGCGGCGGAAAGGAATCAGGTGGCGTAAATAACAAATTGCTGTGGCATGAAGTGCCACAGCTTCATGCCACAGCAATTTGTTACTTACACCATTCCTTTCTGCCCATTTTCTTCGTCCTCCTGCTGCCGGAATCGGCGCCTGCGCAGTCCGCGCTTTCCGGTGCCATTTTCTTGAAGACACACCTGCAGTGGAGCCGGAGTGTCTTCAAGAAAATGGCGCCGGAAAGCGCGGACTGCGCAGGCGCCAATTCCGGCAGCAGGAATCGGCGCCTGCGCAGTCCGCGCTTTCCGGCGCCATTTTCTTGAAGACACACCTGCAGTGGAGCTGGAGTGTGTCTTCAAGAAAATGGCGCCGGAAAGCGCGGACTGCGCAGGCGCCGATTCCTGCTGCCGGAATCGGCGCCTGCGCAGTCCGCGCTTTCCGGCGCCATTTTCTTGAAAACACACCTGCAGTGGAGCCGGAGTGTGTCTTCAAGAAAATGGCGCCGGAAAGCGCAGACTGCGCAGGCGCCGATTCTGGCAACAGGAATCGGCGCCTGCGCAGTCTGCGCTTTCCGGTGCCATTTTCTTGAAGACACACTCCGGCTCCTCTGCCTGTAACTGGTCAGAGGGCGGCGCCGGTATGCATTAAGCGCGTCATCGCGCCCTCTGAACTGTCACAGCAGAGGAGCCGGGAGACGGAGCCGCACGCAGCGCTTGGAATGGGGAAAGGTGAATATACTTACCCTCCTGGCGGTCCCTGACTCTCCGGTGGAGATCGTGGTGTGCGTTCAGTGCTATCTCCTGGGAGCGTTACTCTGTGGGGGCCAGACTGCGCCGGCGCTTGCGCAGTCTATAAAGGCTTCGGACAGAGTGACGCTCCCAGCGTTATATTATAGATAAACTGTCACCCAAAGAAAGTGTATCGATAATAAAAAAAAGTACTACTGGGTATACCCTGTCAGGGGACGTGCCATACAAAATTTAGTACTTATTCAAGATTTTTGTGCAGACGCTGGCATTGGTCCAGTGTCCTCTCACTCAACCCAAGGTACCTGATTAAATGGTGATAATGCCTGTAGACGAAGCATTTATCAAGTGCCAATACAGATTAACAGATAACCTTGGTTGCATTAGTATTATCAGTTATCACAAAATAAAGGGAGGAGTAAGATCAATTGGAAAAGGTATGTACACAAATGTAATATTGGAACAATCTCACCAATTGCTGAGGATAGGTAAGGTGCAGCTCCAATTCGCTTAGGTGGAGAAATCCTTCAAGCCACAACATCAGGAGATAGTCCCTGGGGGGCTTTCAATAAATCTCAATCCCCGAGCTCCTGCCCTTACAAGGACAGTCCACATCTACCCCTAAGGTATAACATGCCCTGCACTCTCCCTATTTCCAGGTCCCAGGGAGAGTGCAGGGCATGTTATACCTTAGGGGTAGATGTGGATTATCCTTGTAAGGGCAGGAGCTCGGGGATTGAGATTTATTGATAGCCCCCCAGGGACTGAGAGGGAATTGTCTCCTGATGTTGTGGCTTGAAGGATTTATCCACCTAAGCGAATTGGGGCTCCACCTTACCTATCCTCGGCAACTGGTGAGATTGTTCCAATATTACATTTGTGTACATACCTTTTCCAATTGATCTTACCCCTCCCTTTGCTTTGTGATAACTGCTAATACTAATGCAACCAAGGTTATCTGTTTATCTGTATTGGCACTTGATAAATGCTTCTTCTATAGGCATTATCTCCATTTAATCAGGTACCTTGGGTTGAGTGATAGGACACTGGACCACTGCCAGCGTCTGCACAAAAATCTTGAATAAGTACTAAATTTTGTATGGCACGTCCCCTGACAGGGTATACCCAGTAGTACTTTTTTATCGATACACTTTCTTTGGGTGACAGTTTATTTAATATATTCCTTTATTTGGTTATACATTAAAAGTTATGTTTTAATTCCTGCTTATGCTATGTTCTCAAGATTTTGGTAGGATCATGTGATACATTTAAACTATTATATATTGCTGTTTTTGCGTAAAATAGATTGGTCTAGATGACAAGACTGATAGAAATCCTGTGCATTTATATATTATAAGCTGAAAATTCTATCAGGTAGTTATATTTGCACACCTAAGAACTAATAATAAATAATAATAAAGCAAAGAATACAGCAGCAATCTACTGTATGTGCACTAACAAATAGGGAAACAGTAACAATATAAAATATTTTAAATGGAATTAAAGTCAAACGGATTATACTTGTACTAAGTTTAGGTACTTAGTGCTAAAATTGGCCAATTTGTGTGTGCCCACCAATAACAACAAGGTGTGCTTCTCTTTATGGGACACTGACCTAATATTTATCAAACGTACCTCTCCATAAGTCTACACAAAAGTGAGATAATTAGTGCACAAACTGACCAATTTGTGCATGCCCACCAGCCACTACAAGGGATTCCTCCATTTGAGGTGGTGAAAGCCTCTATATATGACTCATTACAATAATGCAAACGAAGTTCAAAACATGAAACTGTGAACTGTCCTACATTTAACTTACTTTGTGATGGTGTCAGTCTATTTTGCTGTACATGTAAGAGTGTGTCAAAGACAAATATGCTTTCTCTTCTCTGTAAAACTGGTTCACTTTTCTGTATTGCAAATGTAGTTTATGTGCATAGAATATCACAGGAACTAATGTGAATGTTATAATATGATTAATTTTATAGAACGTTTAATATACTGCTGTTGTGGATGACTCAAATGTACTTTGATAAAGCAGTAATGTAGGATAGGAAAATAGGACATAAGTATAGGTATAGGATAAATCAATAGATATAGATATGTAATGGGAAAGTGCAGTGGAGGGCACACTATAATCAGGAAATTGATAAGTATAGCAAGGGAACAGGTAAAGTATTCAGGAACAGCCCCAGTATGGGAGGGGCAGGGGTAGTTAAAAGAGGAATCATTTCCTGGTTTTAGTCAAATAGAGGCATAGTTGAACAGATAAGATAGAAAATGTGATAAGTATAGTCCAAGGCCAGAGGGCTGAAAAGCACAAGAGAGTACGAACTTTGGAACTTATACCAATGGCCATCACTAACTTTAGCAGACCTTCCCTAGACGTCCTGAGCCTACCGCCCTAATTAAGTACAGCAGACCACACCTTACCACTTTCCAGAAGGGAAAGCTGGATGGGGAATCTTATCAGAAAGGCAGATCGGAACTCATGAAAGCTGTGAAGCCGGACGCAGTATCTCGGGGTCTAGGGGTGCCAGACCAGGAAGGGATAGCAGGCTGAAAAAGAATGCAACATCATACTCTGCTGTGACAAAGATGGGGTTTGAGAATGATCTTTTGGATCGAAACGTTGCCACAGGAGGCGGAATAAAATGTGATTTTTTTTTCACCACTGTTTGAGGCGCTGTCTTCTCTACTATTTGGTATGGACTTTTTTCCGGGATGAACTCCCTAGTTGTGACGTGCGTCCTAAATAGTGTTCTGTAGAACCTTGGCTATATGAGGTGCGGTGTAACTTATAATTTTTAATTAAAAGATGGGGTTTGGACTGTTCAGTGAAGTTCATTTGTTTGAAAAGGATTAAGTGTTTCCTGTTCAATGTGCGACTATTCCTGGATCTGGTATCAAGGAGTTAGCAACGGCTTCCAGCCAAACTGTGTGTGTTATAACGTACACACACCTCAGGGAAGATGGGACATTATTTACTTGTGGGGTGCCAGGGTGTGGCAATCAAGAAGCCCCTCATCCATGATTACCGCCCTGTGCAACTTACATACATATAGCAAGATAAACTAATAAACAGTATCATTTTTTCCCAACACTTTCCAAATTTGGAGAGCAGCAAGAAAAAAAGGTACCCTTGAAATAAAACAAATCATCATTTGTTCCATCTTGGTGGTCATTTAAATGGTCACTGACTGACATTTTAATGTTTTATACATCAATACTACAAGAAAATAAAATATACTTTGACTGTGACTGTATGTGGTTCAGAAAAGGGATCCTAACTATCCCTGCTCCCAAATGTACCTCTGAAGATGAGGAGGTTTGGGCCACCAGCCTTACTGTTCTCCTATTATTCCCTAAGCTGTCCCTTCCAACTTCCCCAGGGGGTCTGGGACAGATATGCTAGTGTATAAACACGCAAGACAAACAGGAATAGCAAAAAGCAGCTAACATACAAAATACTCACCATAGGTAGAAAAGTATATAAGTATATATAAGTATATAAGGAAGGGTAAGAATGTACAAACATCAAAACCACAAAAAGAAGATGTGATAATCCTCCAAAAATCTAGAAAAACACCAAGAAAAAGGGAGAGACGCTTATCTGCCCAGGCCTCAAAACAGATGCACTAACAGGGTACAGTGGACCCATTTAAAGATGGCAGCTACACAGGTGCAGTAATACCGATGATACAGCCAGCATACAATCAGGGATTGGCCGTTTGGTACACCAGTGCACAAAAAGATACAGTTTGTATGCAGCAATGTTCCCACACAGAAGATGCAGATCATATGGCTCACAGCCTATTAATGATGCCCTAGGCGGGCTGCCCAGTGATAACTAAAATCCTGTGTGAACAGAGGCCACAGTTTACAGAGCCATCTGGGCCCAACTGCACCCTGAAAAGATATAAAGTGCAAAAAACACATAGCAATATATGTGAGGTATTAGTTGATATTCTGGCCAAAATACGGAAGCTCACAACCCACGTCATGGGTCCTCACACTTGTGAGTCCTACTCTAGCATCAAAACCACAAAAAGAGGACATGAAAATCCTCCAAAAATCTAAAAAAAAAAACAAGAAAAAGGCAGAGACGCTTACCTGCCCAGTCCTCAAAACAGATGCATTTGCTTGGAGGCCTAGGCAGGTAAACATCTCTGCCTTTTTCCTGTTTTTTCTGTATTTTTGGAGGATCTCTGAATCCTCTTTTTGTCCGATTAGCTGTTTAGAATTAGGACACGTAAGCGTGGGGACCCGTGACGTGGGTTACGAGCTTGCGTATTTTGACCAAAATATAAGCTAATACCTCACATATTTTTTTATATGTGTTTTTTGCACTTTTTTTTCGGGGTGCAGTTTAGCCCATTTTGCCTTGTAAACTGTTGTGTCTGTTCACATGGGGTGCATTTGGATAGCGCTGGGCAGCCCGCTTGATCTAATAGAAGGGTGTCACTACTAGGCTGTTAACCTGGATGCTGTGCATCTCCAATGTGTGAACAGCGCCACATACAAGTCTTTTATGTGCAGTAATATGTCAAACAGCCACCCCTTTCATTAGTTTGGTAGGTTGTGAGTGGTTGCCTTATCGATATTTCTGCACCTATGTTGCGGCCATCTTAACCACATGGGTCCACTGCATCCTGATAGTACATTTGTTTGGAAGCCTAAGGAGGCCTAGGCAGGTAAAAATCTCTGCCTTTTTGCTGTTTTTTTCTAGCCTTGTTCTACTCATAATTAAGTGGTTAAAAATTTACAAAATAAAAGAAAACATATTTAAACTGTCTGTTATCACCGTGAGATGACGGTGTATCTGTGGTCTCCAAATACTTGCTTTTCAGCCATACTAATCACATAAAAGTTTTCTCCAAATTAATCCACTTCTTTCGAACTTTGAAAATATTTCAGTAGTCAATATAAAATGAACTAGGCAAGGGGCAAGAGACAGGGAAGTGGACGGGATGCTGAAGGTGCATGCAGAGGACGAGGCCATGGCCAAGCTGAAAGTGGGCCACAACAAAGACCCACATCTTCTCACTTGACCTTCCTGTCTCAGTTTCTAGGGGTCCGCAGCACACCACTATTGAAGCCAGAGCAGTGTGAAACAGTTGTTGGTTGGATAGCGGATAGTGCTTCCAGTCACTTAGCCACCACCCCCACGTCTTTGACACAGTCAAGTCTGAGTTGCCGTGAGTCAGAAATTGCCAGAAAGTCAGGAGGAGGAGCAGGGTGCAGATGGGGAAGACAAGGCGGTGGATGACATAGTAACGGACCCAACCTGGCAGGAGGACATGCAGAGCGAGGACAGCAGCATACATGGGGAAGGAGGCATATCACCCCAACAGGCAGGAAGAAGCAATGTGGTAGCCGCTGACAGAAGGCGTGAATCCGTTCCCGTAACACCAACATGACGGAAATTGCCTTTCCAACTGTTAGATCTTCCCGAGTCTGGTTATTTTTTAAAGACTCTGCCGATAACCCCAAACAGGCCATTTGCAGCACCTGCCATGCCCACATCAGCAGGGGTAGCAAAACTACCAACCTGACCACCACCAGCATGATCAAGCACATGGCAGCAAAGCAAGCAACTTTGTGGGCCGAACTCCAGGCTCCAGGAACACTGTCTGCAGGTGACACCACTGCTTCTTCCACTGTTTTGTGTAGAAGCCACTCCCCAGTTCTCCTTGCATGTGAGGATGCCTCGTGCACTGAACCTGTTGTTGCCCACAGTCAACCAGCACTATCATGAAGCCCATCCACGTTCTTGTCCCAGTGCAGCCTTCAGTTGTCTATACCCCAGTCATTTGAATGCAAGTGGAAATACCCAGCCAATGCCACAAAGGCCACAGTACTAAATTCTAACATTTCTTGTCTGCTTGCACTTGAAATGTTGCCTTTTAGGCTGTTGAGATGGAAGCTTTCAGCCATCTTACCAAGGTACTCGGTCTCTAGTCGCCACTATTTCTCCCGGTGTGCCGTAATGGTATTACAACAGCACATGCCCCACAACATTACCTGTGCCCTCAACAATGCTGTTACTGGGAACGTACACCTAACCACGGACACATGGACAAGTGCTTGTGGGAACGGAAGGCACATCTCAGTGATGGCACACTGGGTTAACATAGTGGAAGCCGGGACCCAGTTGTGCCTTGGGATGGAACACATCCTTCTCATGCCGAGTATTGCAGGCACTATGTCAATCAGGGTTGCCCCCACAGTCTACAGCTCCTGCACCTCCTCCTCCTCCTCTTCAGCCTCCATCTCTGAAATGAACACATCAGTCAGAAGCTGGAAGCACTGCGGCACTGTCTCAGCCAAGCGGCAACAGGCTGTGCTGAAGCTAATCTGCTTAGGTGACAAATGGCACAATGCTGAAGAGTTGTGGACAGCGCTTAAAGAGCAGTCAGATTTTTGGATGACACCACTGAACCTACAGCCAGGCATGGTCGTGTGTGACAATGGCCGGAACCTGGTGGCGGCTCTGAGGCAAGGTGAGCTCACACATGTACCTTGCCTAGCCCATGTGCTTAACCTCGACGTTCAACGTTTTCTCAAAAACTACCCGGAGCTGCCGGATCTGCTATTGAAAGTACACTGTCTGTCTGCCCATTTTAGAAAGCCAGCTACAACTTCCACCGCTGTTGCCATGCTTCAGCAGCATTCACAGCTTCCAGCTCACCGACTGGTGTGTGATGTCTCCATGCGTTGTATCTCTACACTGCATATGTAGGAAAGGATTGGTGAGCAGAAGAGGGCAGTTGTTGACTACCAGCATCAACAAGGCCATCGTTATTCATTTCAGACTCCACAGATGAGACCTCAGGAGGGGAGATGGATGTCAGACATATGCACCATCCCCCAAAACTTTGAGGACTGCAAGACTCCAAGATGGTGAGTGGCGATGACGCCATAATTAGCATCACCATCCTGCTTCTCTGTATTCTGAAAACCTCTTTGCTCACAATGAAAGAGGATGTATTGCAGGCGGAGCATGAGGACATGGAGCAAGGAACCATACAGGGTAATTACACCCAGCCCAACCTCATGTCATCCCAACATGGATTGGTAGACAATGAGGAAGAGGAGGAGGAAGAACAGGAGCTACTCTCTTTCTCTATAGACGGTACTACAAGCACAGCTGTCATACCGTCTGTTCAGCATGGACGGCCTGAGGACAGGGAGGAGGATGAGGTGGACATCATGGTCAGTCATCATGTTGGTGAGGACACGGAAGTCTTGCACCTCTTCCCAACCACACATGGGTGTTCGCTTCCTGATTTGGTCTGTTTGGTGCTATCCTCCTCCTTGTACTCATACTCATCATCCACAACCAGTACACCAGGGTGAGCGTGTTCCGTGATGCAAAAGTCACTCAATTTTTGTGCAAGGGTGTTTTTATGATGCCCGTTACTAATTAGAAACCAAAACAAATGTCACTCCCCCAGTGGGAACTGTCATCAAAATGAGATGTATGTATATTCTTCCCATTTATTCTTATATTTTCTATTTTTACTATTTCTGGGCCGTCCTCTTACGATCTAGTGTATACCTATACAATAGAAAATTATTGAAATACTATTATATTAAATTTCTATTTATATCCCTGTATCTGAGCTGTTGCTAGGGACCAACATATCTCATTGGACTCATTCTGGTTTCATATCTATGAACCTGTGTTCGCACTTCCCTTTTGTTATTTACTTTCCATGGGGAAATATTTGTCAGCCCATGCACTGCGTGTATGGACATTACAACTCTAGGAGACCCGCTCCTTAACATTGGGCCAAGTTTGTAATGAGGCCTTTATCAATGTCTCCTCATTCTCTGCCACTAGATCACCATGGTTAACGTGTTCTGTGCTGCTACAGGCAGTCCAATTTTTGGCAAGAGTGTATATGATGCCCATAGCATATTTATAAAAAATGTACCCCCCATGGGGAAATATTTGTCAGCCCATGCACTGCGTGTATGAACATTACAACTCTAGGAGACCCGCTCCTTAACATTGGGCCAAGTTTGTAATGAGGCCTTTATCAATGTCTCCTCATTCTCTGCCACTAGATCACCATGGTTAATGTGTTCTGTGCTGCTACAGGCAGTCCAATTTTTGACAAGAGTGTATATGATGCCCATAGTATATTTGTAAAAATTGTACCCCCCATGGGGAAATATTTGTCAGCCCATGGACTGCGTGTATGGACATTACAACTCTAGGAGACCCGCTCCTTAACATTGGGCCTAGTTTGTAATGAGGCCTTTATCAATGTCTCCTCATTCTCTGCCACTAGATTACCATGGTTAACGTGTTCTGTGCTGCTACAGGCAGTCCAATTTTTGGCAGCCCATGCACTGCATGTATGGGCATTACAAGTCTAGGAGACATGCTCCTTTACATTGGGCCTAGTTTTTTTTATAAGGCCTTCCTACACATCTCATCATTCTCTGTCACTAGAACACCATGGTGAATGTGTTGTATGCCACTACAGCCATTCAATTTTTGTGCAAGGGTGTTCTTTTATGATGCCCGTTACCAATTTGAAACCAAAACAAATGTAACTCCCCCAGGGGGAAATGTCGCAAAAATGAGATGTATATTCTTCTCATTTATTTTTATATTTTCCATTTTTCATATCTCTATATGACTATAGATCTCCCTGCATATATCCAAAGACTCCATTACTGTCTGCTGCTGCATATTTTATATATACTGTACCTAGCTGCAGTTATTTGTGGCAATTTTTTTTTACTGTTATACCTGCTCATTTTATGATAAAGCAATCCATAGCCCCCTTTTTTCAACATTTATTTGCTTGGTCACGCTGCAGACTACAACCAGGTCATTGCAATACAAGAGTGTGAAAATATAAGTTTTTAACTATATTTTTTGGGGCCCAGGCATCAGATGTGAGTGTAGCATACTTTGTATATTTTTTCGTCTGCTAAGCTTGGTCTACTCATTATTTTTTCTTTATATATATATTTATATTTTAACTGTCTGTTATCTCAGATGCTCGGAGTATCTGTGGTCTCCAACAACTTACTTTTCAGGCGTACTGATCACATATAATTTTTTCCAAATAAATCCATTTGTATTGAGCTTTTCAAATATTTTAGTTGTCCATTTAAAATGGGCAATGGATGGGGAAGTGGATATGATGCTGATGGTGCATGCAGAGAACGAGGCCATGGCCAAGCTGAAAGTGGGCCACAACAAAGACCCACAAGTTCATGCTCGACCTTCCTGTCTCAGTTTCTAGGGGACCACAGCACACCACTATTGAAGCCAGAGCAATGTGAAACAGTTGTTGGTTGGATAGCGGATAATGCTTCCAGTCACATAGCCACCACTTCCATGTATTCCACACGGTCTTTTAATTTTTCCTATCTCTGGACCATCCTCTTATGACCTAGCGAATACCTTTCCAATCTAAAAATATTGAAATACTACTGTATTATATTTTTATTTATATCCTTGTCTCTGAGCTGTTGCTAGGGACCAACATATCTTGTTGGATATATTCTGGCTTCATAAGCATGAACCTGTGCTCGCCCCTCCCTTTTGTTATTTTCTTTCATAGGTGGATTCACATCCTTTATTCATTTTCTGGATTTCAGTATGATTGATCATTCATTATGTCTCCTTATTCTCCGCCACTAGATCACCAGGGTTAACGGGTTCTGTGCTGCTTCAGCCAGCCAAATTTTTGACAAGGGTGTCTATGATGCACATAAAATATTTTTAACAATTTACTCTCCCAGGGGAAATGTTTGTAAGCCCATGAACTTAGTGTAAGGGCATTACGAGTCTAGGAGACATGCTCCTTTAAATTGGGCCAAGTTTTTAATGAGGCCTTCCTGAACGTCTTCTCATCCACTACCACTACCTCACCAGGGTTAACGTGCTCCGTGCTGCTACAGCCAGTCCAATTTTTGACAAGGGTGTCTATGATGCCCATAAACTATTTTTTAAAAATTTACCCCCCATGGGGAAATGTTTGTCAGCCCATGCACTTCATGTATGGGCATTGCAAGTCTAGGAGACACACTCCATAACATTGGGCCTAGTTTTTAATATTGACTTCCTGCACATCTCATCATTCTCCGTCACTAGAACAGCATGGTGAACAGGTTGTATGCTGCTACAGCCATTCAATTTTTGGGCAAGGGTGTCTATGATCCCCATAAATTATTTTAACCCCTTAGTGGCGGAGCCAAATTTTTGAACTCTGACCAGTGTCATTTTATGTGGTAATAACTCTGCAACACTTCAACAAATCCCAGTGATTTTGAGATTGTTTTTTCATGACACATTATACTTTATGATAATGGTAAATTTAGGTCAATATGTTTTGTGTTTATTTATAAAAAATATAAAAAATTTGAGAAAAATGTTAAAAAATTGGCAATTTTCAAAGTTTGAATGATTATCCCTTTAATGCAGATGGTCATACCACAGCACACCATTAATAAATAACATTTCCCACATGTCAGCTTGACATCAGCATCATTTGTAAAATGTTCTTTTATTTTGTTAGCATTTTAGGAGGTTTAAAAATGTAGCAGCAATTTTCCATTTTTTCAAGGAAATTTACAACAATTATTTTTTTAGGGAACTGTCGATGACGTTTGAATTGACTTTAGGGGTCTCATATATTGGGAAACCCCCAAACGTGATATCATTTTAAAAACAGCACCCCCTGACATACTGAAAACTGCTGTCAGGTAGTTTATTAACCCTTCAGGTGCTTTACAGGAATTAATGCAAAGTGGTATGACAGAAATGAAAATGTGTATTTTTACCACCTAAATGTCGGTAACTTCTGAACAGGTTACAACAGCCGACAGACTCTAAGGCCGCTATTTGGTCGTGAATTGCCATCGCAAACATCAGGACCACACAATCATGATCTGAGGGCACCAATTGGAATAAAAAGGGAGCCCCCACACTCTGTTAACTATTTATAATGATGTAGTCACTATTGACAGCAGCATCTATGGGGTTAAACAGATATGTATGGTGCCAACACTGATCGTGGCTGATACAGCAAGTTGTCAGCTATAGTGTACAGCCGACAGCTGCTGGATTGTCACCTGTATGGGGATACTATTCTCTTATATCTCAGGTCAGTTAAAAGACATATTGGCTGTCATTAAAGGGACACTGTCACCTGAATTTGGAGGGAACAATCTTCAGCCATGGAGGCGGGGTTTTTGGGTGTTTGATTCACCCTTTCCTTACCCGCTGGCTGCATGCTGGCTGCAATATTGGATTGAAGTTCATTCTCTGTCCTCCATAGTACACGCCTGCTCAAGGCAAGATTGCACCTTGTGCAGGCGTGTACTACGGAGGACAGAGAATGAACTTCATTCCAATATTGCAGCCAGCATGCAGCCAGCGGGTAAGGAAAGGGTGTATCAAACACCTAAAAACCCCGCCTCCATGGCTGAAGATTGTTCCCTCCAAATTCAGGTGACAGTGTCCCTTTAAGGGGTTAAAAAATGTACCTACCATGGGGAAATGTTTGTCAGCCCATGCACTTCGTGTATGGGCATTTCAAGTCTAGGAGACCAGCTCCTTAAAATTGGGCCTAGTTTTTAATAATGCCTTCCTCCACATATCATCATTCTCCGCCACTAGAACACCATCGTGAAAGTGTTCTGTGCTGCTATAGCCATTCAATTTTTGGGCAAGGGTGTTTATAATCCCCATAAATAATTTTTTAATAATGTACCCCCCATGGGGAAATGTTTGTCAGCCCATGCACTTAGTGTATGGGCATTACAAGTCTAGGAGACCCGCTCCTTTGTAATAGGAATTTTTTTTATGAGGCCCTCCTCCATGATTCTTCCAAGGGGGGATTGTGTTGCGTGCAAATTTGGATCAAGGTGGCCCTTGCCTTCAATGCATAAGGAAACAGTATGGCAGGACCAACTGAAGAATGTGAAGTGGGTTTTCCTGTGGCCATCCAGTACCTGGGTTCAAAGGCTTATTGGGGTGCATATAACTTGGTAGCAGGGCAGGCCTTGCAGTTAATACATAAGTAAACAGTATGGGATTACAAAATGAATAATGTGAAGTTTATTTTCCTGTGTCCATCCAGTACCTGGGTTCAAAGGATTATATGACTTGGTAGCAGGACAGGCCTTGCATTCAGTGCAACTTTTTTTCAGGAGACCCTCCTGTACCTCTCGTGAAAGGGGTATTGGGGTGCATTGTAATTCTTGGCAGCCCAGTCACTCACTGCATAGGCAATAACAGCATAGGAGACCCACTGTTTAATAATGGCCCTTTAAGAATATTAATGCCGCCTGATGCCTCTCTAAAAATAGGCTTTGTGACTTTAAGAGTCCCTCCTTCCTAAATGAAACAAGATGTGTCTGCTTATCTGTCACACACAATATGGCCAGCTAGGGTTGTTAAATGGTACAATCACATTTCCCAGTGAATGTATTTGTATTGGTTGAAATCAATGTTAAAGTTGAAAAACGCATCAAAAATGCTGCATGTGAACATAGCCCAAGTGGTGGAGGAACATTTCGGTCTGGGGTTAATTATTTTGCCTTATATACAAGTCATTACCCTGGAAAGGATGTACATTAATGTATTTCCCAGCAAAATCCATTTTGGTTTCGTTTTTGCATGTTTTTTGGTACACCTGTAAAAATGGCGTGAAACTCTGACAACATTGCTTGCAGCTATGACCTAGGAGTCAGGCATGCTTCCAGTGGCGATCCCCATGATGTTCATGTGTCATTTCAGCAGTGTTTCCATCATTTTCAGATGTTTTAAGACCTTAAAAGAACCCCCGGGGGGGAATCGCAGTAAAGATACTCGGATTTCCCATAGACTTACATTGGGCTCTTTGCTTGGGCCAAGTACCTGAGTATTCCAATCTGCTCAATCCGAGCAACGAGCACCCGAGCATTTTAGTGCTCGCCCATCACTAGTTGTCATATGAAATAATCTTTTCTCGCCCTGAAAAGCTGTATATTGTAGATGGACTCCATGATCCTCAGGTCTTAGTAAAACATACACTAATAGGATTTCAAATGAATAAAACCAGCAGGAACAGATTTATTTCTCCAGAATTTGGTGATGTATATGTCATCTGCAATCAAATGTTTATGAAGAAGATAACAGCTCGACCAGATGTGAATATTTAATCCTTGCAGATGAGTGACGATTTCAAGGGGATTTAAATAGTCATTTAATATTTAAAGCCTCTAGAAATTGCTAAAATGTATCCAGTTTATTGCAGGGAAATCTGAAATCACCAAGGATTGCTGTATTCAGTGCATGCTGTATCACAATCTTTGGAATCTGCATGATTGTAAAAAAAAGAATAGGACAACTAACATGTTAACCTAATGACTGTCAGTGAGCTTAGGGATGTGGGTAACTTCATATGAATACTGGATAAATAAAGAGGTATTGATTAAGCCATGTTACAGTTCTAAAAGTGGATTACACTGTGTCAGAAAAGTGAGATCAGGAGATACTGTATATTGATTGGTGTCTATAAATTGTAAGGTTATTACTAGAGATGGGCGAGTCAGGCAAAATGTAAATTTGCCTGTTCTCATAGATTTTCCCTTGAAATTGTATTCGAAGAGAAGTTATTCTTTACAAACTGAATGTCCCTTATTTTTGGTAAGTGGTTTCTCCAGCGCTCAGAGCATAAAAAATGTAAGAAGTAAAACATAAAAAAACTTATACTCACATTATTGTTCAACTCTCCAGCCCCTCCACTCCGCACCATCACTCATCTGGGACTTCTAGCTCCGATGAGGTCAGTGACAGTTTTGCGCACCACATGCCGTAGTTCTTCATACACTATTATAGGCCCCATATATTGCGCCATACAGTATAATGGGCCCATATAGTGCTCCATACAGAATATTGGCCCTATATCATGCTCCACACAGCATAATAGGCTCAATATATTGCTCCAAACAGTATAATGCTCCCATATAGTGCTCCATACAGAATATTGGCCCCATATAATGCTCCACACAGCACAATAGGCCCCAAATATTGCTCCATACAGTATAATGGGCCCTATATAGTGCTCCATACATTATAATGAACCCCATATAATGCTCGGTACAGAATAATGGGCCTCATATATTATTTCATATAGTATATAATGGACCCATATAATACTCCATACAGTATAATGGGCCCCATATATTGCTCCATATAGTATAATGGGCCCCATGTATTGCTCCATAGAGAATAATGTCTCCATATAGTGCACCATACAGTAAAATGGTCCCGTATAATCAGGGCCGGCGTCAGCACCCGGAACACCTGGGCAAATGCCAGGGCCCTAGAGAGAGAGGGGGACCCACTCACGCTGTCATAGATACAGCTGGGAGAGCAGAGCAGGAGAACATGCTCTCTCTGCCCACAAAGTCACTGCTGGCTGCGTTCTCTTAACCCCTATGTGCCAGCTCTGACACAAGCAACTTCTCACTCAGTCAGTGCGGCCAGGCAGGCACACATAGGGGTTAAGAGAAGGCAGCCAGTGTGACATTGTTTGTGGGCGGAGAGAGCATGTTCTCCTGCTCTGATCTCTGCCCCTGGCTGGCTGCAGTGCTGCTGAACTTATGAGGCAGATTCCGGAGGAGCTCCTATCAGTGCCTGAGTGAGTGGCACTGCTATATACTATATGGGCAGCTGGGCTGCTATATACTACATGCGCTGGGCTGCTATATACTACGTGGGCTGCTATATACTACATGGGCTGCGCTGCTATATACTACGTGGGATGGGCTGCTATATACTACGTGGGCTGCTATATACTACATGGGCTGCTATATACTACGTGGGCTGCTATATACTACATGGGCAGCTGGGCTGCTATATACTACGTGGGCTGGGCTGCTATATACTACGTGGGCTGGGCTGCTATATACTATGTGGGCTGTGCTATATACTATATGGGCTGCTATATGCTACGTGGGCTGCTATATACTACATTGGCTGCTATATAATACATGGGCTGGGCTGCTATATACTACATAGGCTGCTATATACTACATGGGCTGGGCTGCTATATACTACATGGGCTGCTATATACTACGTGGGCTGCTATATACCACGTGGGCTGCTATATACTATGTGGGCTGCTATATACTACGTGGGCCAGGGTGCTATATACTACGTGGGCTGGGCTGCTATATACTACGTGGGCTGCTATATACTATGTGGGCTGGGCTGCTATATACTACGTGGGCTGTGCTATATACTACATGGGCTGCTATATGCTACGTGGACTGCTATATACTACATTAGCTGCTATATAATATGTGGGCTGGACTGCTATATACTACATGGGCTGCTATATACTACATGGGCTGGGCTGCTATATACTACATGGGCTGCTATATACTACGTGGGCTGCTATATACTACGTGGGCTGCTATATACTACGTGGGCTGCTATATACTACGTGGGCCAGGCTGCTATATACTACGTGGGCTGGGCTGCTATATACTACGTGGGCTGCTATATACTACGTGGGCTGAGTTATATACTACGTGGGCAGTGTTATATACTATGTTGGCAGTGCTATATACTACGTGGGCTGCTATATACTACGTGGGCTGGGCTGCTATATACTACATGGGCTGTGCTATATACTACATGGGCTGCTATATGCTACGTGGGCTGCTATATACTACATTGGCTGCTATATACTACGTGGGCTAGGCTGCTATATACTACATGGGCTGCTATATACTACGTGGGCTGGGCTGCTATATACTACGTGGGCTGCTATATACTACGTGGGCTGCTATATACTACGTGGGCTGCTATATACTACATGGGCCAGGCTGCTATATACTACGTGGGCTAGGCTGCTATATACTACGTGGGCTGCTATATACTACATGGACTGTGTTATATACTACGTTGGCAGTGTTGTATACTACGTTGGCAGTGTTGTATACTAAGTGGGCTGCTATATACTACGTGGGCAGTGCTGTATACTACTATGTGGGCAGTGCTGTATACTACTGTATGGCTGTGCTATATACTACTGTGTGGGCAGTGTTGTATACTACTATGTGGGCAGTGCTGTATACTACTGTGTGGGCTGTGCTATATACTACTATGTGGGCTGTGCTATATACTATTGTGGGGGCTGTGCTATATACTACTGTGTGGGCTGTGCTATATACTACTGTGTGGGCTGTGCTATATATTACTGTGTGGGCTGTGCTATACACTACTGTGTGGGCCGTGCTATATACTACTGTGTGGGCTGTGCTATATACTACTGTGTGGGCTGTGCTGTATACTACTGTGTGGGCAGTGCTGTATACTACTATGTGGGCTGTGCTGTATACTACATGGCTGTTCTATAAACTACGTGGGCCGTGTTATATACTTTGTGGCTGTGCTATATACTATATGGGCTGTTATATACTACGTGGCTGTGTTATATGCTACGTGGGCTGTTATATACTACATGGCTGTGTTACATACTATGTGGGCTGTGTTATATACTACATGGCTGTGTTTATATGCGATCATGAATCGTGGTATGTGTTAAAAGGGGGGCCCACTGAGACTCTTTCGCCCAGGGCCCTCAAAAACCTGAAGTCGGCCCTGCGTATAATGCTCCATATGATCTAATGGCCCCATATATTGCTTCATGCAGTATAGTGTTCCCCATATATTGCTCCATACAGTGTAATGGGCCCCATTTATTGCTCTATACAATATATAATGACCCTATATATTGCTCCAGACAGTCTATAATGGCCCCGTATATTGCTCCATACAGTATAATTGCCCCATATAATGCTCCATACACTATAATGGCCACATACATTGCTCCATACACTAAAATGGCTCCATATATTGCTGTAGTTGGAGAGCCCCCAGACACAGGGCCACGAGTTCTCGGTACCGGGCCTCTCTGGTTCGGTTCTGACACTGTCACGGTGGCTAGACCCGGCCCCAACCCTGCTAAGGGGCGTCCAATAAAGGTGGTACAGTATATCATGGATTCGTGACGCCACCTGTGGTGTTCGGTCACGGTGACCGACGCTGCTGTGGGGTCTGCTGGGGTGATGGAATGGCAGCTGGATGGTATACTGTTATGACCTGGTGGTTAAGAGGCCACACTGATATGACCTGGTGGCTAAAACGCAACATGGAACGAGCTCTGAGAAGGTGGTATCTCTACTGACCGCAGTCCCTAATCCTAACAACACAACTAGAAATAGCCGTGGGATGTTCCTGACACTCCCTAGACACCTCGTCACAGCCTCAGATATAACTACCCTAAAGAAGGAAATAGAAAGCTATCTTGCCTCAGAGAAACCCCCAAAAGGAAAGATAGCCCCCCACAAATATTGACTGTGAAAGGAGAGGGAAATGACGAACTCAGAAATGAAATTAGAATTCAGCAAAGGGAGGCCAAAACTAAGCTAGATAGACAGAGAGCAAAGGATACTGTGCGGTCAGTATTAAAAACTACAAAATCCACGCAGAGTTTACAAAAATGAACTCCACACCGACTCACGGTGTGGAGGGGCAAATCTGCTTTCCCAGAGCTTCCAGCTAGCCTGAATAAGACATAGTGACAAGCTGGACAAAAGAGACAAAATTCAAAGCAATAGAGTCCAAACAAATGGACAAACAAAACTGGCAAAACTTATCTTTTGCAGACAAGGACTGGCCATATGAGAAATCCAAGGGAAGAATCAAATCCAACCAAGAACATTGACAGCAGGCATGGACTAAAGCCCAGAGCAGGTTTAAATAACAAACCCAGGCAAGGCGATTAGTGAAGGCAGCTGCTACAGCCACCTAACGGAGCAGCAGTTCCACTCGAAACCACCAGAGGGAGCCCAAGGGCAGAATTCGCAAAAATACCATTAGCAACCACAGGAGGGAGCTCCAGAACGGAACTCACAACAGTACCCCTCCCTTGAGGAGGGGTCACCGAACCCTCACCAGAGCTCCCAGGCCAATCAGGACGAGCCAAATGGAAAGCATGAACCAAATCGGGAGCATGAACATCGGAGGCAACAACCCAAGAATTATCCTCCTGGCCATAACCCTTCCACTTGACCAGATACTGAAGCTTCCGCCTCGAAAAATGAGAATCCAAAATCTTCTCTACCACATATTCCAATTCCCCCTCAACCAACACCGGAGCAGGAGGATCAACGGAGGGAACCATAGGTACCACATATCTCCGCAACAAGGATCTATGGAACACATTATGAATGGAAAAGGAAGCTGGAAGGGCCAAACGAAAAGACACTGGATTGATAATTTCAGAAATCTTATAAGGTCCAATAAAGCGAGGCTTGAACTTAGGGGAAGAAACCTTCATAGGAACATGACGAGAAGACAACCAGACCAAATCCCCAACACGAAGCCGGGGACCAACACACCGACGACGGTTAGCAAAAAGGCTGAGCCTTCTCCTGAGACAACGTCAAATTGTCCACCACATGAGTCCAAATTTGCTGCAACCTGTCCACCACGGAATCCACACCAGGACAGTCAGAAGGCTCAAGCTGCCCTGAAGAAAAACGAGGATGAAAACCAAAGTTACAAAAAAAAGGCGAAACCAAGGTAGCCGAACTAGCCCTATTATTAAGGGCAAACTCGGCCAACGGCAAAAAGGTCACCCAATCATCCTGATCAGCAGACACGAAGCATCTCAAATAGGTTTCCAAGGTCTGATTGGTTCGCTCCGTTTGGCCATTTGTCTGAGGATGGAATGCAGAAGAAAAAGACAAATCAATGCCCATTCTAGCACAAAAGGACCGCCAAAACCTAGAAACGAACTGGGAACCTCTGTCAGACACAATATTCTCCGGAATACCATGCAAACGAACCACATGCTGAAAAAATAATGGAACCAAATCAGAAGAGGAAGGCAACTTAGGCAACGGCACCAAATGGACCATCTTAGAAAACCGGTCACAAACCACCCAGATGACAGACATCTTCTGAGAAACAGAAAGATCAGAAATAAAATCCATGGAAATATGCGTCCAGGGCCTCTCAGGAATAGGCAAAGGCAAAAGCAACCCGCTGGCACGGGAACAGCAAGGCTTAGCCCGAGCACAGGTCCCACAGGACTGCACAAACGAACGCACATCCCGCGACAAGGAAGGCCACCAAAAGGACCTAGCCACCAAATCTCTGGTACCGAAAATCCCAGGGTGACCAGCCAACACCGAACAATGAACCTCAGAAATTACCCTACTAGTCCATCTATCAGGAACAAACAATTTCCCCACAGGACAGCGGTCAGGTTTATCAGCCTGAAACTCCTGAAGTACCCGCCGCAAATCAGGGGAGATGGCAGAAAGAATCACCCCCTCCTTGAGGATCCCAGTCGGCTCAAGAACTCCCGGAGAATCAGGCAAAAAACTCCTAGAAAGGGCATCAGCCTTCACATTCTTAGATCCAGGAATATACGAGACCACAAAATCAAAACGTGAGAAAAACAAAGACCACCGAGCCTGTCTAGGATTCAACCGCTTAGCAGACTCGAGGTAAATCAGATTCTTGTGATCAGTCAAGACCACCACGCGATGCTTGGCTCCCTCAAGCCAATGTCGCCACTCCTCAAATGCCCACTTCATAGCCAACAACTCCCGATTGCCGACATCATAATTTCGCTCAGAAGACGAAAATTTTCTGGAGAAGAAGGAACAAGGTTTCATCAAAGAGCCATCAGAATTTCTCTGAGACAAAACGGCCCCTGCCCCAATCTCAGAAGCATCAACCTCAACCTGAAAAGGGAGAGAAACATCTGGCTGACGCAACACAGGGGCAGAAGTAAAACGACGTTTAAGCTCCTGAAAGGCCTCAACAGCCGCAGAGGACCAATTCACCACATCAGCGCCCTTCCTCGTCAAATCGGTCAGAGGCTTCACAACACTAGAAAAATTAGCAATAAAGCGACGATAAAAATTGGCAAAGCCCAAAAATATCTGAAGGCTCTTTACAGATGTAGGTTGAGTCCAATCATGAATGGCCTGGACTTTAACAGGGTCCATTTCAATAGCCGAGGGAGAAAAAATGAAACCCAAAAAAGAAACCCTCTGAACTCCAAAGAGGCCCTTAGACCCCTTCACAAACAACACATTAGTACGAAGGACCTGAAACACCATCCTAACCTGCTTCACATGAGACTCCCAATCATCGGAGAAAACCAAAATATCATCCAAATACACAATCATAAATTTATCCAGATAATTCCGGAAGATATCATGCATAAAGGACTGAAATACCGATGGAGCATTAGAGAGCCCGAATGGCATTACAAGATATTCAAAATGGCCTTCAGGAGTATTAAATGCTGTTTTCCATTCATCACCTTGTTTAATACGCACAAGATTATACGCCCCTCGGAGGTCGATTTTAGTAAACCAACTAGCACCCTTAATCCGAGCAAACAAATCAGAAAGCAAAGGTAACGGATACTGGAATTTGACAGTGATCTTATTGAGAAGGCGATAATCTATACAGGGTCTCAAGGAGCCATCCTTTTTGGCAACAAAAAAAAATCCCGCTCCCAACGGTGACAAAGACGGGCGAATATGCCCTTTCTCCAAGGACTCCTTTACATAACTCCGCATAGCGGCATGCTCTGGCACAGACAGATTGAAAAGTCGGCCCCTAGGGAACTTACAGCCAGGAATCAAATTAATGGCACAATCGCAGTCCCTATGAGGAGGTAGGGAACTGGACTTGGGCTCATCAAATACATCCTGGAAATCCGACAAAAACTCAGGAACTTTAGAAGAAGGGGACGAGGAAATGGACATCAAAGGAATATCACTATGTATCCCCTGACAACCCCAACCAGTCACAGACATAGATCTCCAATCCAGCACTGGATTATGTACCTGTAACCATGGAAAACCCAGCACAACAACATCATGCAAATTATGCAACACCAAAAAACGAATATTTTCCTGATGTGCTGGAGCCATGCACATGGTTAACTGTGTCCAGTACTGAGGTTTATTCTTGGCCAATGGCGTAGCATCAATCCCCCTTAAGGGAATAGGACTCTGCAAAGGTTCCAAGGAAAAACCACAGCGCTTGGCAAATTCTAAGTCCATTAAGTTCAGGGCAGCGCCAGAATCCACAAATGCCATAACAGAAAAGGATGACAATGTGCAAATCAGGGTAACAGACAAGAGAAATTTAGGCTGCACAGTACTAATGCTAACAGAGCTAGGGACCCTCCTAGTACGCTTAGGGCAATCAGAAATAGCATGAGCTGAATCACCACAGTAAAAACACAGGCCATTCTGACGTCTGAATTCCTGCCGTTCTGCTCTAGTCAAAATCCTATCACATTGCATAGGCTCAGGACTTCGCTCAGAGGACACTGCCATATGGTGCACCGCCTTGCTCTCACGCAAGCGCCGATCAATCTGAATGGTTAGAGACATAGATTCGCTCAAACCGGTAGGCGTAGGAAAGCCCACCATAACATCTTTAAGGGTTTCAGAAAGACCTTTTCTGAAAATAGCAGCCAGCGCTTCTTCATTCCATTTAGTGAGCACAGACCATTTTCTAAATTTCTGGCAATATAACTCTGCCGCTTCCTGACCCTGACAAAGGGCCAACAGTGTTTTCTCAGCATGCTCTACAGAGTTAGGTTCGTCATACAACAATCCGAGTGCCTGAAAGAATGCATCTACATTCAATAATGCCGGATTCCCTGTTTCAAGAGCAAATGCCCAGTCTTGAGGATCACCACGCAGTAAGGATGTGATGATTTTCACTTGCTGAATGGGATCACCAGAAGAACGGGGTTTCAAAGCAAAAAACAATTTGCAGCTATTTTTAAAGTTCAAAAACTTCTATCTGTCCCCAAAAAACAAATCAGGAGTAGGAATTCTTGGCTCTAGAGCCGGAGTCTGAACAATATAATCTTGGATACTCTGGACTCTTGCAGCAAGTTGATCCACACGAGAAAACAAACCCTGAACCTCCATACCAGAGCATATATCCAGCACCACCCAGATATCAAGAGGAAAAAGAAGACAGAACAGAGCACAGAAAAAAAAATGGTTCAGAACACTTTTTTTTTCCTTCTTTTGAGATGCATTCAATTCATTCTTGGCCTGCTGTACTGTTATGACCTGGTGGTTAAGAGGCCACACTGATATGACCTGGTGGCTAAAACGCAACATGGAACGAGCTCTGAGAAGGTGGTATCTCTACTGACCACAGTCCCTAATCCTAACAACACAACTAGAAATAGCCGTGGGATGTTCCTGACACTCCCTAGACACCTCATCACAGCCTCAGATATAACTACCCCTAAAGAAGGAAATAGAAAGCTATCTTGCCTCAGAGAAACCCCCAATAGGAAAGATAGCCCCCCACAAATATTGACTGTGAAAGGAGAGGGAAATGACGAACTCAGAAATGAAATTAGAATTCAGCAAAGGGAGGCCAAAACTAAACTAGATAGACAGAGAGCAAAGGATACTGTGCGGTCAGCATTAAAAACTACAAAATCCACGCAGAGTTTACAAAAATGAACTCCACACCGACTCACGGTGTGGAGGGGCAAATCTGCTTTCCCAGAGCTTCCAGCTAGCCTGAATAAGACATAGTGACAAGCTGGACAAAAGAGACAAAATTCAAAGCAATAGAGTCCAAACAAATGGACAAACAAAACTAGCAAAACTTATCTTTTGCAGACAAGGACTGGCCATATGAGAAATCCAAGGGAAGAATCAAATCCAACCAAGAACATTGACAGCAGGCATGGACTAAAGCCCAGAGCAGGTTTAAATAACAAACCCAGCAAGGCGATTAGTGAAGGCAGCTGCTACAGCCACCTAACGGAGCAGCAGTTCCACTTGAAACCACCAGAGGGAGCCCAAGGGCAGAACTCGCAAAAATACCATTAGCAACCACAGGAGGGAGCTCCAGAACAGAACTCACAACAGTATACCTTCCCACAGGTGAAGTATGTCCCCAGGGCTTCCCAGTAAGGTGGATGGTGATGGTGTGAGGTGCAGTCAATAACGAGGACACAAGGTTGCAGTCTCTTTACCTCTTTACTGAAGACTTCAGGATCCTCAATCCAGAGCACGCTTAACAGGGCTATCTGAGACCAGCCGGTCCGATGGGCACTTCCAGAGTTCCCTTTGCAGGTGGAAATCAGTGCCTACAACACAGCGCCTGTGTGTTGTAGTGCTACCCTGCTGAGCATTTGGAATAGTCCTCACAACTTCTGTTCTCGTTCGTTCTTTCTAATTTGTTCCAGATCTTCTAGTGCAACGTCCCCCAGGAATGTTATGGCTAGGACGCACCCGTATGACGGGAAGGCCTGGAGTTCTTCCGGGACCCAAGAGATGCCCCTCTCCCACAGTTGCCCCCTATGTCTTTGTAGGTGTTTAGGTGAGACAGCCAACCTATAATTAAGTGTCCTGCGGAGTTTGAAGTAAAGCGTAGAGTCAGTTACTCCCTCGGTGTTCCGGCCACCGGCTACGCGCCTCAGTAGGATGTTGCCTCGGTCTCACGGCACGACTCCTACTGGTTCTCCTTTGTGCTTGATCTCTTTTCTCACTGTTCCACAATATCCTTTGCTTCGTGTCTCTTTCTTAGGATACCGCCGCGGGGTGTGCAGGTGAGGTTCCATAACGTTCTATTCTGGTCGCTAGGTGCCTGCCAGGTTCCCACGCCTGACAGGGACCCCCCTGTGTCTTCTCCCTGCAACACCCCCTGCCACGGAATGTTGCCTGAATCCAACCCAGTCAGCTTCTGACTAACTTTCTATCCAACACCTAGTTTTACCAGTGTGAAGTGTAATGTGTGCTGGTGATATCTGGTCAGTAGAATTCCTTCAGTGCCATCAGACGAACCATCACTCCCCTTAGTGGCAGAGTGTCATACTGCAACGACCAGATCTCTGGGGCGCTGCATATATATAAAGCAATAATCAAATACTCATCTCTCCTCATTCCCTGCTCATTCCCAGTCTCCTCAGTGACTTCTGACTCTCTCCCTGGCATTGCAGAGGGTGTGCTGTAGTGATATCATTGCACCCTCTGCCCTGAAACATCACAGAGTCAGAAGATGCTGAAGAGATCGGAGCAGCATGGAATGGAGAAAGGTAGGTGTTTGAGGGGTGGGTCCGGTGCCAGGACTGGGCTCTCCCAAATCATGGGACTCATAGCTTGCTGGTGTCCCCATTTGTCCAGGGCGCCAGCACTTGCCCAAGTGCCCCAGGCGAGGTGCTGGCCCTGCTCATAATCATATCCCAGGTCTCATCAGTGCTAGCTGTCCCTGCCTAGCATGAAAAGTCTTGGATATTCAGTGTTCACCGCTGTGAAATGAAGATACTGCAATGTCTGGGCATATGACAGTGAGGGGAGGAGTGGCCGTAGAGGATAGTGGTAAGGTGAGTATAAGTATTATTTTTCTATTTGTTTAACCTTTTGATCGCATTTTACGGTTCAACACAATGATGTTGTCACGCGCCCACAGGGCAATGGGGTGCTCGGTACCAGGTCTGGTCGCAAGGAGGGATGTTACAGTGGCTACGACCCGGTCCGTGGCACTGGGCATCAACGTTAAAAGGGGTTAAATGTTTGTCGTGATGCCACCTGTGGAGTTCTGTGAGTAGTAGGACCGACGCTACATTAAAGGGGTCCCCTGGGGGGATGTTGCGGCGGCACAGATGTTACACTTCCCACAGGTGAAGCGGGGTCCCCAGGGGTCCTATGATGTAAGGCATGGATGGTATGTGCCCGTGAATAAATGGAGGAGAAAGGTTGTAATCCTTTACCTGGTTTACTTGTGGATGACAGGCCAGGGTACCAGGCACGAAGGATGGTGGTCCGACCAGTTCAGAGGCAAGAGAGAGTTCTCCTGTACCAGTAGAGGTCCATGAGCCTTTCCAATTAGCGCCTTTCAAGATGAGGTCCCTGCTGCTTAAAGCTTCCTACAGGGTCCTCCAGTTTCCCCCTGTCCTGGGACAGGTACCTGCACGAAGGGCAGCTTGAGCCTTTTTACAGGGACTCTAACATGCCCTGGGCTCCTCAGGTGCTGCTGCATCTCAGGCGTGGTGCGAGTAGGTAACGTGTAGTGTCGTGCCCTCCGGTTCTGCTCTGTGTCCTAGAGTCCCACAAAAGCCTCGGGCTCCCGGTTCCTGGCTACTGCGCTTCAGCTCTGAGGGTGCCCTGCTACAGTTCCCCTCTGAGCTCTGTTCCTCTCCTGTGCTCCTTACCTTCTGGATACTCCACATACCACAACCCTTCAGGTCTTCCTCCTTCCAGAGGCTGCAGCTCCCTCGTGGCTGCCAGGCCTTTCTGTCTGCACTCAGTTCCTGACTTCCTTCTCCTTCAGTATATCTCCCAGACTAACTGTTCTGCTTGGTCTCTCAGGACCAACTAGCTAGCTCCTCCTCCAAGTCATGATACATAAAGCCTAGGGAAGCTCCACTGAATCCAGGTACTGAGCTCCTCCTCCTGGCCTGGATTCAGAATGTGTTGCATGTGTGTGCCTTACCTGGTGAAGAGAACTCCTTTGCCTCTGAGCATGACATCATCTTCCCCGAAGGAAAAGCAACATCACTGCAGCAACTGGTAATCTGGAGTGCTGCAGTTGCATGACCATCATTTTGCTCTGCACCAAAGCGAATAACAAAAATGCAGATTTTTTAATATTCAAGTAGAATTCAATTCCACTCGAATATATTCACTCATCTGTAGTTATTATGTGTATATTACATTATTTAATATAAATATAATGTTTATTCTTTTTAATTGATCAGTCAGCACAACTCATCCTGAGTAGGGTTGTGCGACTTTTCATTTTATAGGATCAGGTCGGGTTTCACGAAACCCGACTTTTTCAAAAGTCGGGTCGAGTGAAATCGACCAATCACAAGCCGCGACGTCATCGAAGGTCCTTCAGGCGCTCATTCTTAGGAAGGAAGGCTGCCGGTGAGAACCAGGGCGCGTCCGAGGGTAAGTATATCAATATTTTTTATTTTGATTCTTTATTTTACACTTAACTATGGATCCCAGGGCCTGAAGGAGAGTTTCCTCTCCTTCAGACCCTGGGAACCATTAGAAACCCAATGCACTGCATTGGGTATCGTGTTTCGGCCGACGCCGACCCCGACCCGCTGGCTGCATGCTGGCTGCAATATTGGATTGCAAGATTGCCTTGCGCAAGCGTGTACTACGGAGGACAGAGCATGAACTTCAATCCAATATTGCAGCCAGCATGCAGCCAGCGGGTAAGGAAAGGGTGAATCAAAAACCCAAAAACCCCGCCTCCATGGCTGAAGATTGTTCCCTCCAAATTCAGGGGTCTGTGTCCCTTTAAACAAACACATCTCATAAACAAAAATGGAGGTATTATCTATAGTGCCTTGAAAAAGTATTCATACCCTGAGAACTTTTTCCTATTACAGGTTACATCTAAAAATTAAGATATATTTTATTGAGATTTTATGTAATATACTAACACAAAGTTGTAAGTATTTGCGAAGTGGAAAGGAAATTCTAGATTTTTTTTAAATATTTTAAAAATATAAATTCGAAAATTGTGATGTGCATTTATATTCAGTCCCCTGAGTTAATACTTTGTTGGGCCACCTTTCTGCTACACATAGTGTTTTGAATTTAGCCCCAAAAGTTCTAATTTGGTCTCATATGAACATAAGACTTTATTCCATATGCTAGCTGGGTCCCCTGGCTGTCTGCAAACTGCAAACATGAATTCTTATAGCTTTCTTTATGCCACTCTTATGTAAAAGCCAGATTTATGGAGTGTATGATTAATAGTTGCCTGTAGATAGATTCTTCTACCTGAGCTGCAGATCTCTGCAGCTCCTTCAGAGTGACCATGGACCTCCTGGCTGCTTCTTAGAGCTCTCCTTGCATGTCTATTTACAGGGACAGCCATGTATTGGTAGGTTTGCAGTTGTGCCATACTCCTTCCATTTTTTGGATGATGGATTAAACAGTGCTGAATGAGATGTTCAGAACTTGGGCTATTATTTTTATAACATATCCCTGCTTTATTATTCTTCACAATTTTATCCCTGACCAGTCTGGTATTTCTCTTGGTTTTCATGATGCTCTTTGATCCCTAATGTTCTCAAACAAATCTCTGAGACCTTCACAGAACAGCTGTCTTTATATTAAAAATAAATTACACACAGGTGGACTCAAATTGCTAATTTGATGACTTTTGGAGGCAGTTCGTGACTCAGTTTTTCATTTAGGAGTATCAGACTACAGGGGTTGAATACAATGCAAGTCACCATTTTTCAGATTTTTTTTAAAGTATTTAAAATAAATGTGTAATTTCCTTTACATTTCACAAATACTTTGTGTTGGTAGATTGTGGAAAATAAGTATTCGATACACTGGCGTTTTTGCAAGTTTTCCCATCTACAAAGAATGGAGAGGTCTGTAATTTTTATCGTAAGTACACTTCAACTGTGGGAGACAGAATATAAAACTAAATACCAGAAAATCACGCTATGTGATTTTTACATAATTTGCATTTTTGAAACGAGTTCAAATAGGTGCAATTAATACAGATAATGTGACTATATATACTGTATATATACACATATATACAGTTAGGGCCAGAAATATTTGGACAGTGACACAAGTTTTGTTATTTTAGCTGTTTACAAAAACATGTTCAGAAATACAATTATATATATAATATGGGCTGAAAGTGCACACTCCCAGCTGCAATATGATAGTTTCCACATCCAAATCGGAGAAAGGGTTTAGGAATCATAGCTCTGTAATGCATAGCGTCCTCTTTTTCAAGGGACCAAAAGTAATTGGACAATGGACTCTAAGGGCTGCAATTAACATGACCCAGCCTATTTTGACCTTAAAGACCTTGCCATTTTTTGCAATTCTGACCAGTGTCCCTTTATGAGGTAATAACTCAGGAACGCTTCAACGGATCCTAGCGGTTCTGAGATTGTTTTTTCGTGACATATTGGGCTTCATGTTAGTGGTAAATTTAGGTCAATAAATTCTGCGTTTATTTGTGATAAAAACGGAAATTTGGCGAAAATTTTGAAAATTTCGCAATTTTCACATTTTGAATTTTTATTCTGTTAAACCAGAGAGATATGTGACACAAAATAGTTAATAAATAACATTTCCCACATGTTTACTTTACATCAGCACAATTTTGGAAACAAAATTTTTTTTTGCTAGGAAGTTATAAGGGTTAAAATTTGACCAGCGATTTCTCATTTTTACAACGAAATTTACAAAACCATTTTTTTTAGGGACCACCTCACATTTGAAGTCAGTTTGAGGGGTCTATATGGCTGAAAATACCCAAAAGTGACACCATTCTAAAAACTGCACCCCTCAAGGTACTCAAAACCACATTCAAGAAGTTTATTAACCCTTCAGGTGCTTCACAGCAGCAGAAGCAACATGGAAGGAAAAAATGAACATTTAACTTTTTAGTCACAAAAATTATCTTTTAGCAACAATTTTTTTATTTTCCCAATGGTAAAAGGAGAAACTGAACCATGAAAGTTGTTGTCCAATTTGTTCTGAGTACGCTGATACCTCATATGTGGGGGTAAACCACTGTTTGGGCGCACGGCAGGGCTTGGAAGGGAAGGAGCGCCATTTGACTTTTTGAATCAAAAATTGGCTCCACTCTTTAGCGGATACCATGTCACGTTTGGAGAGCCCCCGTGTGCCTAAAAATTAGAGCTCCCCCACAAGTGACCCCATTTTGGAAACTAGACGCCCCAAGGAACTTATCTAGATGCATAGTGAGCACTTTAAACCCTCAGGTGCTTCACAAATTGATCTGTAAAAATGAAAAAGTACTTTTTTTTCACAAAAAAATTCTTTTCGCCTCAATTTTTTCATTTTCACATGGGCAGTAGGATAAAATGGATCATAAAATTTGTTGGGCAATTTCTCTCGAGTACGTCGATACCTCATATGTGGGGGTAAACCACTGTTTGGGCACTCGGCAGGGCTCGGAAGGGAAGGCGCGCCATTTGACTTTTTGAATGGAAAATTAGCTTCAATTGTTAGCGGACACCATGTCGCGTTTGGAGAGCCCCTGTGTGCCTAAACATTGGAGCTCCCCCACAAGTGACCCCATTTTGGAAACTAGACCCCCCAAGGAACTTATCTAGATGCATATTGAGCACTTTAAACCCCCAGGTAATTCATAGAAGTTTATAACGCAGAGCCATGAAAATAAAAAATAATTTTTCTTTCCTCAAAAATGATTTTTAGCCTGGAATTTCCTATTTTGCCAAGGATAATAGGAGAAATTGGACCCCAACTATTGTTGTCCAGTTTGTCCTGAGTACGCTGATACCCCATATGTGGGGGTAAACCACTGTTTGGGCGCACGGCAGGGCTCGGAAGGGATGGCATGCCATTTGGCTTTTTAAATGGAAAATTAGCTCCAATCATTGGCGGACACCATGTCACGTTTGGAGAGCCCCTGTGTGCCTAAACATTGGAGATCCCCCAGAAATGACACCATTTTGGAAACTAGACCCCCAAAGGAACTAATCTAGATGTGTGGTGAGGACTTTGAACCCCCAAGTGCTTCACAGAAGTTTATAACGCAGAGCCATGAAAATAAAATAAAAAAAATATTTTCTCAAAAATGATCTTTTAGCCTGCAATTCTTTATTTTCCCAAGGGTAACAGGAGAAATTTGACCTCAAAAGTTGTTGTCCAGTTTCTCCTGAGTACGCTGATACCCCATATGTGGGGGTAAATCACTGTTTGGGCACATGCCGGGGCTCGGAAGTGAAGTAGTGACGTTTTGAAATGCAGACTTTGATGGAATGCTCTGTGGGCGTCACGTTGCGTTTGTAGAGCCCCTGATGTGGCTTAACAGTAGAAACCCCCCACAAGTGACCCTATTTTGGAAACTAGACCCCCAAAGGAACTTATCTAGATGTGTGGTAAGCACTTTGAACCCCCAAGTGCTTCATAGAAGTTTATAATGCAGAGCCGTGAAAATAATACTTTTTCTTTCCTCAAAAATAATTATTTAGCCCAGAATTTTTTAATTTTCCCAAGGGTAACAGGAGAAATTTGACCCCAATATTTGTTGTCCAGTTTCTCCTGAGTACGGTGATACCCCATATGTGGGGGTAAACTACTGTTTGGGCACATGCCGGGGCTTGGAATTGAAGTAGTGACGTTTTGAAATGCAGACTTTGATGGAATGCTCTGCGGGCGTCACGTTGCGTTTGCAGAGCCCCTGATGTGCCTAAACAGTAGAAACCCCCCACAGGTGACCCCATTTTGGAAACTAGACCCCGAAAGGAACTTATCTAGATGTGTGGTGAGCACTTTGAACCCCCAAGTGCTTCATAGAAGTTTATAATGCAGAGCCGTGAAAATAATAAATACGTTTTCTTTCCTCAAAAATAATTATTTAGCCCAGAATTTTTTATTTTCCCAAGGGTTACAGGAGAAATTGGACCCCAAAAGTTGTTGTCCAGTTTCTCCTGAGTACACTGATACCCCATGAGTGGGGGTAAACCACTGTTTGGGCACACGTCGGGGCTCAGAAGGAAGTAGTGACTTTTGAAATGCAGACTTTGATGGAATGGTCTGCGGGTGTCACGTTGCGTTTGCAGAGCCCCTGGTGTGCCTAAACAGTAGAAACCCCCACAAGTGACCCCATTTTAGAAACTAGACCCCCCAAGGAACTTATCTAGATATGTGGTGAGCACTTTGAACCCCCAAGTGCTTCACAGACGTTTACAACGCAGAGCCGTGAAAATAAAAAATCATTTTTCTTTCCTCAAAAATTATGTTTTAGCAAGCATTTTTTTAGATTCACAAGGGTAACAGGAGAAATTGGACCCCAGTAATTGTTGCGCAGTTTGTCCTGAGTATGCTGGTACCCCATATGTGGGGGTAAACCACTGTTTGGGCACATGTCAGGGCTCGGAAGTGAGGGAGCACCATTTGACTTTTTGAATACGAGATTGGCTGGAATCAATGGTGGCGCCATGTTGCGTTTGGAGACCCCTGATGTGCCTAAACAGTGGTAACCCCTCAATTCTAACTCCAACACTAACCCCAACACACCCCTAACCCTAATCCCAACTGTAGCCATAACCCTAATCACAACCCTAACCACAACCCTAATTCCAACCCTAACCCTAACTCTATGTGCCCACGTTGCGGATTCGTGTGAGATTTTTCAGCACCATTTTTGAAAAATCCGCGGGTAAAAGGCACTGCGTTTTACCTGCGGATTTTCCGCGGATTTCCAGTGTTTTTTGTGCGGATTTCACCTGCGGATTCCTATTGAGGAACAGGTGTAAAACGCTGCGGAATCCGCACAAAGAATTGACATGCTGCGGAAAATACAACGCAGCGTTTCCGCGCGGTATTTTCCGCACCATGGGCACAGCGGATTTGGTTTTTCATATGTTTACATGGTACTGTAAACCTGATGGAATACTGCTGCGAATCCGCAGCGGCCAATCCGCAGCCAAATCCGCACAGTGTGCACATAGCCTAATTCTAAAGGTATGTGCACACGCTGCGGAAAACGCTGCGGATCCGCAACAGTTTCCCATGAGTTTACAGTTCAATGTAAACCTACGGGAAACAAAAATCGCTGTACACATGCTGCAGAAAAACTGCACGGAAACGCAGGGGTTTACATTCCGCAGCATGTCACTTCTTTGTGCGGATTCCGCAGCGGTTTTACAACTGCTCCAATAGAAAATCGCAGTTGTAAAACCGCAGTGAAATGCGCAGAAAAAAACGCGGTAAATCCGCCATAAATCCGCAGCGGTTTAGCACTGCGGATTTATCAAATCCGCAGCGGAAAAATCCGCAGAGGACCAGAATACGTGTGCACATACCGAAACCCTAACCCTAGCCCTAACCCTAACCCTAACCCTACCCCTAACCCTACCCCTAACCCTAACCCTAACCCTAACCCTACCCCTAACCCTAACCCTACCCCTAACCCTAACCCTAACCCTACCCCTAACCCTAACCCTATTCTAACATTAGTGGGAAAAAAAAATTTCTTTATTTTTTTATTGTCCCTACCTATGGGGGTGACAAAGGGGGGGGGGGTCATTTATTATTTTTTTTATTTTGATCACTGAGATATAATCTATCTCAGTGATCAAAATGCACTTTGGAACGAATCTGCCGGCCGGCAGATTCGGCGGGCGCACTGCGCATGCGCCCGCCATTTTGGAAGATGGCGGCGCCCAGGGAGAAGACGGACGGGACCCCGGCTGGATCGGTAAGTATGATGGGGTGGGGGGGGACCATGGGGGGTGGATCAGAGCACGGGGGGGGGAATCGGAGCGCGGGAGGGGTGGAACGGAGCACGGGGGGCGTGGAACGGAGCACGGGGGGTGGAACGGAGCACCGGGGGGGTGGATCGGAGTGCGGGGGGGGGTGATTGGAGTACGGGGGGGTGATTGGAGCACGGGGGGAGCGGACAAGAGCACGGGGGGGAGCGGAGCACTGGACGGAGGGGAGCCGGAGCAGTGTACCGGCCAGATCGGGGGGCTGGGGGGGCGATCGGTGGGGTGGGGGCACATTAGTATTTCCAGCCATGGCCGATGATATTTCAGCATCGGCCATGGCTGGATTGTAATATTTCACCAGTTATAATAGGTGAAACATTACAAATCGCTCTGATTGGCAGTTTCACTTTCAACAGCCAATCAGAGCGATCGTAGCCACGAGGGGGTGAAGCCACCCCCCCTGGGCTAAACTACCACTCCCCCTGTCCCTGCAGATCGGGTGAAATGGGAGTTAACCCTTTCACCCGATCTGCAGGGACGCGATCTTTCCATGACGCCACATAGGCGTCATGGGTCGGATTGGCACCGACTTTCATGACGCCTACGTGGCGTCATGGGTCGGGAAGGGGTTAACTCTGAAGGCGTCTCCCTCGTTAACCTGTAATCAATGAAGTAGTTAAAAGGTCAGGGGTGGATTCCAGGTGTGTGGTTTTGCATTTGGAAGCTGTTGCTGTGAGCAGACAACATGCGGTCAAAGGAACTCTCAATTGAGGTGAAGCAGAACATCCTGAGGCTGAAAAAAAAGAAAAAATCCATCAGAGAGATAGCAGACATGCTTGGAGTAGCAAAATCAACAGTTGGGTACATTCTGAGAAAAAAGGAATTGACTGGTGAGCTTGGGAACTCAAAAAGGCCTGGGCGTCCACAGATGACAACAGTGGTGGATGATCGCCGCATACTTAATTTGGTGAAGAAGAACCCGTTCACAACATCAACTGAAGTCCAGAACACTCTCAGTCAAGTAGGTGTATCTGTCTCTAAGTCAACAGTAAAGAGAAGACTCCATGACAGTAAATACAAAGGGTTCACATCTAGATGCAAACCATTCATCAATACCAAAAATAGACAGGCCAGAGTTAAATTTGCAGAAAAACACCTCAAGAAGCCAGCTCAGTTCTGGAAAAGTATTCTATGGACAGATGAGACAAAGATCAACCTGTACCAGAATGATGGGAAGAAAAAAGTTTGGAGAAGAAAGGGAACGGCACATGATCCAAGGCACACCACATCCTCTGTAAAACATGGTGGAGGCAACGTGATGGCATGGGCATGCATGGCTTTCAATGGCACTGGGTCACTTGTGTTTATTGATGACATAAGAGCAGACAAGAGTAGCCGGATGAATTCTGAAGTGTACCGGGATATACTTTCAGCCCAGATTCAGCCAAATGCTGCAAAGTTGATTGGACGGCGCTTCATAGTACAGATGGACAATGACCCCAAGCATACATCCAAAGCTACCCAGGAGTTCATGAGTGCCAAAAAGTGGAACATTCTGCAATGGCCAAGTCAATCTCCAGATCTAAACCCAATTGAGCATGAATTTCACTTGCTCAAATCCAGACTTAAGACGGAAAGACCCACAAACAAGCAAGACCTGAAGGCTGCGGCTGTAAAGGCCTGGCAAAGCATTAAGAAGGAGGAAACCCAGCGTTTGGTGATGTCCATGGGTTCCAGACTTAAGGCAGTGATTGCCTCCAAAGGATTTGCAACAAAATATTGAAAATAAAAATATTTTGTTTAGGTTATGTTTATTTGTCCAATTACTTTTGACCTCCTAAAATGTGGAGTGTTTGTAAAGAAATTTACAATCTGCACTTGAATTCTGTTGTAGAGGTTTCATTTCAAATCCAATGTGGTGGCATGCAGAGCCCAACTCGCGAAAATTGTGTCACTGTCCAAATATTTCTGGCCCTAACTGTATATGTATATATACAGTGGGGCAAAAAAGTATTTAGTCAGTCAGCAATAGTGCAAGTTCCACCACTTAAAAAGATGAGAGGCGTCTGTAATTTACATCATAGGTAGACCTCAACTATGGGAGACAAACTGAGAAAAAAAAATCCAGAAAATCACATTGTCTGTTTTTTAACATTTTATTTGCATATTATGGTGGAAAATAAGTATTTGGTCAGAAACAAAATTTCATCTCAATACTTTGTAATATATCCTTTGTTGGCAATGACAGAGGTCAAACGTTTTCTGTAAGTCTTCACAAGGTTGCCACACACTGTTGTTGGTATGTTGGCCCATTCCTCCATGCAGATCTCCTCTAGAGCAGTGATGTTTTTGGCTTTTCGCTTGGCAACACGGACTTTCAACTCCCTCCAAAGGTTTTCTATAGGGTTGAGATCTGGAGACTGGCTAGGCCACTCCAGGACCTTGAAATGCTTCTTACGAAGCCACTCCTTCGTTGCCCTGGCGGTGTGCTTTGGATCATTGTCATGTTGAAAGACCCAGCCACGTTTCATCTTCAATGCCCTTGCTGATGGAAGGAGGTTTGCACTCAAAATCTCACGATACATGGCCCCATTCATTCTTTCATGTACCCGGATCAGTCGTCCTGGCCCCTTTGCAGAGAAACAGCCCCAAAGCATGATGTTTCCACCACCATGCTTTACAGTAGGTATGGTGTTTGATGGATGCAACTCAGTATTCTTTTTCCTCCAAACACGACAAGTTGTGTTTCTACCAAACAGTTCCAGTTTGGTTTCATCAGACCATAGGACATTCTCCCAAAACTCCTCTGGATCATCCAAATGCTCTCTAGCAAACTTCAGACGGGCCCGGACATGTACTGGCTTAAGCAGTGGGACACGTCTGGCACTGCAGGATCTGAGTCCATGGTGGCGTAGTGTGTTACTTATGGTAGGCCTTGTTACATTGGTCCCAGCTCTCTGCAGTTCATTCACTAGGTCCCCCCGCTTGGTTTTGGGATTTTTGCTCACCGTTCTTGTGATCATTCTGACCCCACGGGGTGGGATTTTGCGTGGAGCCCCAGATCGAGGGAGATTATCAGTGATCTTGTATGTCTTCCATTTTCTAATTATTGCTCCCACTGTTGATTTCTTCACTCCAAGCTGGTTGGCTATTGCAGATTCAGTCTTCCCAGCCTGGTGCAGGGCTACAATTTTGTTTCTGGTGTCCTTTGACAGCTCTTTGGTCTTCACCATAGTGGAGTTTGGAGTCAGACTGTTTGAGGGTGTGCACAGGTGTCTTTTTATACTGATAACAAGTTTAAACAGGTGCTATTACTACAGGTAATGAGTGGAGGAAAGAGGAGACTCTTAAAGAAGAAGTTACAGGTCTGTGAGAGCCAGAAATCTTGATTATTTGTTTCTGACCAAATACTTATTTTCCACCATAATATGCAAAAAAAATTATGAAAAAACAGACAATGTGATTTTCTGGATTTTTTTTTCGGAGTTTGTCTCCCATAGTTGAGGTCTACCTATGATGTAAATTACAGACGCCTCTCATCTTTTTAAGTGATGGAACTTGCACTATTGCTGACTGACTAAATACTTTTTTGCCCCACTGTATATAATTATATAATATATCACATTGTATTATTTTTAAATAATTAGATTGCATTTTTTTGCATGAAATAAGTATTTGATCACCTACCAGCCTGCAAGAATTCTGGCTTTCACAGAGCCGCTAGTTTTTCTTTATGAAAGAAAGAGAGGCAGAAAATGAACCCCACCCCTGAGGCCCAGGGGCCTACTGCAGTGCCCGTGAAAATTTGCAACTGGCTACTGTGGGCAACACTGTTACTGTTGGGTTCAAGGATACCGGCACAGATAGAACCCTCATCCGCCCTGAGTGACTGGCAGGACTCCTTCCTTGGAAGATCCTGACTGTCACTAGCGATCATTTACGAATGGCCCAGATTTCCCTAGATTGGGGTGTGGGGAGGTGGTTAACCCCTTTCCGACATTTGCAGTATATTTACATCATGTTTGGGAAGTGCTTGCTGATTGATGCAGTATATATACGTCATGGCCATCTCCTGGAGGCTGTCAGAATCAGCTGAAATCTCAGTGCCAGGAGGGGTGCCCGAACTGCTCCCGGCACTTTAACCCCCTAAATGCTGCAATTGATATCGGTGGCAGCATTTTGCAGGCATGCAGAGGACAGGAGCCCCCTCTGCCTTCGGTTTGGCACCCTCGAGACGTCATCGTGGGGTCCAATCATTGCTGTGTTGTCGTCATGGCAACATCAGGGTCACCAGAGTTAGCAAACTTCATGCACCATGCTCGGATTATGTTAGAGCAAGTTTGTCTGTCAGTGCAGCGCTGACAGTTTTTAACGCATAGCAAAACTCCTGTTTTGCTATGCTTTATAAGTGATCAGGCTGCAAGAAGGGAAAGTCCCCTGGATGAAGCTTTCCATAGTGAAACGTGAGTCAGGTGTGGTGGGTCCCTGGCTTGTGGCTCTTACTAGGTAATTATAATCATATCATTGTCTATTCATTGTGGGTTCGTTCCATATTATCTCATGTGAAGTTTTTCTCTGCTCTGCCCATGATGTTTTCATGGTACCATATCTTTTTACTTTTCACTGTTACTATGTACAGTGCCTTGCGAAAGTATTCGGCCCCCTGGAACTTTTCAACCTTTTCCCACATATCATGCTTCAACCATAAAGATACCAAATGTAAATTTTTGGTGAATAATCAACAAGTGGAACACAATTGTGAAGTTGAACGAAATTTATTGGTTATTTAAAATGTTTGTGAAAATTCAAAAACTGAAAAGTGGGGCAAGTAAACGAATTCCCAAGAGTTTTACGCAGTAACCATTTTGACAGCACTCCATAACCCATTTATGCGCTCCCATAGCGCACCGGTGTCCCCGGTACTTTCCTGAGTGCTAACGCCAATCGCCCATCCTGTAAGCAGTCACTGGAATACTCACAGAGGTTGCAGGCGCACATAGTTGAGCAGGAGAGACTGGAGAACACCCGCATTGCAGTGGAGAACAAGTAAGTGTGCCCATGACTCGTGTATAAGCTGAGGGGATCTTTTTCAGCAAAAAAGTGCTGAAAAACTCAGCTTATACAGGAGTATATATGGTATACAGTACAGACCAAAAGTTTGGACACACCTCATTTAAAGATTTTTCTGTATTTTCATGACTATGAAAATTGTACATTCACACTGAAGGCATCAAAACTATGAATTAACACATGTGGAATTATTTACTTAACAAAAAAGCGTGAAACAACTGAAATTATGTCATATATCAAGGTTCTTCAAAGTAGCCACTTTTTGCTTTGATCACTGCTTTGCACACTCTTGGCATTCTCTTGATGAGCTTCAATAGGTAGTCACCGGAAATGGTTTTCACTTCACAGGTGTACCCTGTCAGGTTTAATAAGTGGGATTTCTTGCCTTAAAAATGGGGTTGGGGCCATCAGTTGTGTTGTGCAGAAGTCTGGTGAATTCCAAGGGAAATCCAAGATGGATGATGGCTCTGGGAAGTGTGTGACATCACAAGGTACGAAAACCTAGAGATGCCAAAAATCTAACCAACAGGTTTCGGGGACGCTCCATTCACCTTTGTCAGTGCGATTACTCCTGTGTGTACAGGAGGGCAAATATATAGTCAAGAAGGGGCCATCCTCGTCCATCCAGGGGATTCCATCATCCTAAAAGGGAGGTTGCTGTCTTTATAATGTCCTGAGGTTTTTCTTGATCAACACATATATAGAAATAAATAAATAAGCACATGTGCTAATTCTTTCCTATTTCATACTATACATGAATTTTAGTATATCAACATTATAAAATAAAAAAATATATAATTTTAATTAAATTTAGGTATTAAAATCCAAGATTAAAAATAAGAATAAAATCTGTAATAAGATATATGAAAAAGGAGAAATGAAATAGGAGGGGGGTAAAGTGTATAGAGGGGAATGTGTGCCTAAAAGCATGTTAAAATGTCCAGAGCTCTATCTGTTATTGAAAAGCAAAAAGCTCAATGTCAAAATGTAGTCCTTTTTGGTGTTAGGCTGTCTAATGGAAAAATCCATTTTGATTCTGCTCTGGGCATGTGATTAATATAATCACCCCCTCTCCAGTGGGTCGGAACTATTTGAACACAAAATTTCCAGGCCCCTGATAGACTGGTTATGTGTTTCCTTAAAATGTCTGGATAATGGATGCCCTTTAAAACCCTTTTTTATGTTAATGAGGTGTTCTTTGATTCTTTGCATTAATCTTTTTTGGAAACTGTTCCTAACAAGATTTTTTACAGAACATTGTCTGCAACATGGAAAAAAATGTATGGAAAAAAAAGCCACCTACCGCCTGTGATTGGACTGCTATTGTTCTGGTGGACATGTTGGAACGGTTACCAATGGGAGCAATTTTTTGACCCAGCACTGGTGCCTGTTTATATATACATTTTGGGTAACTTGGAAATAAATTCCCAATGGATTTGTCTTCTTTTAGGACATACCAATATTTTTTAATAATTTTCTTGAGGGCTTCACCATTGGTGTGATATTGACTGATAATGGGGTCTAATTGTATTTGTTCCCTTTTGTTTGGAGACTCCTGTATTGCCTTGCTACTATAGATCAGTTTGGATCTTGGTGAATCTTATATCTCATTTAATGAGGATTCCAAGTCTCCATTGCATAGTCTTTTTCCATGAATTGTTTTTTTAGGAATTGGGTCTCCTCTAGAGTTGAGCGACTTTTACTTTTTTCGGATCTAGTCGGGTTTCGCGAAACCCGACTTTGTCAAAAGTCGGGTTGGGTGAAATCGGCCGATTATTGCGAAAAGTCGGGGGCCGACTGAAACACGAAACCCAATGCAAGTCAATGGGGAATCAAAATCGGCAGTGAGTGGAGGACAGGAAAACATCTACAGTGCCCATTTTAATGCCAAAAACATCAATTCTTATTACTTAAGCTTGTCAATCTTAATTTACTTTATAATAATAGTTAGGCATTGAAAACTGGGGATCATTTGGCTAAAGTTGTGGAGGGTAGGGCTGGCTGAAGATTTTCGTGGGCCCAGGAAACGCGGAATACGTCACGGCGGTGGAGCAGGGAGATGTAAGTATTTCAACTTTGCATGTGCTGTGATCCTGAGCAAGCAGGGGGGCCCACTTTTTGGCACTGGCACAGGGCCCCTCATAGTACGGCGGTGTGTTTGATGGCAGTTGGCACCTCCCACTGGCAGAGACACTTTTGCGTACTATGAGGGGCCCTGTGCCAGTGACGTCGCCAATAAGTATGCCCCCCCACCTGATGAAGGAACCTGCACTTTCATCTGCACCTTCCTCTTTGTCCCCGTGTAAGGTGGTATAGTATGCGGGAAGAGGAACCTGACTTTCAGCAGGGTCAGATTCTGGCTGTGTAGAGTGCAAGGGGAATGTAGTGGTCTGGGTCAATGTACCAGCAGACTCATCTAGCAGTGGCTGGACAATGGGCAGGATGAGGATGAAACACAGATATAGGCCCAAATAATAAAGTAGACTAAATGCAGTTCAAAATTGGTAACAGGACTAAACAGGCGGCATTGCTTTGTTCAGTGGAGGACAACTGTAATGAGTGTCAGACACAGTTAGTAGGCCCAAATAATAAAGTAGGCTAAATGCAGTTCAAAATTGGTAACAGGACTAAACGGGCGGCATTGGTTTGTTCAGTGGAGAACAACTGTAATGAGTGGCAGACACAGTTAGTAGGCCCAAATACTAAAGTAGGCTAAATGCAGTTCAAAATTGATAACAGGACTAAACGGGCGGCATTGCTTTGTTCAGTGGAGGACAACTGTAATGAGTGGCAGACACAGTTAGTAGGCCCAAATACTAAAGTAGGCTAAATGCAGTTCAAAATTGGTAACCGGACTAAACGGGCGGCATTGCTTTGTTCAGTGGAGGACAACTGTAATGAGTGGCAGACACAGTAAGTAGGCCCAAATAATAAAGTAGGCTAAATGCAGTTCAAAATTGGTAACAGGACTAAACGGGCGGCATTGCTTTGTTCAGTGGAGGACAACTGTAATGAGTGGCAGACACAGTTAGTAGGCCCAAATACTAAAGCAGGCTAAATGCAGTTCAAAATTGGTAACAGGACTAAATGGGCGGCATTGCTTTATTAAGTGGAGGACAACTGTAATGAGTGGCAGACACAGTTAGTAGGCCCAAATACTAAAGCAGGCTAAATGCAGTTCAAAATTGGTAACAGGACTAAACGGGCGGCATCGCTTTGTTCAGTGGAGGACAACTGTAATGAGTGGCAGACACAGTTAGTAGGCCCAAATACTAAAGCAGGCTGAATGTAGTTCAAAATTGGTAACAGGACTAAACGGGCGGCATTGCTTTGTTCAGTGGAGGACAACTTAAATGAGTGGCAGACACAGTTAGTAGGCCCAAATACTAAAGTAGGCTAAATGCAGTTCAAAATTGGTAACAGGACTAAACAGGTGGCATAGCTAGGTACAGGGATGGGCTCACTGCTAAATAGCAGACAGTGGTAGTAGGCGCAAAGTATTAACTGGTCTAAATGGAGGCCAGGGCCCCTGTATATTTTAGCTATCATCTATCATTTCAACAAATTAGTATTGGCAGTGCCATTGAAGGATTTAACAGCACAGACTACACAGTGGTGGAGCAGGGAGAGGTAAGTATTGCAAGTGGTAGAGCACTGTTCGAGCTGGGGGGAACACTCTCTAGTGGGCGGCGGTACTGGCACATGGCCCCTCATATTACGACGGTGTGTCTGACGTTGGTTGTGCACCACCACCATCAGAGACACTTCATTGTACTATGAGGGTCCCTGTGCCAGTGCCATCGCCCAAGAGTGGGCACACCCACCTGTCTAGGCAAACGGCACTCGCACGGGTGCTTGCGCCCGGTGGTGACCACGAACCTGTGTCAGCCCATTTAGGGAGGTATAAAAATGGCCTATGGTGGACATTCAGCAGCTGCAAATGGAGGAATTGGAGAAGTCAGTAAGAGGAGGCAAAAAGCAAGACATTTTTCCGGCAAGCTACGTGTCAGCAGGGGAAGGTGGGGCAAAATAATTTGAAATCCATGATTGGTTCATTTTAATGAAGGTTAGATCATCAACATTCTGGGTAGCCAGACGTGTCCTTTTTCGGTCAGTATTGAACCAGCAGCACTGAAGACTCTGATAGCACACTAACAGCAGGGCAAGAGAGCTCATGTAATGCATATTCTGCCAATTCTGGCCAGGTTTCTATTTTAGATGCCCAGTAATCGAAGGGGAATGACCTGTGAGGGAGAACATCGATAAGGGAGGAAAAGTAGTTCTTAACCATACTGGACAAATGCTGTCTCCTGTCACTTTGAGTCGATGCAGCAGTACCTGTCGTGTCAGCGGTCATTGCGAAATCACTCCACAAACTGGTCATAAAACCCCTCTGTCCAACGCCACTTTGGATTTGTGCACCTCTAATACCTCTGCCATGTTGCCCCCTACGGCTTGTCTGAGAACCATCACCGCGGCTGTGTGCTGGGAATGCCTGAACCAAACGGTCTACAAGAGTTGCTAGTTTGGTAGCCAATATTTGTTCAAGGTTCTTATAAGGCATGATATTTTGTAATTTTCCTTTATATCATGGATCCAGGAGGCAGGCCAACCAGTAATCGTCATCGGTCATCATTTTGATAATGTGGGGATCCCTTTTTAAGATACGCAAGGCATACTCAGCCATGTGGGCCAATGTCAATTCACTGCTTGTGCTGGGTTGAGGAGCACTTTCTTGCAAATCAACATCAGTTGTGTCCCTGCAAAAAACCTGTACCTGACCTTGCAATGCCACCAGTTTGTATTGCCCCGTGAGAAGCATCCTCCTCCCATAAATATTCATCCCCATCATCCTTCTCCTCTTCTTCATCCACCACCTCGTCCAGGAGAGTTCCCTGAGCAGACAATGGCTGACTGTCATCAAGGCTTCCCTCCTCCTCGGCTGCAGATGCCAGCTCCTTAATGTGCGTCAAACTGCATTACCAGCTGTGTGCATTCCTCAAAACACTTGACAGAGGTCTTGTAGCTTAGACCACTGCACACCAGACAACTCCATGTCTGCCATCCAAGTGCCTGCCCGTGTATGTGTATCCTCCCACAAATTAATTACAGCATGCCTCTGTTCGCACAGCCTCTGAACCATGTGCAGTGTGGAGTTCCATCTTGTTGCAACGTCGATTATTAGGCGGTGCCGGGGAAGATTCAGCGATCGCTGATGGTTCAGCATATGGCTGGAGTGTACGGGCGACCGGCGGATGTGTGAGCAAAGTCTTTGCACCTTCAGGAGCAGGGCTGGTAACTCAGGATACTTTTTGAGGAAGCACTGCACCACCAGGTTCAAGGTGTGAGCCAGGCAAGGTATGTGTTTAAGTTCTGAAAGGGCTATGGCAGCCATAAAATTCCTTCCGTTATCACTGACTACCTTGCCTGCCTCAAGATGTACACTGCCCAGCCATGACTGAGTTTCTTGCTGCAAGTACTTGGCCAGTACCTCCGCGGTGTGTCTGTTGTCGCCCAAACACTTCATTTGTAACACAGCCTGCTGATGCTTACCACTAGCTGTTCGATAATGGAACACCTTGTGTGCAACACTGGCAGCTGCGGATGGAGTGGTCGTGCGACTGCGCTCTGTTGTCGAGCTTTCGCTTCTGGAGGAGGAGGGGTGGCGAACGCCTACAGCCAACTGTTTCCTAGACCGTGGGCTAGGCAGAACTGTCCCACTATGGCTATCCCCTGTGGACCCTGCATCCACCACATTAACCCAGTGCGCCGTGATGGACACATAATGTCCCTGGCTATGCCTACTGGTCCATGCATCTGTTGTGAGGTGCACCTTTCAACTGACTGATTGCCTCAGTGCCTGGACAATGCGGTCTTTGGCATGCTGGTGGAGGGCTGGGATGGCTTTTCTCGCAAAGAAGTGCCGACTGGGTAGGTCATAGCGTGGTATTGCGTAGGCCATCAGGTCTTTGAAAGCTTCGCTTTCAACCAACCGGTAGGGCATCATCTCTAACGAGATTAATCTAGCAATGTGGGCGTTAAAACCCTGTGTACGCGGATGAGAGGATGAGTACTTTCTTTTTCTAATGAGAGTCTCTTGTAGGGTGAGCTGGACTGGAGAGCTGCATATAGTGGAACTAGCGGTGGTGGTGGTGGACATGGCGCATTGAGAGAGGGTTGGTGATGGTATTCTTGATGTTGGCCTACATAGTGTTTCCTACCAATAACCTTGTGATTCCCTGACTGCTTTGACCTTGCGACAATACTTCCACATTTGCTGCTGATGGTGTCCTAACCGGTGGCCTTACAGTGAGGGAAGCAATTTAGTGTTGCTGACTACCTTCATTCTGAGCAGGTGCACCAACGGTACGGGACGTTTGGTAGTTAGTCCAGGCTTGCAAGTGCATGCTGGTTAAATCAGGCAATGAAGAGAAAATTGTGGCGCTGCACAGCCTGTGAATAAGATACTGATAAACTGCAGTCACTTGTGGGTGTTTAGACTTCAGTAGCTGGAGGTGCTCGCATGAGGAAAAACAGGCATTCCAATATGAATACAACGAAAAAAAAAATGCGGCAGCACTCACCAGATGGCGTGGTTCAATCCTTTATTGGAGATACACAATCCATAGTAGCGTGTTCACGGCTCGGGGGAGTACGGACATAGTGGAAGTGAGCAGGGAAAGACAACAGCTGTTTCGCGCTATACCAGCGCTTCTACAGGTCTACTCCCCCGAGCCGTGAACACGCTACTATGGATTGTGTATCTCCAATAAAGGATTGAACCACACCATCTGGTGAGTGCTGCCGCATTTTTTTCTTCGTTGTATGCATGCTGGTTAAATGTCTAAGCATGCACGTTGTATTTAAATTTTAAAGATTCTTCCCTCTGCTAAAGGTCTTTGAGCACTTCTTACAGATAACTTTTGACTGATCATTCGGATCTTGGTTAAAAAATTGCCTCACTACACTCTTCCTACTATGGAATACCTTTTCAGACATTGCACGCTGTGCTACTTTCACTGAATGGCCACGCTGTCCTAAAACAGTTTTTGTTTTTGACACACGTTTTTGGCCTGATACGGGCCTGCCAGATGACAGCTGTTGCGATGTAGATGGCTGCTGCGGATCATCCTCCTCCGCTTCTGAGCTACTGGCAGCGACACCGTCTTCCCCAATGGCCGCCAATCTGGGTCAACAACTGGGTCATCTTTCACCTCCTCTTCAATGTCATGTGCACCTTCCTCTGTGTCACCGTGTAAGGTGCTATAGCGTTCGGGACGGGGTACCATAGTCTCAGCAAGGTCAGATTCTGACTCAGTACACTGCGAGGGCAATGTAGTGATCTGAGTCAATGGAACAGCTGTGGCTGTGCATCAGTGCACTCCATGTCTGATTCATCTTGTAATGGGCAGTTAACAATTTCCCTTTCTAACCCAGGCACGGTATGTGTAAAGAGCTCCATGGAATAACCTGCAGTGTTGCCTGCCGCATCCTTCACTTTTGGTTGGGGTGAAGGACACAAGGAAGCGTCTTGTTCCTAACCGGGAGCATCCACTGATGACTCTCTGCATTTATATTTGGAACTTTCTGAAGAGGAGGCGAAAGAGCTAAAGGCTGAGTCAGCAAGGAAAGCCAAAACTTTTTCCTGCTCCTCCGGCTTTAAAAGCCGTTTTCCTACTCCCAGATAAGGGAGCCTTCAAGGCCTTGTGTAGCCAGATGATGACGCTGGCTCAACACCTCCAGCCTTAGGTGCTATTGTGCTTTTGCCACTACCACCAGATGCAGTACCACCACCATCAGTACCAGCTGCCAACCACCACCCACGAGCTTTTCCACCAGACTTCCTCATTTTTTGGAAAATCTAACCAAAATAACAACCGTTATATGGTACTGTAAAACAAGGTAGAAGGTATATATAAACTTGTTGAGAATTTAAATCTCCCTTTTTTGGGGGGGAGACTGAACCAAAACTCAGGCCCAGTGTATAAAACAACACAATGTAAGTGGCAGAAAGTGGCTGGCTGATATACGACAAACTAACAGAACTGAAGTATATTGCAATCTAAGTGGCAGAAAGTGGCTGGCTGACATACGACAAACTAACAGGACTGCAGTATATCCACTTTGTGAGAATTTGAATCTCGCTTTTTTGGGGGGAGACTGAACCAAAACTCAGGCCCAGTGTATATACCAACGCAATCTAAGTGGCAGAAAGTGGCTGGCTGACATACGACAAACTAACAGGACTGCAGTATATCCACTTTGTGAGAATTTGAATCTCACTTTTTTGGGGGGAGACTGAACCAAAACTCAGGCCCAGTGTATATAACAATGCAATCTAAGTGGCAGAAAGTGTCTGGCTGACATACGACAAACTAACAGAACTGCAGTATATCCACTTTGTGAGAATTTGAATCTCACTTTTTGGGGGGAAACTGAACCAAAACTCAGGCCCAGTGCATAAAACAACACAATGTAAGTGTCAGAAAGTGGCTGGAAGATATATGAAAAAATACAAGGACTGTAGTATAATTTCAATCTCCCTACAATGATCTCAGGAAAAGTATGGCAGCAATAAAAAGGACTGCTGCACACAAAAGTGTGGACAAATAAACAAGATAACTGTGCAGAAAGGAGCAACAGGATTTTTGCTTTTAAAAAAGCACTTGGTTTGCACAGCAGCGTCCAAACAGCAATGCAACTATCAGGGAGCCTTATAAGGCAGCCTAATAAGCTACAGAGCTAATGCAGAAAAATATAGCCTCCACTGTCCCTGCAAAAAAATGGTGGTGTTGGACAGTGGAAATCTCTACAGCACAAGCAGTTTGGGGGTTAATCTTCCCTCCCTAACTATATCCCTTCTTCTGATGAAGCTGTAGCAACCTCTCCCTATGCTAAGATCGGCAGAAGTAAGATGGCCGCCGGCGTGCACACCCCTTTATAGCCCCTGTGATGCCGCAGAAAGCAAGCCAATCACTGTCATGCCCTTCTCTAAGATGGTGGGGACCGAGACCTATGTCATCACGCTGCCCACACTCTGCGTCCTCCTTCATTGACTGAAAAATGGCGCTGAAAGCATCATACAAAATGCGACTTTTGCGCGCAGATCGCCGACCTCATGGCCGATCCCACACTAGGATTGGGTCGGGTTTCATGAAATCCGACTTTGCCGAAAGTCGGCGATTTTTGAATTTGTCTGATCCGTTTCGCTCAGCCCTAGTCTCCTCCACGTAGGCTGAAGTTTTGTCTAACACGAGTAAACTGGCTTTTTGGTACATTCAGCAGCCATGATGGAAGGTGACAGATTGTAGTTGGTATGTAGCTGTTGGAGTCAACATCTTTTTGGAAACTTTTGGTGATTAGTTGGTTTTGATCTACCAATACTGTAAGATCAAGAAAGTTTATGCTTGTTGAAATAATTGTATGGGTGAATACTAGACCGTAGTTGCTGTAGTTTAATTTTTTCAAGAAGACAGTTAGGGTTTCCCTGGAGTCTTCCCAAATAAAGATGATATCATCAATATATCAATGCCATAGTACCAATCCTTTAGGCAATTGTCCATTGGTATATATCTCTGATTCCTGCCAGCTGCCTACGTATTGGTTGGCACAGCTGGGAGCAAATTTTGTCCCCATTGCTGTCTCCCAGGTTTGAAGATAAAATTGTTTATCATATACAAAATAATTATGGGTAAGAATAAACAAAATACTGTTCTGAATAAATTGAACCTTTACTTGGACATACCTACCACTTTTGTTTAAAAAGAATTTGGCTGCTTGATATCCCTTATTATGATTAATCACTGTGTACAGAGATGTAATGTTAATAGTACCCAGGATGAAGTGAGGTTGCCAACTTGTTTGTTCTAAAATTTGATATGTCTTGTGTAATTTATGCTTGATATAATAGGTCTGCCTGGTGGATGCATCCTATCTTTATGAATTTTTGGGATATGATAGAAGAACAGTATTCTTGGTGCTTTCTTAAAAATATATAAAGACGCGATGTAGTATTTTTGGGGGGCTAGATTGCGGAGATATTTTTTAATGCCAACATATAGATCAAACTTGTTGGATACTCTCGTACGGGCAAATTTTAGGCCCTTTTGAAGAAGGGCTTTCTCTGTGTGAGATAGATGGCTCACATTGAAGATTTGTTGAGGGTGTGATGGAAGGATTGTCTCTATTTTCCTCTTGGTGTATTTCCGACCTCGTTTACCTCTCTTGGTTTTTTTGATCTTGCCTGGAAAAAATCCTGATTAATTGTTTGTTGTACTTGAGGTGTTTTTCTATTTTTATTTGTGTAACCTGATTTCTTTCACAGTTCTTATCTAAAGTCCTTGTGTCTTTTGGGAGACAGGTTGGGGTGTTCGGAAGTTGTGCTCCCCCCATTATTTTCATGGGTATTTCTTGCTGAATGATGGTTTAGTGATGGTTGTTGTGATTCCAAGGTATCAGACAATATTCCTCATCAACTGTAAAGTTGCTGTTCACTAACCGCAAAATTAATGCCTATTGCACATTTGTAAACTGTTTCATTTATAATCTATTGATGTGCTATATTTGATATATTGTTTGATCTGAATTTAAAGCTATTTTCTTTTTTGAGTGTTTAGTGTAACAGATTCCTTTATTAACTCTTCTAGCTTCCCTTACAGTTTTCTCACATAAATTTGTATATCGGTTTTGCTACTTCATCCTCAAATAATTTTTAGTGGGGCGCTAGTGTACTTATTTTTACATGCCTTAAGTTACCAATTGATATTCTTTAGAAATGAACACATTTTAGAAACGTTATCCTCCCTGGAATTTTTCTAGGGATATATTGAGCATTTTTAACCCCTTAATGACTGGCGATATGCCTTTTAATGGCGGTAGTTAAGGGTACTTAAACCAGATCGCTGTTAATTAATGGCGCTGTGGAAAAAGTGTATAGCACCCCCCACAGTCAGATGTTCTCTGGGGTCTCAGCAACCGGTGCTCTGCCATGCACTCAAACAGTGGTTTATCCCCATATATGTGGCATCAGTGTACTAAGGATAAATTGGACAACAACAATTGGGGTCCAATTTCTCCTGTTACCCTTGTAAAAATAAAAAAATTCATTTTTGTGGAGAAAAATTATTTTTTATTTTCACGGCTCTGCGTTATAAACTTTAGTGAAACACTTGGGGGTTCAAAGTTCACACAACACATCTAGATAAGTTCCTTGTGGGCTTAGTTTCCAAAACTGGGTCACTTGTGGAGGATTTTGACTTTTTAGGCACATAAGGTGCTCTACAAATGCAACATAACGCCCGCAGACCATTCTGCCAAAGTCTGCATTCCAAAATGGCGCTACTTCCCTTCCGAGCTTTGCCATATGCGCAAACAGTAGTCCCCTAACATTTGGGGTATCAAAGTACTCTGGACAAATTGCATAACAATTTTGGTGGTCCAATTTATCCTGTTATCCTTGTGAAAGCAAAAATTTTGGGGTGAAAAGATCATTTTTGTGGAAAAAATATGATTTTTTATTTTTACGGCTCTATGTTATAAACTTCTATGAAGCACTTGACGGTTCAAAGTACTCACCACACATCTAGATAAGCTCCATGGGGCGGGGGTTAGTTTCCAAAATGGGGTCACTTGTGAGGGTTTCTACTGTTTAGGCACATCAGGGGCTCTGCAAACGCAACATGATGCCCGCAGACTATTTTATCAAAGTCTGCATTCCAAAATGGCGCTCCTTCCCTTCTGAGCCCTGCAAAGCACCCAAACAGTGGTTCCTCCACATATGGGGTATCAGAGTACTCAGGACAAATAGAACAACAACTTTTTTGGTCCAATTTATCCCATTTCCCTTGTAAACGTAAAAAGTTGGGGGTGAAAAGATAATTTTTGTGGAAAAAATATGATTTTTTTATTTTCACGGCTCTATGTTATATACTTCTGTGAAGCACTTGGGGGTTCATAGTACTCACCACAGATCTGGATAAGTTCCTTTTGAGGTCTAGTTTTCAAAATGGGGTCACTTGTGGGGGGTTTCTACTGTCTAGACACATCAGGGGCTCTGCAAATGCAACATGATGCCTGCAGACCATTCTATCAAAGTCTACATTCCAAAATGGTGCTCCTTCCCTTCCTATCTCTGCCATGCGCCCAAACAGTGGTCTCCCCAAAATATGGGGTATCAGAGTACTCAGGACAAATTGCACAACAAATTAGGTGGTCCAATTTCTCCTGATACCCTTGCGAAAATAAAAAAATGAGGGCTAAAAAATCATTTTTGTGGAAAAAATATGATTTTTTATTTTCACGGCTCTACGTTATAAACTTCTGTGAAGCCCTTGTGGGTTCAAAGTGCTCAACACACATCTAGATAAGTTCCATAACGTGTTTAGTTTCCAAAATTGAGTCATTTGTTGGGGGTTTCCACTGTTTAGGCACATCAAGGGCTCTCCAAACGCAACATGGCGTCCGATCTCAATTCCAGCCAATTCTGCATTGAAAAAGTCAAACGGCACTCCTTCCCTTCCGAGCTCTACCCTGCACCCAAACAGTAGTTTACCCTCACATATGGGGTATTAGAGTGTTCAAGACAAATTGCACAATAAATTTAGTGGTCTGATTTCAACTGTTACCCTTGTGAAAATAAAAATTTGGGGGCAAGAAGATAATTTGTCTGGAAAAAATATGATTTTTATTTTCACGGCTCTACATTATAAACTTTTGTGAAGCACTTGGGAGTGCAAAGTGCTCACCATACATCTAGATAAGGTCCTTAAGGGGTCTAGTTTCCAAAATGGTGTCACTTGTGGGGGGTTTCCATTGTTTAGGCACATTAGGGGCTCTCAATTCCAGCCAATTCTGCATTGAATAAGTCAAACGCGCGCCTTCCCTTCCGAGCTCTGCCGTGCGCCCAAACAGTGGTTTACCCCCACATATGTTGTATTGGCGTACTCAGGACAAATTGCACAACAACATTGGCCATCTAATTTTTCCTGTTACCCTTGTGAATATCAAAATTTGGGGGCAAAAATATCATTTTTGTGGAAAAAATAAATTTATTTTATTTTTATGGCTCTACGATATAAACTTCTGTGAAGCACTTGGGGGTTCAAAATGCTCACCAGACTTCTAGATAAGTTCCTTTTGGGGTCTAGTTTCCAAAATGTGGTCACTTCTGGGGGGTTTACACTGTTTAGGCACATCAGGGGCTCTCCAAACAAGACATGGCGTCCAATCTAAATTACAGCCAATTTTGCATTGAAAAAGTCAAACCGCACTCCTCTTCCAAGCTCTACCGTGTGCCCAGACAGTGGTTTACCCCCACATATGGGGTATCAGCTTATTTAGGAGAAATTGTACAACAAATTTTGTGGTTCATTTTCTCTTTTTACAAATGTGAAAATAAAAAAAAATTGGTTCTGAAATAAAATGTTTATACAAAAAAGTTGAATGTTAATTTTTTCCTTCCACATTGCTTCAGTTCCTGTGAAGCACGTAAAGGGTTAACAAACTTCTTGAATGTGGTTTTGAGCACTTTGAGGGGTGCATGTTTTAGAATGGTGTCACTTTTGGGTATTTTCTGTCATGTACAACCCTCAAAGAGACTTTAAATGTGAAATGGTCCCTAAATAAATGGTTTTGTGAATTTTGTTGTAAAAATCAGAAATCACTGGTCAAATTTTAACCCTTATAATTTTCTTACAAAAAAAATTTTCTTTCCCAAATTGTGCTGATGTAAAGTAGATTTGTGGTAAATGTTATTTATTAATTATTTTGTGTGACATATCTCTCTAATTTAAGGGCATAAAAATTCAAAATTTGAAAATTGCTAAATTTTAAAATGTTTTGCCATTTTTCCAATTTTTTTATAAATAAATGTAAGTAATATAGAAGAAATGTTACCACTAACATGAAGTACAATATGTCTTGAAACAACATTCTCAGAATCAGCTGGATTCATTAAAGCGTTCCAGGGTTATAACCTCATAAAGTGACAGTGGTCAGAATTGTAAAAATTGGCCTGGTCATTAAGCTGCAAACTGGCTCTGTTACTAAGGGGTTAATGCTCATTGATATTTCATAGTTTGCATTTCTGTCAGTACCATGTAGTCGCATGTAAAATCTTTTAATTTTCACAACAGTTAACAAGAATTCTTTTTCGGTAGATACTATAAGCCAACTTTCAGCATACAGTATATTGCCCAGTTTGTGCCAGTGTGAAAGAGAAGAGCCGTCAACTCATTATTATGTTCTATTTCCCTACATGTGATGCAAATATTTTGGCTGGACATTTAACAGAGCTCATGAGAAAAGAGCACACTCAAGAACTAATTTGATGATCTAAACAATATTGGTTGACAATTTCAGAAGTTTAAGTTGAAAAAATTGAAAGAAATCCTTAAAAAATGGCCCTCTTTTGAAACTATACCCCATAACCATAAGGCATCTATATCAGGGTGCAGGGAGCATTTTAACCCCGCATTAAAAACTAGTATAGAATGGATTTTCAAGACTGAAAATTCATATTTTTACATTGTTATTCCAAATTTATATATTTTAAAAATTGAAAAAATCATTTTTATGTCACCATAACTGGAAGACATAACTTTTTTTATTTTTTCCTTTGAAAACTGTAGGAGAATTTTTTTTTTGCAGGATGAGTTATTGTTTTTATTTGTACAATTTTGAGGTACAAATGATGTTTTAATCACTTACTGTTAACATTTTTTTGTGAGGCAACATGAACAAGAACAGCTATGACATACGCTCTTCCTATTGTGGGTTTAGCTCCTAATCCCACACCATTCGCCTGACGTGGTGCAAAAACAGTTCGTTTCATGGCTGCACTAATATGGCTGTACATGTTAGTGTTAGTGATTTAAGTGTTATAATCTGTGGACTTCATCACATGACTTGGTCCTTCAAGTACAGTTTATTGTACAGCCATCTATGTGAAGGTGATCATATGTGGGGATGTTCATTAAACTTCTGATAACAAAATACTTTACCTAGTTAGAAAATCTATTATAACTACTGATATTTTAAAAAAATATGTATAAGCTATTGTAGCAACTGAGCAATAATTGATGACCACTCAGCTATTTCCAGCAGTCCTATAGGCAACCATTTAAATAGAGATCAAGCATGTGTACTCCTCTCCATTTATGACAGGACTATGCTGAGTCTTGTTTATAGGTTCCAGAGCCCCATTATTGGTCCCTGTGGATATGGAATAATTTGCGGAATTTGGAATAAACCTTTAAACCAAAACTAAGCAAAATTACTGCAAAACTGTTAAAAGGACAGTAAATTCATGCATATCCTGTTATACAGTTGTGCTCAAAAGTTTACATACCTCGGCAGAATTTTTGCTTTCTTGGCCTTTTTTCAGAGAATATGAATGATAACACCAAAACTTTTTCTCCACTCATGGTTAGTGGTTGGGTAAAGCCATTTATTGTCAAACTACTGCGTTTTCTCTTTTCAAATCATAATGACAACCCAAAACATCCAAATGATCCTGATCTAAAGTTCACATACCCTGGTGATTTTAGCCTGATAACATGCACAGAAGTTGACACAAATAGGTTTCAATGGCTACTAAAGGTAACATCCTCACCTGTGACCTGTTTGCTTGTGATCAGTGTGTGTGCATAAAAGCTGAGTGAGTTTCTGGGATCCAGACAGACTCTTGTATCTTTCATCTAGCCATTGACATTTCTGGATTGTGAGTCATGGAGAAAGCAAAAAAATTGTCAACAGATCTACAGGAAAAGGCAGTTCAACTGCATAAAACAGGAAAAGGATACAAAAAGATATCCAAGGAATTGATAATGCCAGTCAGCAGCGTTCAAGCTGTGATTAACAAATGGAAAATCAGGGGTTCTCTTAAAACTACAGTCTAGTAGACCAACAAAAATGTTGTCCACAACTGCCAGAAAAATTGTTTGGGATGCAAAGAAAAACCAACGAATAACAGCTGAAATACAGGACTCTCTGTAAAGTAGCGGTGTGGCTGTTTCAAGATGCACAATAAGAAGGCACTTGAAGATAAATGGGCTGCATGGTCGAGTCGCCAGAAGAAAGCCATTACTGCACAAATGCCACAAAGTATCTCAACTACAATATGCAAAATAACACAGAAACAAGCCTCAAAACTTCTGAAACAAGGTAATTTGGAGTGATGAGACCAAAACTGAACTTTTTGGCCACATCTATAAAAGTTTCATTTGGACCACTCAATATGAGGGGAGTGGTACCATAGCCAAGGTATCCCTAACAGGACCTCATCAATTCCCTCGGGAATGACAAGTAAAATAATAATATGATGGGATGGCAACATAGAAAGAGTAAATTGGATGGTCTGATGTGTTATCTGTGAGGGCAGTGTCGACCTATTCACCCCTCGTATGGTCACTGGTTTGGCAAGCATCACCAGGGGTATTGCGTGCCGTTGGGCGAAGGCAGAAGACATGAAGTTGCCCTCTGCCCCAGAATCCACGCAAAGCTCTACCATATGAGTGGATGGGCCTATGGTAATTGTCAACTTAAAGGACAATTTGGAGGAAAACGTCACCCTGTCTAGTGTACCTCCTCCTACAACCACTAGACGCTGATGCTTTCCTGACTGCTGGGGACATTTTCTGGTATAATGTCCCAACTGCTGGCAGACAGGACAGACCTTGAGTGCACGAGCAATCTGGGACTTAGACCCCGCTCATGTCACCTCCGTGGTCTCATGTGGCTCAGATGCCTGGACCGGAGATTCCAGAGGTTTGGTGAAGGTGGGAGCCAGCTGAAACCTCTGCCTACACTGGGCTCGCTCCAACCTTCGCTCGTTAAAATGAAGGTTGATGCAGGTAGATATTGCTGTTAGCTTCTCCAGTGTGGCAGGAATCTCCCTAGTGGCCAAGGCGTCCTTCACATGGTCAGCTAGTCCCCTCCAGAATACAGGGATGAGGACTTTATCCGGCCACTCCAGCTCAGATGCCAAAGTCCGGAAGTGGATAGCAAAATGGCTGAAAAGGATGAACCCTGTGTCAATGCCAGCAGTTGGAGCGCTGTATCATGGGTGACACGAGGTCCCAAAAAGACCTGTTTCAGAGTGCTCAAGAACCACAAAGCACTCTGCACCACATGATCGTCGTATTCCCACAGCAGCATAGCCCACTCCAACGCCCTGTCCGACAGGAGGGATATAATAAATCCCACCTTAGCCCGCTCGGTGGGAAAACATGCAGCCAGGAGCTCAAGATGTATAGCACACTGGCTCACGAATCCCCAACACAGCTTACTGTCACCAACAAACTTGTCTTTCAGTGGGAGACAGGATAATGTTGGTGCAGGGGTGGCAGTGAACAAACTAGCTGCAGCCACACTAGCAGCCTGAACAGCAACCGCGGTAACATCCATGGCCAAGGTGGTGTGCTCGAGAGCCGCCAACCTGCCCTCCACCTGCTGGATGTACCGCTGTAGTCGCTGTTCATCCGACATTACTTGCCAGTCCCTGGTGCTAGTATAATGTTAGGGCTAGCAGAACGCGCCAAATAATATAAAGGGAGATATGAGGTGCATTTGCAGCCCGGGTTCCACCGTGCAGAGATGGAACCTGCTGCTGAGTAATGGTGGATGAACACTTGCTCACACGTGGGTTAGACCTCATCCAGTGTGAATGGAAGTGAACTCTGTTGCTTCACAGAGTCTCTCAAATTAATGCTGTGCCCTGTTAATAGTCACAGGGTGCAGCTGGTGAATGCTGGTGGGATCCCTATGATTCACCCCCTCTATGCTGGTGATTGGACTCGCTCTGACCCTTGGTGGCTTTTGATCCCGCGCCTGAGGACTCCCTGAGTCAGATGCTGAGTGCAAGCGGGAGTTCCCACCCTACACTTACCAGTTGTCAGGACTTATTAAAGATTTACCACACAGAGTGCATACAGCACCGCTCTGGCGGACGCCACTAACCACCCTAACTAGGGCTATGAAATCGCACTGGTTGTGCATGTCGCCGCACTGGCGGTGGCTGCTAATTTGTGTCTAGTGCTGGATGGTACAATCTGGCGCTAGATAGCTCAATCACCCAATTATTTTCAACAACACTAGGGATGGGAATGATTAAGGAGCTTTCACCAGTTTCAGTCATACATCCACACACACACACATGATTTCAGTTCTATACTAGCGCATGGTCGAGTGGCCATGCGAGCCTTTTATAGATGTAGCCTTCTGGGACCTTCCTATTGGTCCAATCAAAGCCGCTAAAGGACCTGAGCGTGTGACCTCCGACCTGCAATGAGAGGTCGTTCCATGGCATGCTCAGTAGATGAAAAGCAGGACTTAGTCCCTTGAACGTCTGCTCGCCGCTGATCAATGCTGGTTACAAAGGCTGAACCTGGGGCAGCAGCCATAACCAGCCGCACAGTATCAGCTTGAGCCAGACACTGGGACTGTCTCTGCTGAGCACACTCCACTGCAGCTGGGGAAGAATCGGAGACCGCAGAGGACATGGTTCGAGATTCCCCCTGTGTGGCGGCGGGAACTAGACACCTAACAGCATGTTGTATAGATTTCTATAATTATGCCTCCTACGTGAGTTCTATATTACAATCGCCTACATATTAGTGGGTTTCATTATGTTGTGATTTTGTAGGATTAAAACTAATGAAGAACAAGGTCCATTCCAGGTCATCATCTAAGTGTTCATTGCACTGCCTGAAGATTGTTTTGAATAATACTAACTCATTACTATCAGACTAATGTGAAACGAATTGGCCAAGTAGTGTTTTCTTGAATTTTAATGAGAACATATTAGTTAACTATAGCTCAAGATGTACAATAATTTCCCGTTAGCCTTATTAAAATACTAAATGGACACAGCTCAGAAGTGATCTATTAAATCTTTTCATAGCTAAAACCTTTGTACTCTTTACAAAGCAATTCAGACTTTGTTGGACACATAAATAATAGATGTTTTATTAGCCATTTACTCACTGATGTTACTTTATATTGGACCATATGATAAAAGTTCTCTTAAAATGTAAGGTGTTCTTGTACTCTATAAGTTTGGTAAAATAAACTGTAGCACATGGACGGGTTACATTCTCAAGAATACGTGTTTGCTGCTGTGAGAAATGGTCTGAATAATGATTAAATACAGAAAATATGTTCTTAACAATCATAGATTATGTCAAGTAGCTCAACTTAACATAGCTTGGTCAGCCTGTGTTTTTCTTTCTACTTTTTAATTTTTAACAATAAATTATTTTAAGTCACTGTATTTAGAAACCTTACAATTTTTGTTTCCCAGTTGAAAAAGCTGGAATTTGTAGCATTTGCTTGTGCCATTTTATGGCGCATAAAGATTTATGATCACTTTTCTTTTATTATGGCAAAATGAGAAAAATAAACTCGATATTTACAATATTTCTACATTTATATATTTACTTTGATAGTGAGTTATTTTTTATTACCATGTTGAAAATGGTGGAAAACACAAGGAATATCTTTTTCAGCATGATAATGATCCTAAGCCCACCGCCAGGGCAACGAAGGAGTGGCTTCATAAGAAGCATATGAAGGTCCTGGAGTGGCCTAGCCAGTCTTCAGATCTCAACAACATAGAATACTTTGAGAAAAAGTTGAAAGTCTGTGTTGCCCCGTGACAGGCCCAAAACTTCATTGCTTTAGAGGATATCTGCATGGAGGATTGGGCCAACATTGTGTGGCAACCTTATGAAGACTTACAGAAAATGTTTGACCTCTGTCATTGCCAACAAAGGATATATAACAAAATATTGAGATGAACTTTTGTTAATGACCAAATACTTCTTTTCCACCATAATTTGCTAAATAAATCTTGTCAAATCAGACAAAGTGATTTTCTGGATTTGTTTTCTTATTTTGACTCTCATACTTGTGGTCTATCTTTGATGTCAATTACAGGCCTCGCTCATCTTTTTAAGTGGGAGAACTTGCACAATTGGTGGCTGACTAAATACTTCCCCCCCCCCCTGTACTTTATTCTGTTTTACTATATGCCAACTGCTGTGTATAAATATCCACACAGTTTATAGCTATTCTTTTTTGTTTTACATGCAATTGGCTATTATAATTGGGAGCTATATGCCTGCAAATAATCTTATCCTTGTGTATAAACAATGTTTTTATAATATTATCCACACTTGGGTGTACACCCTCTTCTTTCTTTATCGATGACACAAAGCTAAGAGGGATAGCTAATACTAGAGAAGATAAAGAGAAGATTCAAAAAGATATAAATAAACTGGAGCAGTGGGCAGCAACTAACAGAATAGTTTTTAACAAGGAAAAATGCAAAGTACTACATCTGGGCAATAAAAATGAAAAAGGCATATACAGAATGGGAGGAATAGGGCTAAGCAACAGCACATGTGAAAAAGACTTGGGTATACTAATAGATCATAAACTGAACATGAGTCAACAGTGTGATGCAGCCGCAAAAAAGGCAAATGCAATTCTGGGATGTATTAACAGAAGCATACAGTATAGATCATGCAAAGTCATTATTGCCCTCTACTCATCTTTGGTCAGACCTCATCTGGAATACTGTGTCCAGTTTTGGGCACCACATTTTAAAAAGACATCAACAAACTGGAGCAAGTTCAGAGAAGAGCGACCAGAATGGTGACCGGTCTGCAAACCATGTCCTATGAGGAACGGTTACAGGATCTGGAAATGTTTAGCTTGCAAAAAAGAAGGCTGAAAGGAGACTTAATTACTGTCTACAAATATCTCAAGGGCTTTCACATTGTAGAAGGATCATCTTTATTCTCATTTGCACAAGGAAAGACTAGAAGCAATGGGATGAAACTGAAAGGGATGTGACACAGATTAGATATTAGAAAAAATCTTTTGACAGTTAGGGTGATTAATGAGTGGAACAGGCTGCCACAAGAGGTGGTGAGTTCTCCTTCAATGGAAGTCTTCAGACAGAGGCTGTACAGACATCTGTCTGGGATGATTTAGTGAATCCTGCTTTGAGCAGGGGGTTGGGCCAGATGACCCAGGAGGTCCCTTCCATCTCTACCATTCTATGATTATATGATTTTATGATTTTTGTACAGCTACTGTGTACCAATCTTCATTCATTTATTTATTTTACTCACTATGGCTACGTTCACATTAGTACGCACGACGCACGCAAAAACGCGTGCAAACGCACGCAAAAACGCTGCGTTTTGCGACGCGTGCGTCGTTTTTTGACGAAAATCGGACGCAAGAATAATGCAACTTGTTGCATTTTCTTGCGTCCGACGCTAGCGTAAAAAACGACGCACGTGTCGGAAAACGCAACACGAAAAACGCATGCGTCCCCCATGTTAAACATAGGGGCGCATGACGCGTGCGTCGCCGCTGCGTTTCCCGACGCAGCGCCGGGAAACGCTAATGTGAACGTAGCCTAAGGCCCCCATCACACATCAGTGTCTCCAGTACGTGTGGTGACAGTTTTCACACGTACTGGAGACACTTACACACATAGACCCAGTTAAATCAATGGGACTGGGCTCATGCCCTTGTGTCCTTGGGACCTAAACGGGGACATGTTCATTTTTTTCCGGCAGCACAAACGTCAATACATTCCGCACCTGTGCACACAGATGACATAAAGTGTGTTATCCTTGTGCCATCAGTGTGACACGTACCAGAGTAGAATGCAAAATCAAAACAACAGATGTCTAGGTGTTAGATGAGCAAAGACAGAGATATATAGATAGATATGGTGTAGATAGATAGAAAAATATCTGTGAGAATTATAATTAATGCCGTGCTTGTGTAGTTTATTGTACATGTATTTAGCTAAAAATATAAATAAATAAATGAAAAAAATGGCTAAGTGAAAGCAGACAGCTGTGAACTGGTCTCATTATTCTGGGAAGGGCCCAATAACCATGGAGCTTCCCAGTCTATCAGTGTCAGCTCACAGCTGTCTTCGTAGTCTTAATTTAACCCCTTAGTGACGGAGAACCTACTCAAAAGTGAATATTGAATCAAACATCAGATACCTTAAAATCATTTTATTAAATATGGTTATTAAAAACAAGGAGAAACTGACAGCAAACATCACAATATATATCATAGTACAAAAAATAATAATAAATGCATCATAAAGGGCACAGATCCCATAGTATATACAAAAGATAACTAGCTAAATAAATGACCTCCAAAAGAAAATCCACATAAAGTGCAGATCTTGTAGGCAGTCTATCAAGACTGAGTAAAGTGCATAAGTGGTATGTAGAGAATATAAGTACCAGTATAGAGGCGATCCGTGGCTCCCAGGGACTCCAGCTCCAACGTACGTTTCGCCATCGTGGGTTTATTTCCCTTAGTGACGGAGCCAAATTTTGGAAATCTGATCAGTGTCCCTTTTGTGTAGTAATAACTCTGGAACGCTTCAACAAATCCAAGTGATTTTGAGACTGTTTTCTCGTGACACATTATACTTTATGATCATGGTAAATTTAGGTCAATATGTTTTATGTTTATTTATAAAAAATATTAGAAATTTGAGAAAATGTAAAAAAATTAGCAATTTTCAAACTTTGAATGATCATCCCTTTAATCCAGCTTGTCATACCATAGCAAAACCTTAATAAATAACATTTCTCTCATGCCTGCTTTACATCAGCACCATTTGTAAAATGTTCTTTTATTTTGGTAGCATTTTAGGAGGTTTAAAAATGTATCAGTAATTTTTCATTTTTTCAAGGAAATTTTCAACATTTCTTTTTTTAGGGACTTATCCATGTTTGAAGTGACGTTAAGGGTTCCATATATTGGGAAACCCCCAAAAGTTATATCAATTTAAAAACCGCACCCCCTGACATAGTGAAAACTGCAGTAAGGTAATTTATTAACCCTTCAGGTGATTTTCAGGAATTAATGCAAAGTGACATGACAGAAATGACAATGTGTATTTTTACTACCTAAATGTCGCTGACTTCTGAATAGGTTACAACAGCCGTCAGACTCTATGGCCGCTATTTGGCCGTGAATTGCCATGGAAAACACCAGGACCACACAATCATGATCTGAGTGCACCAATTGGGATAAAGAGGAAGCCCCCACACTCTGTTAACCATTTATAATGATGTAGTCATTATTGACAGCAGCATCTAAGGGGTTAAACAGATTTGGACGGTGCAAACAATGATCGTGGCTAATGCAGCAAGTTGTCAGCTACAGTGGACAGCCGACAGCTGCTGGATTGTCACCTGTATGGGGATGATATTCTTTTATATCGCAGGTCAGTTAAAAGGCATATTGGCGGTCATTAAAGGGTTAAATATATGTTTTGTGGGGGCAAGGGATAAGCAGACCTGTGGATGTTCAGGTCCATCTGGTTAGGCCGCACTTTAGAAAAAAGTTTGGTTCGGGTATCAGAAAGGTACCTGAACTTGATCCCAAACCCAAAACGAATTCAAGTCAATGGGGGGCCCGAATAGCTGGTGAATCCCACTTTGTCCTCTGTGTGACAGCATGGGAAACAGTTGCTCTGACCGGCGGTAAACTTACTGAAGTCACCGCTGGTGATGGACGCTGGGTATCGCTAACCGCTGCTGGTTCACATGCTGTCACGAGGCGCATGAATTTTATCTTTAATAAATTGGTGAAAAAAGGTATGTGTTGGGGAGTTTTTCTAACAAAAAAAGGACTTTTTGGTGTGTGTGTTTATTTTTACTACTGTGTTAGTAATAGGGGTTTCTGACTGACACCTCTCCATTACTAACACCCAAAACAATTACCCCAATTACCAATGTACCAGGGCAATTGTGAATAACTGAGGCTAAGTGCCAGAATTGCGTAATCAAATATGATGCATTTCTTCTGGAGTGGCTGCAGGCTGATATTTGTAGGTTTTAAATGGCCCAGTAACAATGCTCATTCCCAGGTCATTAATATAAGCTCTAAACTGTCTGCTTTCCCTTAGCTGGTTTTTAAAAAATATGGGGGTACCACATGTTAGGGGTCGAGTTCCCGCCTCTGCACAGGGGGAATCTCGGGCCATCTCCGCTGCGGTCTCCCATTCCTCTCCTGCCGCAGTTGAGCCTGCTCAGCGGAGACGTCAGTCCAAGCGTCTTGCTCAGTCCCACTCTGTACAAAGAGTTACTGCTGCCTTTCCTGCTTCTGCCATTGAAGTCAGTGCTGGGCAGCGGCGAGCAGATGCTTCTGCGACTAAGTCCTGCTTTTCTCATTCTGAGCATGCCCTGAGTAAGATCTCTCAGTGGAGATCGAGGGTCACATGGTAGGAAGGTCCTATAGCTGCTAGGACTAACTCCTGCTTTTCACACACTGAGCATGCCCAGGGTAAGATCTCTCAGTGGAGATCTAGGGTCACATGCTCAGGTATGGCAGTCTCTCATTGGTCCTTCTAGGAAGGTCTTTTACTTGCTGCAGCTATATAAGGCTCGCATGGCCGCATGGCCATGCGCTAGTATCAATGCATGACATGAGTTTTGCGCCAGTGCGGTCACGCTTGTGTGTATTCAGGGACCCGGCTGAAATAAGCCACTAGAATACCGGCACCTCCGGTGAGGAGATTGTGTGTTTGGTTACAGGGCCCCGGCTGAAATAAGCCACTAGAATACCGGCTCCTCCGGTGAGGAGATTGTATGTTTGCCTACTGGACTGCGTGACCACAAGCTGCTATCTGCTCAGCAGTTACTGTGTATTCCTGTGGAGTTTAACAGGACACAGTCCTTTCCTTATAGCGACTCTGTGAAGCAACAGAGTTCGCTTCTACCGCCATATTGTGCCGCTGTTTGCCAGCAGCAGGTTCTTTTCCTGCACGGTGGACCCCGGGCTGCGAACGCACCAAATAACATCTCTATATTTACTCGGTGCATTCCGCCAGCCCTAACAGTACACTAGCGCCAGGGTATGGCTGGTAAATGGCGGACGATCAGCGTTTACAGCGGTACATCCAGCAGCTGGAGGGTAGGTTGATGGCTCTCGAGCGCACAACCTCAGCTGTGGATGTTACCGCAGTCGCTGTTCAGGCTGCAAGTGTAGCTGCAGCCAGTTTGTCCTCTGCCACCCCTGCTCCGACTTTATCCCGTCTCCCGCTTCCAGACAAGTTTGCTGGTGACAGTAAGCTATGTCGGGGATTCGTGAGTCAGTGCTCTATACATCTTGAGCTTCTGGCTGCACGTTTTCCTACGGAACGGGCGAAAGTGGGATTTATTTTATCCCTTTTGTCGGGCAGGGCGTTGGAGTGGGCAACGCCGCTATGGGAGCGCAATGATATCGTGTGGCGCAGAGTGCTCCTCTCTTCCTGGACGCTCTGAAACAGGTCTTTTTGGGACCTCGTGTCACCCACGATACCGCGCTCCAATTGTTGGCAACAAAACAGGGTTCGTCCATGGTCAGCCAGTTCGCCGTGCAATTCCGGACTCTGGTCCCTGAGCTGGAATGGCCGGATAAAGTCCTTATTCCGGTGTTCTGGAGAGGACTGGCAGACCATGTGAAGGACGCCTTGGCCACCAGGGAGATTCCCGCCACACTGGAGGAGCTTATTTCTATATCTACCCGCATCGACCTCCGTTTTAACGAGCGGAGGTTGGAGCGGGCCCAGTGTAGGCAGAGGTTTCGGCTGGCTCCCACCTTCGCCAGACCTCTGGAATCTTCCGTTCAGGCGTCCGACTCCCATGAGGCCATGGAGGTTTCTCGAGCGGGACCTAAGTCTCGGACCGCTCGAGTACCCGTGGTTTGCAGAAATTGCCAACAAGAAGGACATTATGCCAATAAATGTCCACGGCAGTCGAGTAAACGATCGCGTCTAGTAACCCTTGGAGGAGGTTCACTAGACACAGCGGCATTTTCCTCCAAGCTGTCCTTCAAAGGGACAATCATATTAGGCTCTTACTCTCTAACAGTCGAGCTTTGTGTGGATTCTGGAGCTGAGGGGAATTTCATCTCCTCAGCTTTTGCTCTGCGCCATGCAATACCTCTGGTGATGCTCGCCAAACCGGTGACTGTTAGGGTAGTGAATGGGTCGACATTTCCATCTCAGATCACACACCAGACTGTTCCTTTCACGTTAGCTATGTCCCCATCCCACCAGGAGATAATTTCCCTTCTTGTCCTTCCCGAGGGAATGGATGAGATTCTGCTGGGAATACCCTGGCTCCGTTTCCACTCCCCACATATTGAGTGGTCCTCTGGGAGGATATTGGGTTGGAGTGAATCCTGTAAGGGCAGATGTGTGAAAGAGTGCGTTCAGGTTTCCACCACTGAGATACCCGCAAATCTCTCTTCTCTTCCCAAATACTATTGGTCCTATGCAGACGTCTTCTCCAAAAAGGCTGCGGAGACCCTTCCGCCTCACCGCCCCTATGACTGTCCTATAGATCTCTTGCCTGGAGCAGAACCTCCTCGGGGACGTGTCTATCCCCTCTCTCTTCCGGAAACGGAGGCCATGTCCCAATACATCCAGGAGAATTTGGCAAGAGGGTTCATTAGGAAGTCAGTGTCACCAGCAGGGGCAGGGTTCTTCTTCGTGCAGAAGAAGAATGGAGAATTACGTCCTTGCATAGATTACAGGGGTCTTAACGCCATCACCGTTAAGAATAAGTACCCGCTGCCCCTGATTTCTGAGCTTTTTGATAGGCTAAGGGGAGCTAAGGTATTTACCAAATTAGATCTGCGGGGTGCTTATAACCTGATTCGCATCCGTGAGGGGGACGAATGGAAGACGGCATTTAACACCAGAGATGGGCACTATGAGTATCTGGTGATGCCCTTCGGGCTCTGTAATGCCCCAGCCATTTTCCAAGACTTTGTCAATGACATCTTCCGGGATATGCTTTCCACCTCGGTCGTAGTCTATCTGGATGATATTCTCATCTTTTCTCCAGATATTGACTCCCACCGGAGAGATGTTGGCAGAGTCTTCAACCTCTTACGGGCAAATTCTCTCTATGCAAAGTTGGAGAAGTGTATGTTTGAGCAGGAGTCTTTACCTTTCCTGGGCTATATCATCTCCGCCCAGGGATTGGCTATGGATCCTGCCAAACTACAGGCTGTGATGGACTGGCAAGAACCCCATTCTCTTAAAGCGGTGCAGCGCTTTATGGGGTTCATTAATTATTACCGCCAGTTCATTCCCCACATCTCAACTTTGGTAGCTCCCTTGGTAGCCCTCACCAAGAAGGGAGCAAATCCAAAATTGTGGTCAGAAGAGGTCTCCAGGGCCTTTTCTTCTATTAAGTCCTGTTTTGCTAGCGCTCCCATCCTACATCGTCCCGATGTTGATAAGCCATTCATAATGGAGGTGGATGCCTCATCCGTTGGTGCAGGAGCAGTCCTCTTCCAAAAGGATGCTCAAGGTCGGAAGCATCCTTGCTTCTTCTACTCCAAGACCTTCACACCAGTGGAGAGGAATTATTCCATCGGGGACAGGGAGTTGCTAGCGATGAAGTTGGCTTTCTCAGAGTGGAGACATCTCTTGGAGGGGGCTCGCTTTCCCTTTCAAGTCTTCACGGACCGCAAAAATTTGTTATATTTGCAAACAGCCCAGCGGCTAAATTCTCGCCAGGCCAGATGGTCCTTGTTCTTCTCCCGGTTCCACTTCACCCTCCATTATCTCGCTGGGGAGAAGAACATTCGTGCTGACGCCCTCTCTCGCTCTGTTGTGTCATCTGAGGAGGAGGAAGGGGAGCCTCGGCTTATTGTCCCCTCTGAGAGCCTGAGAACCGTAGTTTCCGGTTTCGCTAGAGTCTTTGCCTCCGGGCAAGACTTTTGTACCCATTAATTTGCGACTGGAGGTTCTCTCTTGGGCTCATTCGTCCAGGGTGGGTGGACACTTTGGGACAAAAAGGACATCTGAGCTACTGGCGAGGTCGTACTGGAGGCCACATATGGTTCGTGATGTCAGAGATTACATTCAGGCATGTGTCTCCTGTGCCAAAAATAAATCTCCTCGACAACGGCCAGCAGGGTTACTCTATCCCTTGCCGGTGGCAGACAGGCCCTGGGAGATGGTCGGGATGGACTTTGTGGTGGGTTTGCCCAAGTCTCGTGGCTGTACCATCATTTGGGTTGTCACCGATCATTTTTCTAAAATGGTGCATTTGGTCCCGCTTCCACGGTTACCTTCTGCACGGGCCTTGGCAGCGTTGTTCATAAAACACATCTTCCGCCTACACGGTATGCCGGAAAAAATTGTCAGTGACCGGGGTCCCCAGTTTGCGTCTCGGTTCTGGAGAGAGCTTTGTCATCTTCTCAGCATTGAGTTAAATCTCTCTTCCGCATATCATCCCGAGACGAATTGGTTGGTAGAGAGGGCCAACCAGACCTTGGTCACATATCTGCGACATTTTGTCTCAGCCAGGTAGGATGACTGGGCATCCTTGCTATCTTGGGCAGAGTTTGCGCTGAACAACGCCGTGGCCGACTCCACTGGACAAACCCCATTTCTCCTTAACTATGGTCAGCATCCGCGGGTACCTGTGCCTATGCCCGTGTCTTCCGCCGACTCCAGGGTGGCAGACTGGGCTGTGGAGGCACGGGATATTTGGGACCGCACTCAGGATGCCATTCGGGCCTCCAAGGAGAGAATGAGGTCCTCCGCCGATGCACATCGGCGCCCCGGTCCGACCTTTGCTCCTGGTGACTTGGTGTGGCTCTCCGCCCGTAACATCAGGCTGCGAGTGGAGTCCACTAAGTTTGCACCTCGCTACTTGGGTCCTTTTAAGGTCCTCGAACAGATTAATCCTGTGGTCTATCGTTTAGCCCTTCCGCCACGCCTGGGTATCACCGACACCTTTCATGTGTCCCTCTTGAAACCCGTATACATGTCCCGGTTTTCCGAGTCATCTGCTGGGACATCGGGTTCGTCTACGGACGATTATGAGGTGAATGCTATTTTGGGGTGCAAGGTGGTACGTGGTAAAAAATTTTATTTGGTGGACTGGAAGGGTTATGGTCCTGAGGACAGGTCCTGGGAGCCTGCTGAGCACATTCAGGCTCCGCAGCTCATTGCTGCCTTTGAGCGTAGCGAGGTCCAAGGAGGGGGGGCCCTAGGAGGGGGGGTAATGTTAGGGGTCGAGTTCCCGCCTCTGCACAGGGGGAATCTTGGGCCATCTCCGCTGCGGTCTCCCATTCCTCTCCTGCCGCAGTTGAGCCTGCTCAGCGGAGACGTCAGTCCAAGCGTCTTGCTCAGTCCCACTCTGTACAAAGAGTTACTGCTGCCTTTCCTGCTTCTGCCATTGAAGTCAGTGCTGGGCAGCGGCGAGCAGATGCTTCTGCGACTAAGTCCTGCTTTTCTCATTCTGAGCATGCCCTGAGTAAGATCTCTCAGTGGAGATCGAGGGTCACATGGTAGGAAGGGCCTATAGCTGCTAGGACTAACTCCTGCTTTTCACACACTGAGCATGCCCAGGGTAAGATCTCTCAGTGGAGATCTAGGGTCACATGCTCAGGTATGGCAGTCTCTCATTGGTCCTTCTAGGAAGGTCTTTTACTTGCTGCAGCTATATAAGGCTCGCATGGCCGCACGGCCATGCGCTAGTATCAATGCATGACATGAGTTTTGCGCCAGTGTGGTCACGCTTGTGTGTATTCAGGGACCCGGCTGAAATAAGCCACTAGAATACTGGCACCTCCGGTGAGGAGATTGTGTGTTTGGTTACAGGGCCCCGGCTGAAATAAGCCACTAGAATACCGGCTCCTCCGGTGAGGAGATTGTATGTTTGCCTCCTGGACTGCGTGACCACAAGCTGCTATCTGCTCAGCAGTTACTGTGTATTCCTGTGGAGTTTAACAGGACACAGTCCTTTCCTTATAGCGACTCTGTGAAGCAACAGAGTTCGCTTCTACCGCCATATTGTGCCGCTGTTTGCCAGCAGCAGGTTCTTTTCCTGCACGGTGGACTCCGGGCTGCGAACGCACCAAATAACATCTCTATATTTACTCGGTGCATTCCGCCAGCCCTAACACCACATGCTGTTGTTTTCACTTATTTCTAAACAAATAAATGAAAAATACTAATAAATAAATAAATCAAACAAAAAAACAACATGCCCCTGATTCTTAACCCCATTACCCCCAAGGGGGGTTTGCACGTTAATGACCAGGCCAATTTTTTACAATTCTGGCCACTGTCCCTTTATGAGGTTATAACTCTGGAACGCTTCAACAGATACCGGGGATTCTGACATTGTTTTCTCATGACATATTGTACTTCATGGTAGTGGTAAAATATCTTTGATATTACCTGCGTTTACTTGTGAAAAAAATGGAAATTTGGCAAAAATTTTGAAAATTTCGCAATTCTCCAACTTTCAATTTTTATGCAATTAAATCACAGAGATATATTACACAAAATACTTAATAAGTAACATTTTCCCATATGTCTACTTTACATCAGAACAATTTTGGAACCAAAACTTTTTTTGTTAGGGAGTTATAAGGGTTAAAAGTTGACCAGCAATTTCTCATTTTTACAACACCATTTTTTTTAAGGACCACATCTCATTTGAAGTCATTTTGAGGGGTCTATATGATAGAAAATAACCAAGTGTGACACCATTCTAATAACTGCACCCCTCAAGGTGCTCAAAACCACATTCAAGAAGTTTAGTAATCCTTCAGATGTTTCACAGGAATTTTTGGAATTCTTAAATAAAAATGAACATTTAACTTTTTTTCACAAAAAATTTAATTCAGCTCCAATTTGTTTTATTTTACCAAGGGTGACAAGAGAAAATGGACTGCAAAAGTTGTTGTACAATTTGTCCTGAGTTCGCCGATACCCCATATGTGGGGGTAAACCACTGTGTGGGCGCACGGCAGAGCTCAGAAGCGAAAGAGCGCCATTTGACTTTTCAATGCAAAATTGACTAGAATTGAGATGGGACGCCATGTTGCGTTTGGAGAGCCCCTGATGTGCCTAAACATTGAAACCCCCCACAAGTGACACCATTTTGGAAAGTAGACCCCCTAAGGAACTTATCTAGATGTGTGGTGAGCACTTTGACCCATTAAGTGATTCACAGAAGTTTATAATGCAGAGCCGTAAAAATAAAAAATCATATGTTTTCACAAAAATGATCTTTTCGCCCCAAATTTTATATTTTCCCAAGGGTAAGAGAAGAAATTGAACCCCAAAAGTTGTTGTACAATTTGTCCTGAGTATGCTGATACCCCATATGTTGGGGTAAACCACTGTTTGGGTGCATGGGAGAGCTCGGGAAGGGAAGGAGCGCCGTTTAACTTTTCAATGCAAAATTGACAGGAATTGAGATGGGACGCCATGTTGCTTTTGGAAAGCCACTGATGTGCCTAAACATTGAAACCCACCACAAGTGACACCATTTTGTTTAGACCCCCCAAGGAACTTATCTAGATGTGTTGTGAGAACTTTGAACCCCCAAGTGTTTCACTACAGTTTATAACGCAGAGCCATGAAAATAAAAAATCTCTTTTTTTTCCACAAAAATTATATTTTAGACCCCAGTTTTGTATTTTTCCAAGGGCAACAGTTGAAATTGGACCCCAAAAGTTGTTGTCCAGTTTGTCCTGAGTACGCTTATACCCCATATGTGGGGATGAAGCACTGTTTGAGCACATGGCAGAGCTTGGAAGGGAAGGAGCGTCATTTGGAATGCAGACTTAGATGGATTGGTCTGCAGGCATCACACTGCATTTGCAGAGCCCCTAATGTACCTAAACAGTGGAAACCCCCCAAAAGTGACCCCATATTGGAAACTACACCCCCCAAAGAACTTATCTAGATGTGTTGTGACAACTTTGAACCCCCAAGTGTTTCACTACAATTTATAAAGCAGAGCCGTGAAAATAAAAAATCTTTTTTTTTCCACAAAAATTATTTTTAGCCCCCAGTTTTGTATTTTCCAAAAGGGCAACAGGAGAAATTGGACCCCAAAAGTTGTTGTCCAATGTGTCCCGAGTACGCTGATACCCCATATGTTGGGGTAAACCCCTGTTTGGGCGCACGGGAGAGCTCGGAAGGGAAGGAGCAATGTTTTACTTTTTCAACGTAGAATTGGCTGGAATTGAGATCGGACGCCATGTCGCGTTTGGAGAGCCCCTGATGTGCCTAAACAGTGGAAACCCCTCAATTATAACTGAAACCCTAATCCAAACACACCCCAAACCTTAATCCCAATGGTAACCCTAACAACACCCCTAACCCTGACACACCCCTAGCCCTACTCCCAACACTATTCCCAACCGTAAATGTAATCCAAACCTTAACCCTAACATTAGCCCCCAACCCTAACCCTAACTTTAGCCCCAACCTTAACTGTAGCCTTAACCCTAGCCCCAACCCTAACCCTAGCCCTAACCCTAACCCTAACCCTAGCCCTAACCCTAACCCTAGCCCTAAAACTAGCCCTAACCCTAATGGGAAAATGGAAATAAATACATTTTTTTAATTTTTCCCTAACTAAGGGTGTGATGAAGGGGGGTTTAATTTACTTTTATAGCGGGTTTTTTAGCGGATTTTTATGATTGTCAGCTGTCACACACTAAAAGATGCTTTTTATTGCAAAAAATATTTTTTGCGTTACCACATTTTGAGAGCTATAATTTTTCATTTTTGGGTCCACAGAGTCATGTGAGGTCTTGTTTTTTGCGGGACGAGTTGATGTTTTTATTGGTAACATTTTCGGGCATGTGACATTTTTTGATCGCTTTTTATTCCGATTTTTGTGAGGCAGAATGACCAAAAACCAGCTATTCATGAATTTCTTTTGGGGGAGTCGTTTATACCGTTCTGAGTTTGGTAAAATGGATAAAGCAGTTTTATTCTTCGGGTCAGTACGATTACAGCGATACCTCATTTATATAATTTTTTATGTTTTGGCGCTTTTATACGATAAAAATTATAATAATAATAATAATAATAATAATCTTTATTTTTATATAGCGCTAACATATTCCGCAGCGCTTTACAGTTTTTGCACACATTATCATCACTGTCCCCGATGGGGCTCACAATCTAGAATTCCTATCAGTATGTGTTTGGAATGTGGGAGGAAACCGGAGTGCCCGGAGGAAACCCACGCAAACATGGAGAGAACATACAAACTCTTTGCAGATGTTGTCCTAGGTGGGATTAGAACCCAGGACCCCAGCGCTGCAAGGCTGCAGTGCTAACCACTGCGCCACTGTGCTGCCCATTTTTAGAGAAAAAATAATTATTTTTGCATCGCTTTATTCTGAGGGCTATAACTTTTTTATTTTTTCCTTGATGACGCTGTATGGTGGCTCGTTATTTGCAGACGAAGATGACGTTTTCAGGGGAACCATGGTAATTTATATCCATCTTTTTGATTGCGTGTTATTCCACTTTTTGTTTAGCGGTATGATAATAAAGCGTTGTTTTTTGCCTCATTTTTTTTTTTTATGGTGTTCACTGAAGGGGTTAACTAGTGGAACAGTTTTATAGGTCGGGTCATTACGGACATGGCGATACTAAATATGTGCACTTTTTATTGTTTTTTTTATTTAGATAAAGAAATGTATTTATAGGAACAATATATATATTTTTTTTTTAGGAATTTATTTTTAATTTTTTTACACATGTGATGGCTGATGCAAATTTATTTCCTAGACTACTAGAAAAAAACACACCAGTTTAGAAAAGTTATTTCTTTGGCATAAAACTGTCAAAGAGACAGGTGATGAAATTAACTTTTCCCAGACTACTAGAAAGCACATACCAGTTTAGAAAAATTATTTATTTTGCCTATAAATGGCGACAAGATGGCTGATGCCAATAATTTATTTCCCAGACTACAAGAAAACATACAGTGGCCCAGTACTCCCACAGGTGAGGGGCAGAGCACACACAGTGGCTTAAAGGCACAGAACTCCCACAGGCGGAGTGTTCAGAGAACACACAGTGGCTTGAAGGCCCAGTACTCCCACAGGTAGGGGCAATGTCCACACAGTGGCTTAAAGGCACAGTACTCACACAGACAGAGGGTGCAGAGTACACCCACAACTTTTTGGCCAGTACTCCCACAAATATGGGCTGTAGAGTACACACAGCGGCTTTTGGCACAGTACTCCCACAGATATGGGTTGCAAAGTACACACAGCGGCTTTTTGGCACAATACTCTCACAGATATGGAAACCAAACGTACATAAAAAGTCTGTGTTCAGGGTTCAGCACCATACACTAGTTGTCCTGTTTAGACCCCAAACTTTACTGTTCAGGTTTGCTGATCCCTAACCCTTAAAATTTGTAAAATGAGTCAGACCCCTCAATTACCCTGGACCAACTAGGAAACACTTCCGACTACCAGGGAATGGACACTTACATCTCCGTAGCCTTAGATCATTAGGAAGACATCCATAAATTCTTCCATTATTGTGAACCAACATGCAAGTCCTCCAATCCCCTAAATTGGATGGCATTCAGAGACCATGCTTTTTATGCCAGCACTGGAAGCCAAATCCTTCAGAAAATAATCTTACAATTTTAATATAAAGCAAAAATAAACCTTTATATTCAATGATTAAAGAGGTTTTCATGATTATCAATATTAAGTACAGTTTTAGAGCCCAGTTCACTCTTTTTCTGCCTCTCGGTAGAGACCATCTCAGCCTCTGGCACCTTCAGCAACATTTTTGTCTTCTTTCCTGAAAGCATTCTTTTTTTTACAATATGTAGGACATGTTTCTCATAAACTGCTGGTATTTTGCGAGATTTACCTTAGTATAAAGTTCATTTACCAGAAAATGTTTCTTGAGTTTGAGAATGTGTCCTAGTTTCTTAGAGAGATGTCTTTGACCTCCTGATGATACCAATCAGCAGGAAGAGACTTTTAACTTCAACTTATTGTCATCAGATTCATCCTTCATGTGTTGCAAATGCTGCAAGTAACTTCTAACCTTCAGATTGCTAATGTACTGTATACTGTCTTCATTTTTTGTGTCTTTCTCAGAATTTTTAAGTACTATGCAGAGAATTTATTTAGCCATAGCAAAGTTCTTTTTAAGGAAACACATGGCGAGCTTCAGATGAGATGACTCAAAATAAAATAATAATAAGGGAACACTCAGACAGTCATATTACTCAGACGAGGATCGCATGGCAGTGCATGGACTGGCTTTCGGCTCTACTGACACTGTCACACTCAGGTCAGGAGAGTCACCGGTCAGTCCGAGCACTGCAGATCATTAACTGTGTTATGATGCCAATATGCTGCGCACCAATAGTAATAATGAAACTTTATGAATTTGTTCTTGCATAAATAAAGGTACTTTATTACACATCATATCAATTGGGTATAGTCTAAAACAGCATTAGTGTTGCAATTTTGCTGACCTATCCTTAGTTTCTGGCAACAGCTGCTACACACTGAAAAAAACTGTAAAAAAGACTGTCCGTAGCATTGCAAGTTCATGAACAAATCTGCTGAGAAGCACAAAACTGAAGGCCTTCAATAGGACCCTATTTGCAGTAGCATTGGGCTATCGAATACATTCAGAGTATATGGAGGTAGTAAACACCATTAGGTTTTCACTCCCAGTTTCTTATCTAGGTATATTTTGAGCCTATGTTACAATACTACTACTACTACTAATAATAATAACTTAATGAGATTATCTGTTTTATAGACTTTTATCTCCTGTTTTTTGCTAGCTTTCTCATACACTGTTTTCTTCCATGGATTTTTTTTCTTTAGCATCAAGCAGAATGCTACTGTCAAGTTTATATAATCTGACAATCTATTGAGAAATATGTTTTGAAATTTACTGTAGTTTGAGTTCTCCATCAGCAGAAAAAAAATATAAATAAAATCTAAAATATTGATAACAAGAGATAGCAGAGTGGTTTGGTTTGATGGAGTTGACTGTCCCACTTGTGCTGTGATTGAGTTCATAAACATTACATCACTGCTTTTTATCATTGAATTCAATGCTTTGTGCAGCTACAGAGGCAGCAAGTATTTGAGCCATGGTAAAGGTAACAAGTTGTTATTACAGGTTGTAAGAGCAAATCATTGCTTTTAGCACTCCCTGAAGACTTCTGCTTCAGATAAAATTAACAATTTCCCAAGGGACTTTCTATATACCGATGTTTTCACTTAATGTGTCAAGTGTCGAAGGACCGCATTCTGTACATTTCAAAGGCACAAATAATTTTATGGGTCAATTAATGGAAAACAAGCATGAAGATATATAAAACATTTGCTTTTCTGAAGAAGAAACGCATTGATTTTGGCGCCCTTTCTCTGGCCCAATCATATCAGACCTGTTCATGAGGAGAGATAACAAGAACCAATCAAACAACACAAACTCATTTAAGCTGTTGCTGAGCCCCAGTCAGATTAACCCCTGATAAACTGAACTCTGATTAATACACTGCCAGGTCTATGACATCATGCAACCACAAGCTTATGCCAGCTGTGTGGTTTTCCATGCCAGTCGAGATGTGGACGGTACAGAGGAAAGTTCAGTGTGTTCTGTGGCTCGCTAAATTCAAATCCGTAACCAAAGTGCTTCGTGAATATCGGCACATTTATAACGAAGCGCCACCACATAGGAATAACATTACTTGATGGGATAAGCAGTTAAAGTAAACTGGCAGTTTGGTAGCGAAACCCCATTCTGGTAGACCATCAGTCAGTGACGAGTCTGCAGAGGCTATACAGGATAGCTACATAAGGAGCACTAAAAAAATCTGTGTGTGCATGTGCTCGACAATTACACCTACAAAACAAAAAGGAATCGGACAATTACACCTAAGCAAGACTACAGTTCATAAGGTGTAAAAGAAACATCTTCGTTTCACGGGGTACAAATTGCGGCTGTTGCACGCTATCAAACCGGCGGATAGACCTAAATGATGCGCGTTTTCTACAGATATGCTTCATGAGATCGTCAATGATGCAAGATTTTTGTGGAAGATTGTTTTTAGTGATGAGACGATCTTCCATATCTGTGGACATGTTCATCGCCATAAAGTCCGAATATGGGCTGCTGAACATCCTCATGCCTACAAACGTAACACCCCTAAAGTGAACGTGTGGTATGGCCTGGTGCATGATAAGGTGATAGGCCCATTTTTTTTCACCGAGCGGTCTGTGACAGCAAACACTTATCTTGACATGTTGGAATTATATGCAGTGCTACAATTTCCAGACTGTGCCACAATTGTTCTTGAGGTTCTGGATAGAACGTTCCCCCAGAGGTGGATAGGCAGGGGTTTTGTCAAGCCATGTCCATCACGATCCCCGGATCTGATGCCCTTAGCCTTTTACTTTTGGGGTTATGTGAAGCAACATGTGTACATTGAACGTATCAACGACATTAATCACTTAAAACAGAGAATCACAGATGTTATTCACTCTGTTACACCAGACGTCCTTACCTGTGTGTGGCAGGAATTTCACTATCGTTTGGATGTGTGTAGGGCAACAAATGGAGCCCACATCAAACTGCACTGAATAGGTATGAAACTGGGAAAGTTTTTCTTTTATTTGAAGCAGATTTCACATTTCTATCTTTTTTTGTTGCTTTTCAGTGACTGGTCAAAACTGCACCATGACTTTATGGACACACTGTATAATCCTCCTATACAGCCTGGTCCAGCCTGATGGGTATTGCTAGTTTTGCTTTGGCACTTCCTCTCTCATCCTACTCACCATCCTCTTTCCCTGCTTCATGTGTATGATGCACCCTACTACATCAGCCACTCTGCCCTGCTGAGGGAAGAGTAAAGTACTGTCATGCACATGTGCTGGCTTCATTTCCAGGTTATGGGTGCTCTTTGGCCTCTCAGCATATTCACATTACATTACTATGCCCTGACCTCAGCAGGGCAGAGCGAACGTACAACATGAGCGCAATTATGAGAAACTGTGACCAGATTGTCCCAACCTAGCTTCTGCGAATGTCTCCATGGGGCCAAGTGACCGGAAGGTCACAATCTGGCTTCCCTTAACATCTCCATGTGACATTGTGAATGGAGGGTCCCAACCTGACTTCTCCGAATGTCTCCATGGGACAAGGTGACCGGAGGGTCCCAACCTGGCTTCTCCAAATATCTTTATGAGGCTGGGTGACCTGAGGGTCCCAACCTGGCTTCTCTGGATGTCTCCAGGGCTTCAGTGATGGTCAATGGATCAGATCTGTATTCCTTCAGCTAGGGCCATGGTCCCTTAAGCTGGAATCCTGTAGAAAGTCAAATCTATATTACTCTTGATGGAGCTATGGTGCCTTGGCTGTTGTTTTAAGGAAAAATATCTCTTTTTTATACCCAGAGCTGTCCTCCAGGCCATCATCCACAGGTCAGATGAGGGTAACTCTCATTGGTTGAATATTTAATCAATCTGCATAGTTTGTCCTTCACTATTTTGCAGGTCAACAATCAACATGGACTTATACAATGGGTAATCAACATGTTAGCAAACATTGATTGTTCAATGACTCTGCAAAAATAGTAACATAGTAAATTGTAGGAGCTGATATAAGAGGTAAACAACAGCCATTCAACTATTCACAAACATCAATTTAAGAGTCAACGTTCAGACTAATATGAAAATTAGTTTATGTCTCTTGACCCTGGAAGAAAAACACATCAATTGAAGAGTCAACGTTCAGGCTCATATAAACAATAGGCTATATCTTCTGGTATACTGAAAATATACGTCTGGCATAATTAAGATTAAATGCTTTGTCGTCACACTACTCAAATACAATTTGCATACTGGTGGTCACGTGCTGTTTGGCTTCTCATCTGCTTGTCTCAATTGAATATAAAGAAAAACTGCAAGCATATGAGTAGGCAAATTGCCTCTTCAGAAAAAAGAGGACTTAAACTCTATAGCACCACCTGTTGGAATAAGCGATCCTACAAGTCACAATCAACCCTTTAATAAAAGCCAAATTAGTATCTCAATTCGCAGACACGGTGTTTTGGGCTGTTGGTCCTTGTCAGTGCGAAGCATGAGAACTAATTTGGCTAGATGAGAGGCTCTGGACTGGGGTCTAAGGGGCAACGTTTCTCCTTATGGAGAGTGACATACCAGCTCTGGCTTTTCAAGGTAAGGAGGCTTTTTCGCCGTGCAATGCTCCTCCTGGAAATATAATCTGGAAATTGCCTCTTCAGAGAAAAAGAGGACTTAAACTCTATAGCGCCACCTGTTGGAAGTATCGATCCTACAAGCCACAATCAACCCTTTAATGAGTCGTGCAATATGACTTAGGATAAAAGCCAAATCAGTATCTCAATTTGCAGACATGGTGTTCCGGGCTGTTGGCCCTCGTCAGTGCAAAGCATGAGAACTAATTTGGCTAGATGATAGGCTCTGGAAGCTCTGGAGTAGTAACACGACGAGTGCTCGAGCTGATAATCTGCAAGGATATTCAGAGATGGCTGAAATTTGCATTTGGCCCAGAAAATCCATTACGCTTTGTTTCATATTTAAAATACTTATGTGCACCATTGCAGCAGTTTTTAGTGAATTTAGAATAAAAGCTGGATCAGTTTGGCAAATTATCTTGGGTCAGAATATCCTATATATGTTTGTATGCAGCTCCAACATGGATTATAGTTCACCACTGTTGTTACCGTTACTGCTACATTGTCACGTGCATAACAAATCCTGTGTGGTTTGTGATCCTACAGTCATGTACTGCATAACTTTCCTCCATCAACACCATTGCTTATTAATAAGCTACTGGTGGACATTGTAGGTTATCTTGTGGTGAGAGCACGTTAATGTCATTAACACACAGCAAGTTAGATATTCAAGCAAATGCAGTGTGAGAGAGGAAGTGAGAAGGAGGTAAAAGCACTGTACATAGGTTAAAACATTAAGAGAAGAGAGAAGAACCCTACTAAGTTCTCCACAAGCATGCCATGGAAAGTTCTTGCAATGAAGAAACCACAGACCCTTTGTCGAGAAGTCTCCTTTCTTACCTTTTTACTTGGCTCAACATTTTCTGGGATGACCAGTTTTGGAAAAAAGGGATTCTATGCTAGTCTGTCATCATATGCCTCTGCTATATGTGTTATATAGCTTTATATAGGAAAGAAGGATATGAGGTGGACAGATAGAAAGAAGACACTGCCATGCTTTACAATGAATGCAATCAGAATCTGCGAAGCTATTGAGTTTAAATTGCCATCAAGGACTTTTATCCTGATAGTCCTGAAAATGTAGATTTCTTTCCACCGTATATGTGAGATCTTTCTATTTTTATTCATCATGATAAGTATAATAGAGGCAGATAGGATAAAGAGACAAGTAGTGTTACATGCACTACTGAGATGTCTCAGTGAGATACCAGTGTTGTCAGTGATTAATGGCAATGGCAATTTTTATGCTTTAACCCCTTCATGACCCAGCCTATTTTGACCTTAATGACCTGGCCGTTTTTTGCAATTCTGACCAGTGTCCCTTTATGAGGTAATAACTCAGGAACGCTTCAACGGATCCTAGCGGTTCTGAGATTGTTTTTTCGTGACATATTGGGCTTCATGTTAGTGGTAAATTTAGGTCAATAAATTCTGCGTTTATTTGTGATAAAAACGGAAATTTGGCGAAAATTTTGAAAATTTCGCAATTTTCACATTTTGAATTTTTATTCTGTTAAACCAGAGAGTTATGTGACACAAAATAGTTAATAAATAACATTTCCCACATGTCTACTTTACACCAGCACAATTTTGGAAACAAAATTTTTTTTTGCTAGGAAGTTATAAGAGTTAAAATTTGACCAGCGATTTCTCATTTTTACAACGAAATTTACAAAACCATTTTTTTTAGGGACCACCTCACATTTGAAGTCAGTTTGAGGGGTCTATATGGCTGAAAATACCCAAAAGTGACACCATTCTAAAAAATGCACCCCTCAAGGTGCTCAAAACCACATTCAAGAAGTTTTTTAACCCTTCAGGTGCTTCACAGCAGCAGAAGCAACATGGAAGGAAAAAATGAACATTTAACTTTTTAGTCACAAAAATTATCTTTTAGCAACATTTTTTTTATTTTCCCAATGGTACAAGGAGAAACTGAACCACGAAAGTTGTTGTCCAATTTGTCCTGAGTACGCTGATACCTCATATGTGGGGGTAAACCACTGTTTGGGCGCACGGCAGGGCTTGGAAGGGAAGGAGCGCCATTTGACTTTTTGAATGAAAAATTGGCTCCACTCTTTAGCGGACACCATGTCACGTTTGGAGAGCCCCCGTGTGCCTAAAAATTGGAGCTCCCCCACACGTGACCCCATTTTGGAAACTAGACGCCCCAAGGAACTTATCTAGATGCATAGTGAGAACTTTGAACCCCCGGGGGCTTCACAAATTGATCCGTAAAAATGAAAAAGTACTTTTTTTTCACAAAAAATTCTTTTAGCCTCAATTTTTTTCATTTTCACATGGGCAACAGGATAAAATGGATCCTAAAATTTGTTGGGCAATTTCTCATGAGTACACCGATACCTCACATGTGGGGGTAAACCACTGTTTGGGCACATGGTAAGGTTCGGAAGGGAAGGAGCGCCATTTGACTTTTTGAATGAAAAATTATCTCCATCGTTAGCGGACACCATGTCGTGTTTGGAGAGCCCCCGTGTGCCTAAACATTGGAGCTCCCCCACAAATGACCCCATTTTGGAAACTAGACCCCCCAAGGAACTTATCTAGATGCATATTGAGCACTTTAAACCCTCAGGTGCTTCACAAATTGATCTGTAAAAATGAAAAAGTACTTTTTTTTTCACAAAAAAATTATTTTCGCCTCAGTTTTTCATTTTCACATGGGCAATAGGATAAAATGAATCCTAAAATTTGTTGGGCAATTTCTCCCGAGTACGCCGATACCTCATATGTGGGGGTAAACCACTGTTTGGGCACACGGCAGGGCTCGGAAGGGAAGGCGCGCCATTTGACTTTTTGAATGGAAAATTAGCTCCAATTGTTAGCGGACACCATGTCGCGTTTGGAGAGCCCCTGTGTGTCTATGCATTGGAGCTCCCCCACAAGTGACCCCATTTTGGAAACTAGACCCCCCAAGGAACTTATCTAGATGCATATTGAGCACTTTAAACCCCCAGGTGCTTCACAGAAGTTTATAATGCAGAGCCATGAAAATAAAAAATAATTTTTCTTTCCTCAAAAATGATTTTTAGCCTGGAATTTCCTATTTTGCCAAGGGTAATAGGAGAAATTGGACCGCAAATGTTGTTGTCCAGTTTGTCCTGAGTACGCTGATACCCCATATGTGGGGGTAAACCACTGTTTGGGCGCACGGCAGGGCTCGGAAGGGAAGGCACGCCAATTGGCTTTTTAAATGGAAAATTAGCTCCAATCATTAGCGGACACCATGTCACGTTTGGAGAGCCCCTGTGTGCCTAAACATTGGAGATCCCCCACATATGACCCCATTTTGGAAACTAGACCCCCAAAGGAACTAATCTAGATGTGTGGTGAGGACTTTGAACTTCCAAGTGCTTCACAGAAGTTTATAACGCAGAGCCATGAAAATAAAATAAAAATTTTATTTTCTCTAAAATGATTTTTTAGCCTGCAATTTATTATTTTCCCAAGGGTAACAGGAGAAATTTGACCCCAAAAGTTGTTGTACAGTTTCTCCTGAGTACGCTGATACCCCATATGTGGGGGTAAACCACAGTTTGGGCACATGTCGGGGCTCAGAAGGGAAGTAGTGACTTTTGAAATGCAGACTTTGATGGAATGGTCTGCGGGCGTCACGTTGCGTTTGCAGAGCCCCTGGTGTGCCTAAACAGTAGAAACCCCCCACAAGTGACCCCATTTTGGAAACTAGACCCCGAAAGGAACTTATCTAGATGTGAGGTGAGCACTTTGAACCCCCAAGTGCTTCACAGAAGTTTATAACACAGAGCAGTGAAAATAATAAATACGTTTTCTTTCCTCAAAAATAATTTTTTAGCCCAGAATTTTTTATTTTCCCAAGGGTTACAGGAGAAATTGGACCCCAAAAGTTGTTGTCCAGTTTCTCCTGAGTACGCTGATACCCCATATGTGGGGGTAAACCACTGTTTGGGCACACGTCGGGGCTCAGAAGGGAAGTAGTGACTTTTGAAATGCAGACTTTGATGGAATGGTCTGCGGGCGTCACGTTGCGTTTGCAGAGCCCCTGGTGTGCCTAAACAGTAGAAACCCCCCACAAGTGACCCCATTTTGGAAACTAGACCCCCCCAAGGAACTTATCTAGATATGTGGTGAGCACTTTGAACCCCCAAGTGCTTCACAGACGTTTACAACGCAGAGCCGTGAAAATAAAAAATCATTTTTCTTTCCTCAAAAATGATGTTTTAGCAAGCAATTTTTTATTTTCTCAAGGGTAACAGGAGAAATTGGACCCCAGTAATTGTTGCCCAGTTTGTCCTGAGTACGCTGATACCCCATATGTGGGGGTAAACCACTGTTTGGGCACATGTCGGGGCTCGGAAGTCAAGTAGTGACGTTTTGAAATGCAGACTTTGATGGAATGGTCTGCGGGCGTCACGTTGCGTTTGCAGAGCCCCTGGTGTGCCTAAACAGTAGAAACCCCCCACAAGTGACCCCATTTTGGAAACTAGACCCCCCAAGGAACTTATCTAGATATGTGGTGAGCACTTTGAACCCCCAAGTGCTTCACAGACGTTTACAACGCAGAGCCGTGAAAATAAAAAATCATTTTTCTTTCCTCAAAAATGATGTTTTAGCAAGCAATTTTTTATTTTCTCAAGGGTAACAGGAGAAATTGGACCCCAGTAATTGTTGCCCAGTTTGTCCTGAGTACACTGATACCCCATATGTGGGGGTAAACCACTGTTTGGGCACACGTCGGGGCTCGGAAGGGAAGGAGCACCATTTGACTTTTTGAATAAAAGATTGGCTGGAATCAATGGTGGCGCCATGTTGCGTTTGGAGACCCCCTGATGTGCCTAAACAGTGGAAACCCCTCAATTCTAACGCCAACACACCCCTAACCCTTATCCCAACTGTAGCCGTAACCCTAACCACAACCCTAACCCCAACACACCCCTAACCCTAACCACAACCCTAATTCCAACCCAACCCTAACCCTAAGGCTATGTACCCAGAATACGTGTGCACATATCGAAACCCTAACCCTACCCCTACCCCTAACCCTACCCCTAACCCTAACCCTAACCCTACCCCTAACCCTACCCCTACCCCTACCCCTACCCCTAACCCTACCCCTAACCCTACCCCTACCCCTAACCCTACCCCTAACCCTACCCCTAACCCTAGTTCTAACTCCAACCTTAGTGGAAAAAAAAAAAATTCTTTATTTTATTATTGTCCCTATCTATGGGGGACAAATGGGGGGGGTCATTTACTGTTTTTTTTTATTTTGACCACTGTGATAGATTATATCACAGTGATCAAAATTCACATTGGAACGAATCTGCCGGCCGGCAGATTCGGCGGGCGCACTGCGCATGCGCCCGCCATTTTGGAACATTGCGGCGCTCGGGGAAGAAGACGGACGGACCCCGCCAGGATCGGTAAGTATAAGGGGGGGAGATCAGGGCACAGGGGGGGGAGATCAGGGCACGGGGGGGCGTCGGAGCACGGGGGGGGAGGGATCGGAGCATGGGGGAGAGTGATCGGTGTGCGGGCGGGTGGATCGGTGTGCAGGGGGGGTGGATCGGTGTGCAGGGGGGGTGGATCGGAGCACGGGGGGGGATCGGAGTGCGGGGGGGTTTGATTGGAGCACGGGGGGTGTGATTGGAGCACGGGGGGAGCGGACAGGAGGACGGGGGAGCGGAGCACAGGACGGAGGGGAGCGGGCCACAGATCGGGGGGCTGGGGGGGCGATCGGAGGGGTGGGGTGGGGGCACATTAGTATTTCCAGCCATGGCCGATGATATTGCAGCATCGGCCATGGCTGGATTGTAATATTTCACCATTTTTTTAGGTGAAATATTACAAATCGCTCTGATTGGCAGTTTCACTTTCAACAGCCAATCAGAGCGATCGTAGCCACGAGGGGGTGAAGCCACCCCCCCTGGGCTAAACTACCACTCCCCCTGTCCCTGCAGATCGGGTGAAATGGGAGTTAACCCTTTCACCGGATCTGCAGGGACGCGATCTTTCTGTGACACAGCATATGCGTCACAGGTCGGATTGGCACCGACTTTCATGACGCATACGCTGTGTCACAGGTCGGGAAGGGGTTAATGGTTTTTGGTTTCTTTGTCTAATATCACTTTTGGCTGTATGCTTATAAGACACCAAGGTGACAATGTACAGAAAGAGGAATATAGAGCAAAATGCAGTGTTACCTCTCATTATGATACAAATGTAATATATTATAGTTCTACACAGCTATTTTTCATGTTCATCTTACCAAAAGGCATAGGACTAATATTCTTCTGATGTAATTCTAGTGTTAATATTAATTACATAAAATCCCACTGCAGTTTTATTTGTGGCACAAGCAAATACACACAAAACGCACTAACATACACACACACACACACGCAAACATCCACACATACACACACACAACCACATAGACACAAAAACACACAGACACACTCAAACACCCACACATACACACACAGCCACATAGACACAGAAACAGACACCCACACATACACACACAGCCACATAGACACAGAAACAGACACACTCAAACACCCACACATACACACAGAGCCACATAGACACAGAAACAGACACACTCAAACACCCACACATACACACACAGCCACATAGACACAGAAACAGACACCCACACATACACACACAGCCACATAGACACAGAAACAGACACACTCAAACACCCACACACACAGCCACATAGACACAGAAACAGACACACTCAAACACCCACACATACACACAGCCACATAGACACAGAAATACATACAGGGCCAGACTCGCCATCAGACAAGTCTGGCAAGTGCCAGCTAGGAGCAGCATAATTTGCGACACTGTTAAGAGTACAGGTATCCTCAGGATTTCTAATGTACCACTTCTGGGTGTGGACTCACAATCTACAAGTTGGACAGTCATGGAAAAGTCTATTTTCCTTCTAAGGTCGCAGCTTATTGGTGTCTTAATGGATCCACCTCTGGTTCCAAGTAAAAAACTGCAGCATTGACATTACTCAGACTGTACATTGTTTCCCGATGGGAGAGATTGGTGGAAACAACCTTGCAAAAATTTGAAAAAAAAAATCCAACCGTAAGGAAAAAAAGGTAAAATAATCTGCAGATTAGACTTGAACAAAGAAGACCCAGGAAAACATACTCAGATGGTAGGTAAGAACATTTCTAAAACAATCCACGGCGAGGAGATTGGAACAAAACAAAATCCTCTAAACTGCATGTTCGCAAACGCCAGAAGCCTGACAAACAAGATGGAAGAACTAGAAGCAGAAATATCTACAGGTAACTTTGACATAGTGGGAATAACCGAGACATGGTTAGATGAAAGCTATGACTGGGCAGTTAACTTACAGGGTTACAGTCTGTTTAGAAAGGATCGTAAAAATCGGAGAGGAGGAGGGGTTTGTCTCTATGTAAAGTATTGTCTAAAGTCCACTTTAAGGGAGGATATTAGCGAAGGAAATGAGGATGTCGAGTCCATATGGGTCGAAATTCATGGAGGGAAAAATGGTAACAAAATTCTCATTGGGGTCTGTTACAAACCCCCAAATATAACAGAAAGCATGGAAAGTCTACTTCTAAAGCAGATAGATGAAGCTGCAACCCATAATGAGGTCCTGGTTATGGGGGACTTTAACTACCCGGATATTAACTGGGAAACAGAAACCTGTGAAACCCATAAAGGCAACAGGTTTCTGCTAATAACCAAGAAAAATTATCTTTCACAATTGGTGCAGAATCCAACCAGAGGAGCAGCACTTTTAGACCTAATACTATCTAATAGACCTGACAGAATAACAAATCTGCAGGTGGTTGGGCATCTAGGAAATAGCGACCACAATATTGTGCAGTTTCACCTGTCTTTCACTAGGGGGACTTGTCAGGGAGTCACAAAAACACTGAACTTTAGGAAGGCAAAGTTTGACCAGCTTAGAGATGCCCTTAATCTGGTAGACTGGGACAATATCCTCAGAAATAAGAATACAGATAATAAATGGGAAATGTTTAAGAACATCCTAAATAGGCACTGCAAGCGGTTTATACCTTGTGGGAATAAAAGGACTAGAAATAGGAAAAACCCAATGTGGCTAAACAAAGAAGTAAGACAGGCAATTAACAGTAAAAAGAAAGCATTTGCACTACTAAAGCAGGATGGCACCATTGAAGCTCTAAAAAACTATAGGGAGAAAAATACTTTATCGAAAAAACTAATTAAAGCTGCCAAAAAGGAAACAGAGAAGCACATTGCTAAGGAGAGTAAAACTAATCCCAAACTGTTCTTCAACTATATCAATAGTAATAGAATAAAAACTGAAAATGTAGGCCCCTTAAAAAATAGTGAGGAAAGAATGGTTGTAGATGACGAGGAAAAAGCTAACATATTAAACACCTTCTTCTCCACGGTATTCACGGTGGAAAATGAAATGCTAGGTGAAATCCCAAGAAACAATGAAAACCCTATATTAAGGGTCACAAATCTAACCCAAGAAGAGGTGCGAAACCGGCTAAATAAGATTAAAATAGATAATCTCCGGGTCCGGATGGCATACACCCACGAGTACTAAGAGAACTAAGTAATGTAATAGATAAACCATTATTTCTTATTTTTAGGGACTCTATAGCGACAGGGTCTGTTCCGCAGGACTGGCGCATAGCAAATGTGGTGCCAATATTCAAAAAGGGTTCTAAAAGTGAACCTGGAAATTATAGGCCAGTAAGTCTAACCTCTATTGTTGGTAAAATATTTGAAGGGTTTCTGAGGGATGTTATTCTGGATTATCTCAATGAGAATAACTGTTTAACTCCATATCAGCATGGGTTTATGAGAAATCGCTCCTGTCAAACCAATCTAATCAGTTTTTATGAAGAGGTAAGCTATAGGCTGGACCACGGTGAGTCATTGGACGTGGTATATCTCGATTTTTCCAAAGCGTTTGATACCGTGCCGCACAAGAGGTTGGTACACAAAATGAGAATGCTTGGTCTGGGGGAAAATGTGTGTAAATGGGTTAGTAACTGGCTTAGTGATAGAAAGCAGAGGGTGGTTATAAATGGTATAGTCTCTAACTGGGTCGCTGTGACCAGTGGGGTACCGCAGGGGTCGGTATTGGGACCTGTTCTCTTCAACATATTCATTAATGATCTGGTAGAAGGTTTACACAGTAAAATATCGATATTTGCAGATGATACAAAACTATGTAAAGCAGTTAATACAAGAGAAGATAGTATTCTGCTACAGATGGATCTGGATAAGTTGGAAACTTGGGCTGAAAGGTGGCAGATGAGGTTTAACAATGATAAATGTAAGGTTATACACATGGGAAGAAGGAATCAATGTCACCATTACACACTGAATGGGAAACCACTGGGTAAATCTGACAGGGAGAAGGACTTGGGGATCCTAGTTAATGATAAACTTACCTGGAGCAGCCAGTGCCAGGCAGCAGCTGCCAAGGCAAACAGGATCATGGGGTGCATTAAAAGAGGTCTGGATACACATGATGAGAGCATTATACTGCCTCTGTGCAAATCCCTAGTTAGACCGCACATGGAGTACTGTGTCCAGTTTTGGGCACCGGTGCTCAGGAAGGATATAATGGAACTAGAGAGAGTACAAAGGAGGGCAACAAAATTAATAAAGGGGATGGGAGAACTACAATACCCAGATAGATTAGCGAAATTAAGATTATTTAGTCTAGAAAAAAGACGACTGAGGGGCGATCTAATAACCATGTATAAATATATAAGGGGACAATACAAATATCTCGCTGAGGATCTGTTTATACCAAGGAAGGTGACGGGCACAAGGGGGCATTCTTTGCGTCTGGAGGAGAGAAGGTTTTTCCACCAACATAGAAGAGGATTCTTTACTGTTAGGGCAGTGAGAATCTGGAATTGCTTGCCTGAGGAGGTGGTGATGGCGAACTCAGTCGAGGGGTTCAAGAGAGGCCTGGATGTCTTCCTGGAGCAGAACAATATTGTATCATACAATTATTAGGTTCTGTAGAAGGACGTAGATCTGGGGATTTATTATGATGGAATATAGGCTGAACTGGATGGACAAATGTCTTTTTTCGGTCTTACTAACTATGTTACTATGTTACTATGATATTACTTTTCTTTTTAAAGAGATATTCCCAATTATTATACAATGGTGTAATTATGCTCAGTTATGGGGTCAGTTCTCCTTCATAATTTTATTGTCAAAGTGGCACTGCTGTACAGGGAGCTGCTCCTTTTACATACACAGGGCTGTGTTGCACTTCCTCTACACTGCAGATATATGGCAGTGCTGCTGTGGATGGGAAAAAAATGCTGCTGCCCTTATTCTTTTGCAAAGTCCTGACAATCAGACCCCTTCTGATCAGTAAGTAAAATACCATTATGTTTAATTTTGGGGGAACTCCTTTAGGCTGGAGTCACAGAGAGCGTATAAAAAAATCGGTCTGTTTTACACAGATGACAATCGCAGAAATGTTCCCTCAACAGTGATCCGTATGTCATCCGTGTGCAGTGTGAGGATGCAATTTGCTCGCATGTAAGCATCCGTGTGACATCCGTATGACATCCGTATGACATCCGTATGACATCTCGCCAGCTTGCAAAATGGATATATAATGGATCCATGGGCTCAAATATTGGTGAAAATATATATATACATATATATAAATATATATATGTCAGTGAGACACATACCTCTCTGTGTTCAGCATCTCTTTAAATACATTTACATTTGACCAGCTTGATTTTCCTGAAATTGCCTGCGCCCCCAACAACCAATGTGCGAAAGTTTCGCATGGACCAACTCGTAGTATTATATTCCTATAACAATTTTTACAACTGTCAAATATTTTTCTTAACTACATTACATGCTGGAAAAGATAAAAATACAAAATCACTAAACCTGTTATTTGCAGCAAACGTAGAGGATGTCACGTGGCAGCCATTCATTAAAAAATAATGTTAAAGAAAAAAGGTTTGGATTATGAATACTTATAAATCCATATGTTTACTTTTTTGGAATTACAAAACCTATGAGAAAATAAATTATCTACAAACATTACTGGACATAAAAGAAAATACCAATTACTTTCTAGAAATATAGAACAATTAAATGTATAAAGATTTTGACACCACATCAATGCATATTTTATTTCTTACATATTTTTCATTACTGTCATAAGATGTAACATATTATTATTTCTATGCATTGTGGAGTTTGTGTCAGTGGAAGTCGCTTTGCTACATTCTAGCTTCTAAGAATACATAACTTTCTGGAGCTTGTACTTGTTCACTGCATTAGGAGCCATCTATATTTTACTGTCTGCTAAAGTTTGCTGAAAAATGAATTGACCTTGAATTCTAATATCTACTGCCTCATTATGTGAACAATCCCCATATGTACCAAAATTATTCCAGAAGCATCCACTAAAGGTCAGAGAACAAAACCTCCTGAGAGACTTAGCATCAGGAAGTGTCTATTGCATGTGCTGCCCTTGCCAAGAGGTGCTTGCATAATGCTTTTCCCTCTCATTCTTTCTCATTGCTGTTAGAGAACTATCACCTGTTTCTGTTCCAAATGACTAAAAAGCTTTGGGTGAAGACCTTATTAAAGGACACCTGTAAGCAGGATTGTGCATAGTAACCTGCAGACAGTGTCAGGTCGGCGCCGGTATGCTGATTAAAATGATACCTTGGTTGATGAAATCTGTCTTGTGGTTGTTGTTTAAACTTTATTTTCAGTTTTGAGTTAATGATATGCTTGTGCTCTGGGGTAGGCCTGTGGTCGGGTCTTCATGCAGTTCTCTGATTAGGTATTCACAATGAAGACTGTTGACAGGACACTGATTCCTCAGTGACCTGCCCCCTAGTTTACATAATGAATATGCTACTGTGCAGTTTCGGCGGCGTCATCTTGAAGGTAGAAATTTCTTTCTTTCTTCTCTACCTAAATGATTCCGCTGGCACATGTGCAATTGCAGCTATAGGCGATCGCTGATAGCTGCTACTGCGCATGCATGGTGGCGCCTTCTTGAGAGAGGATTTTTTAAATTTTGTACCAAGATGGTGCCAAGTGCACATGCGCAGTAGCTGCCTGCAGAAGGGGTCACTGAGAGATCAGAGACCTGTCAACAGTCTCCATTATGAATAGCTATTAAAAGCACCACATGAAGACCCCCTTAGGCCCACCCAGGGAGCACGTGCATATCATTCATTCAAAACTGAAAATAAAGATTAAGCAACAACCACAACATGGATTTCATTAACCCCGGTATCATTTTAATCAAGTATAACGGCACCAACCTGACACTGTCTGTAGGTTACTGAGCACATTCCTGCTGACAGTTCCCTTTAAGACCTTGCTCCCACTTTAAGCCCTTGCAAATAAAAAATGGCATCTTCCAAACTTTACCCACTTTGGCAAAGTACCCCACACATCAGGGCCTTGACTCTGGAAGGGTCTGACAAAACTGTCCCAGACCGTTGAGAGTGTTCCCCTGCCTCTGCTGCATCTGCTGTGTGTCTCCCTAGTCTCCACTCCTTGGTTGTCCAAGCAACTGTGACCTCTGCTGCCAATGTTGTAAGTTTGGAATTTTTTTAGTAATTCTTCATCTAGGGCTTTCTGGTTCTGCACGATTTCATTAGAGCTCTCTGTCATGTTCTCCTTCTAGCATGGGTCTAGAAGGGCAACCAACCAGTAATTTGTCTTGGCCAAAATATGTACAATGCAGGGGTCACTGGAGAGGCAACATAACATAAACTCAGCCATATGTGCCAGACTGTCAACAGGCAAGACTTCCCTGTCCTCACCAAGAGGGCGACTGTGCATGTTGTCCTCCTCATTCTCCTCCTCATCCTCCCTCTCCTTCTCATGTTCAGGCCATCCACTCTGAACAGACAGGATAAAGGTGGTGTGAGAACTATCGTCTGTAGTGCAGGCAACCAGCTCCTGTTCCTCCTCCTCCTACTCATTATCACCCTATACGTGTTGAGAAGATGAGATGAGCCTGGGCTGTGTAGAATCACCCAGTATAATTTCTTGCTCCATCTCAATATGCTACACCTGTAAAGCCTCCTTTTAATAGTGAGCAGTGAATGTTTCAGAAGACAGCGAAGAGGGATGGTGAAGCTGATTATAGCGACCATTTTGGTCGAGTCCTCAAAGTTTTGGAGAACCGCACAGATGTCAGATATCCATGCCCACTCATCAGCTCTTATGTGCAGAGACTCACCGGAATACGGACTTGCTTGTGCATGGTGTAGCTGGTATTCAACTTCTGCCCTCTGCTCCTTACAAAGCCTTGCCAACATATGTAACATTGAGTTCCAACTAGGATTGATTGAATAGCTTCAGATAAGTACTTATCAGAATAGCTATAGCACTCACCGAATAGCTGCATTGGTAACCTGGATACCTGGCGCGCTCCCGATAATCAGCTGTTTGTCGCAATTACATGTGCTTCCGCTGTGTGACAATCACAACACATGCATAGATAGCTCAACAGAGAGGCTCTCCATGCATGTGTTGTGACTATCATACAGCCGTGACACATGCAGCTCCAGCGCCAAACAGCTGATTACCAGGAGCACACCAGGTAACCAGGTTACCAATGCAGCTATTCGGTAAGCGCTATAGCTATTCGGATAAGCACTTATCTAAAGCTATTCAGTCAACCCTAGTTCCAACGCATGTTGTCATCGCACACCAGTCGTGAGATGCAAGTTACGAATGCTGCTGCAACTTTGTCAGGACGGCAGCAGCTGTAGGCGACTTGCAGAAATGGGCAGACATGTGGCATTCTTTCTCAAGTAGCGCAGGTAGATCTGGAAAGGTTTTGAGAATACATTGAACAACTAAGTTGAGCATGTGGACCAGACATGGTACGTGTCCAAGGTTACCAAGCTTCAGAGCTGTCACCAGGTTATGGCCATTGTCACACATGACCATTCCTGCTTGTAGGTTCAGGGGCAATAGCCACAGAGCAGTCTGGTCATTAAGGCTGGGTTCACATTGCGTTATAGGCGTCCATTAGACGGACTACGTTACACCACAGCATAAAGCGGTGTAACGCAGTCGTTAACACCGCCATTAAGTCCTATGTCGGATGCATTGCTAGCGCACGCCCACAATGGGTGTGCGCTAGGGATGTGCCGTCATTGAGTGACAGATCCTGGGACGCGAGCTGCAGCATTTCCGGGTCTGTCACTGCTAGCGCAGATAGAGCTAGCAGATGCTCTATCTGGGCTAGTGCCATGACACCTAGCCTAAGACCTTTCAACAACTCCACGGCTGTGTGTGGTTTAATTTAAACACATTAGTGTTGATTATATGTTTGAAACCCGTGCAAATCTTGTGGCCTTACTCATAGAAACCCACGGTATGTAACCAAGTTTGTTTTTTATTTGGTGTTTCAATACTGAGTTTAAATCCACATCTACTAATATAAGTTACAATATAAAAAATGTTAACTGCAATTCTAGATACATAGTTTATTTACTGACCTGTTTAACTTGCAATGTTCAGTATGTTGGCTGCATCACAGGCCCATTGAAGATAAGACTCAGGAGACACCTACCTGAGGGTTGTGAGACAGGTATGATATGAGAGATAAGAAGTGAGTTTGTTTTGCTGCAGTGAGCAATTGTGCAGCATTATTTTTACAACTTCTGTTACTGGATGGGCTACTCCACTCCCTTTCTTTGGCAGCTGTACAGCAGTAAGCTTTGTAGATGAGGGCCAGAAAGAACATGTGCTCCAGTAGATGGCAAGCACTGCATCAAGTGGTCTCTGCTCCTCTTCCTCCACCCTAACATCATGCACAGAACAGTCCACAGAGGTGGTACCCCAATTACCCTTGTTTTCCGCCACGTCACAACTCTCCAACCGCCCAACTGACTGTAGGGAACCACAGATAGCTGAGTCTGCAGATCTGTTCACACATTTTATGCAATGGGCATCGAAAGTGTGCTCCAAAGATTCAAAGAGTCAAGAGGAGGAAATCATCTGTATCAATGGCCTAATTTTTTTTCAGATTGATCCAGGGTCAAACAAAGTAGGGTTCAAGCAGAATCTAAACCCTCGTCAACATAAGTTAACCTCGGGAAGTGCAGGTGATCCTAATGAGACTCAGATACTTGAGGTGTACACGGACTGTACTGTGCTGTCAGGGAAGGAAAAGGAGGAGGGTGACTCTCAGGGTGAGGATTGGGAGAAAGGAGAGGAAGATGATGAGGTAGTAACTGCCACTTGGTGTAAACCCAGAGACATGCAGTTGATTAGCTCAGCAGAGGAGGAGGAGGAAGACGAGGAGTGTTGTGAATTCTGTTGTCAAGCTCCCTCCTGTGGTCATGAATGGTACTTCGGCTGGTTCTGTCCATGGGCTTCCTCTGATGGATGTGAGTGGGGCTGCGGCTTCTGAGTTTCCTTTCACAGGTGATGAGGTTAATTCGTTAGGTGGCTGTTCTATTTAACTCCACTTAGATCTTTGCTCCATGCCACCAGTCAATGTTCCAGTATTGGTCTTGCTCTCTCCTGGATCGTTCTTGTGACCTGTCTTCCCTGCATAAGCTAAGTTCTGCTTGTGTTTCTTTTGTTTGCTATTTTTCTGTCCAGCCTGCTATTTTGATTTTTCTTGCTTGCTGGAAGCTCTGGGACGCAGAGGGAGCGCCTCCGCACCGTGAGTCGGTGCGGAGGGTCTTTTTGCACTCTCTGCGTGGTCTTTTTGTAGTATTTTGTGCTGACCGCAAAGTTACCTTTCCTATCCTCAGTCTGTTCAGTAAGTCGGGCCTCACTTTGCTAAATCTATTTCATCTCTGAGTTTGTGATTTCATCTTTACTCACAGTCATTATATGTGGGGGGCTGCCTTTTCCTTTGGGGAATTTCTCTGAGGCAAGGTAGGCTTTATATTTCTCTCTTTAGGGCTAGCTAGTTTCTAAGGCTGTGCCGAGTTGCATAGGGAGCGTTGGAGCAATCCACGGCTGCTTCTAGTGTGTGTGATAGGATTAGGGATTGCGGTCCGCAGAGTTCCCACGTCTCAGAGCTCATCCTATGTTATTAGTAACTATCAGGTCATTTTGTGTGCTCTTAACCACCAGGTCCATTATTGTTCTGACCACCAGGTCATAACAGTACTGGTGGCCCAAAGTACTAATGCTTCTCAATAGAGGGAAAAGAGAAGTTCTGAGACCATTTTTTTTTCTTTGCACTGTGTTTTGTCTTTCTTTTCCCCTAGACATTTGGGTGGTTCAGGACACAGGTGTAGTGATGGACATTCAAGGTGTTAGGGCTAGCGGAACGCACCGAGTAAATAGAGATGTTTATTGATATTGGTGCGTTCGCAGCCCGGGGTCCACCGTGCAGGAGTACCTGCTGCTAGCAAACGGCGGAGCTATATGGCGGTATAGACCAACTCAGTTAATTCACTGAGTAGCCGTGAAAGGAAAGCACTGTGCCCTGTTAGACTCCACAGAGGCACAGGCTAACTGCCCAAACAGAGAGCAGTCAGTGGTCACACAAACACACAAAACTCCTCGCCGGAGGAGCCAGCATTCTAGGGGCTTATTTCAGCCGGGTCCCTGAATACACTCAGACTCAATCTCCTCTCCGGAGGAGCCAGCATTCTAGGGGCTTATATCAGCCGGGTCCCTGAACACACATACATGTGACCACACTGGCGCAAAGCACATAACATAAGACAATACTAGCGCATGGCCGTGCGGTCATGCGTAGTTTATATAGTTGCAGCACAGGAAGCTGCTACTGAAGTTTTTGCCCTTTCAGGACCTTCCAGAAGGACCAATGGAAAGTGCTGCAGTACCTGAGCATATTTTGCCCTTTCAGGACCTTCCAGAAGGACCAATGGAATGTACTGCAGCACCTGAGCATGTGACCGAACATGTGGCCCTAGACCTCCAATGGGAGACCCTGCCCTGGGCATGCTCAGTGTGAGTAAACAAGGACTTAGTCCCAGAGAGGCTCGTTCGCCGCAGATCAGTGCAGGGTACCATAGGAAAGCCAGAAAAGGCAGTAGTGACCCTATGCACCGAATCAGCCCCAGCGAGACGCTGGGAGAGACATCTCCGCTGAGCAGAGCCCACTGCGGCCGATACCGAATGGGAGACCGCAGCAGACACGGATCGAGATTCCCCCTGTGCAGCAGAGGAAACTCGACTCCTAACACAAGGTCTGTCCTCTTGTGTGGATCATCTCACTGCAAGAGTACAAAACATTCAAGATTTTCTGGTTCAGAATCCTATGTTAGAGCCTAAAATTCCTATTCCTGATTTATTTTCTGGAGATAGAGCTAAGTTTCTGAATTTCAAGAATAATTGTAAACTGTTTCTAGCTTTGAAACCCCGCTCCTCTGGTGACCCAGTTCAACAAGTAAAAATCATTATTTCCTTGTTGCGTGGTGACCCTCAAGACTGGGCATTTTTCCTTGCGCCAGGAGATCCTGCATTGCGTGATGTTGATGCGTTTTTTCTGGCGCTCGGATTGCTTTATGATGAACCAAATTCAGTGGATCAGGCAGAGAAAATCTTGCTGGCTCTGTGTCAGGGTCAGGATGAGGTAGAGATATATTGTCAGAAGTTTAGGAAGTGGTCTGTGCTCACTCACTGGAATGAATGTGCTCTGGCAGCAATTTTCAGAAAGGGTCTCTCTGAAGCCCTTAAGGATGTCATGGTGGGATTTCCCATGCCTGCTGGTCTGAATGAGTCTATGTCTTTGGCCATTCAGATCGATCGACGCTTACGTGAGCGTAAAGCTGTGCACCATTTGGCGGTATTATCTGAGCATAGACCAGAGCCTATGCAATGTGATAGGACTTTGACCAGAACTGAACGGCAAGAACACAGACGTCGGAATGGGTTGTGTTTTTACTGTGGTGATTCCACTCATGCTATCTCCGATTGTCCTAAGCGTACTAAGCGTTTCGCTAGGTCTGCCACCATTGGTACGGTACAGTCGAAATTTCTTTTGTCCGTTACTTTGATCTGCTCTTTGTCATCCTATTCTGTTATGGCATTTGTGGATTCAGGTGCTGCCCTGAATTTGATGGACTTGGAGATTGCTAGGCGGTGTGGTTTTTTCTTGGAGCCCTTGCAGTATCCTATTCCATTGAGAGGAATTGATGCTACGCCTTTGGCCAAGAATAAGCCTCAGTACTGGACCCAATTGACCATGTGCATGGCTCCTGCACATCAGGAGGATATTCGTTTTTTGGTGTTGCATAATCTGCATGATGTGGTTGTTTTGGGGTTGCCATGGCTACAGGTCCATAACCCAGTATTGGATTGGAAATCTATGTCTGTGTCCAGCTGGGGTTGTCAGGGGGTACATGGTGATGTTCCATTTCTGTCTATTTCATCATCCACCCCTTCTGAAGTCCCAGAGTTCTTGTCAGATTACCGGGATGTATTTGATGAGCCCACATCCAGTGCCCTACCTCCTCATAGGGATTGTGATTGTGCTATCGATTTGATTCCTGGTAGTAAGTTTCCTAAAGGTCGACTGTTCAATTTATCTGTGCCAGAGCACGCCGTTATGCGGAGTTATGTAAAGGAATCCTTGGAGAAGGGTCATACGGGGAGTTGGAGTATGTGGTGGAGAAGATTTTAGATTCTCGTATTTCGAGACGGAAACTCCAGTACCTGGTCAAGTGGAAGGGTTATGGTCAGGAAGATAATTCCTGGGTTTTTGCCTCTGATGTTCATGCTGCCAATCTAGTTCGTGCCTTTCATTTGGCTCGTCCTGATCGGCCTGGGGGCTCTGGTGAGGGTTCGGTGACCCCTCCTCAAGGGGGGGGTACTGTTGTGAATTCTGTTATTGAACTCCCTCCTGTGGTCATGAATGGTACTTCGGCGAGTTCTGTCCATGGACTCCCTCTGGTGGCTGTGAGTGGAGCTGCTGGTTCTGAGGTTCCTTCCACAGGTGACTTAGTTTATTCTTTGGCTGGCGGCTCTATTTAACTCCACTCAGATCGTTACTCCATGCCAGCTGTCAATGTTCTTGTACTGGTTCAGTTCGCTCTTGGATCTTTCTGGTGACCTGTCTATTCCAGCAGAAGCTAAGTCCCTGCTAGTTAATTATTTGTTCTTTGTTTTCTTGTCCAGCTTGCTATCATGATTTTGCCTTGCTAGCTGGAAGCTCTGGGATGCAGAGTGGCACCTCCGCACCGTGAGTCGGTGCGGGGGTCTTTTTGCACACTCTGCGTGGTCTTTTTGTAGTTTTTGTGCTGACCGCAAAGATACCTTTCCTATCCTCTGTCTATTTAGTAAGTCTGGCCTCCTTTGCTGAAACCTGTTTCATTTCTGTGTTTGTGACTTTCATCTTAACGCACAGTCAATATTTGTGGGGGGCTACCTTTTCCTTTTGGGGAATTTCTCTGAGGCAAGGTAGGCTTTATTTTCTATCTCTAGGGCTAGTTAGCTCTTAGGCTGTGAAGAGGCGTCTAGGCAGCGTTAGGTACGCTCCACGGCTATTTCTAGTGTGTGTGATAGGATTAGGGGTTGCGGTCAGCAGAGCTCCCACTTCCCAGAGCTTGTCCTGTGTTAGTTTAACCATCAGGTCGTTCCGGGTGCTCCTAACCACCAGGTCCATAACAGTACATATGGAGCGCTCGCTAGAACTATGGGACAGTTCTTAAAGGGGTGGTCATGGCAGCAGTGACCCGGTCTGTGGCCCTGGGCATCCAAATTAAAAGGGGAAGTTTTTAAAAGAAAATGGGAATAAAGTCTAATGTTCATGACGCCACCTGTGGTACTCAGCAATAAAGGTGTTAGACGATGCTGCTGTACAGTCCTCTGGGGCAGATGATAATGCAGCTGAGTTGTTACTGCTCTCCACAGGTAGAGCTTGGTCCCCAGAGCAGTTAGTGATGTGGGTGGCAATGTTACTGGCGACAGGTGGAGGTGCAGAGTGGATGATGCCGCAAAAAAAATAAAAGGACACAGCATGTTGCAGTTCTCATGGTTTTACTCACAGTTCAGTTTCCCCAGCTGGTTGCTGTGTCCTCCAGGTATGAAGTCCAGGAAACTCTCCGTCAAGTCAGGCACCTGTCCAGAAGTCCTCTTATATATGTGCCTCTCCTGGCCATCTTTCTGCGCTGGCTATCGCATCTCCTGCCCTGCGCTTGCCACTCAGTGTCCCAAGCCAGTGAACGCGGGTTCTGTTGGGCAATTTACTCTCTGTCCCCTGGACCCTCTGTTTTCAACTTTTTGGCGAGTAGGTGCAAATGTGGCTGCTTCATCTGCAATCACAGCAGCCTCCAGATTGTTAGCTGGAGCCTGTAGTTTTCCCACTAATTCAGGGGCCAGTTCCCCTACTGCGGCCTGGTTCCTCCACTGACGCTGGTCAGCCTTGAAACGGGTCCCATGGGTGGCTTCCACACTTCCCGTGTCCCTGGAACCCCTTCTTTCTGGGAGCTTCTTCTCCCTTTCAATTCTCTTGCTCTTTCTCTGTCTGTCAGGGGCTGCAGACCTGCACATCTGACCAGCTTCACTTCCTTTCTCCTTCTCCCCTCTGTCTCTAACTCTGTGTGTCCTAGCTCCACCCTTTTTCCTACCTTCCTCCACCCACACCCTCTACCTATTAACCCTCTCCAGCCTGGGATGAGGCCATCTTCCCATTGGGTACGCCCAGGTGCCCTGACTGGAGAAGTGTGGTGTTGGATGCAGGTGTTAGAGTTCTGCATAAGGTTCGCTTCTTACCAGAGAGTAGGGATACTACATCTCTGGCTGAAATGCAGTACGTCTGTGGCGTCTGGACCTTCAGGGGTGCCACACATACATAAAGTTATAAAAAAAAATTTTCACACGCACGCCTCTCCTCTGAGCTCACCCAACTCCCTCCCCTCATCAAAATGTGCCCCCTGCTCATCATACACCACCACTATCCTAGTCAAAGTGCTAAAAATACTTTAGTGAATACTTCAGTGACAACACAAATATTTTCCTGCACTTTTACTTATGTTTTTCCCTATTTTAAGAAAATTTGCTATCACAAATCTGAATATGCCATATTCTTGCTGAAATTATGTTTGGCGATCGTTTTCCGAACACACTCGCACATAGGCTGAGTTTCATAGTACACTACATACTGCAATATTGCAAAATATAGTATAAATGATTAGCCAGCCAAATCTTCAAGTCTCCAATGGGGACAAAAAAAGTAAAAAAAAAAAAGAAATAATCTTTTAAATAAATAAAAAATATTAAAAAACAAAACAATGATCTTTTCAACCAATTAAAAAAAATAAACATATATGATACTGCCACGTCTATATATCAAAATAAACAATTTATAACCCATATACCTTATGCTGGAGGAGAAAAAATCAAAATGCCACAATTATGTTTTCTGACCATCAGCCATCCCTAAAAAATTGTATTAAAAAGAGAATAAAGTGTTGCATGTATCCAAATTGATATTAAAGGGACACTGTCACCTGAATTTGGAGGGAACAATCTTCAGCCATAGGGGCGGGGTTTTGGGGTGTTTGATTCACCCTTTCCTTACCCGCCGGCTGCATGCTGGCTGCAATATTGGATTGAAGTTCATTCTCTGTCCTCTGTAGTACATGCCTGCGGAAGGCAATCTTGCCTTGCGCAGGCGTGTACTATGGAGGACAGAGAATGAACTTCAATCCAATATTGCAGCCAGCATGCAGCCGGCGGGTAAGGAAAGGGTGAATCAAACACCTGAAAACCCCGCCTCCATGGCTGAAGATTGTTCCCTCCAAATTCAGGTGACAGTGTCCCTTTAATAAAACTGTCAGCTTGCCTTGCGAAAACAACAAACCTTTACACATCTCTTTGATGAAAAGATAAAGATGTCACATGTCACAGAAAATGGTGACACAAACCAAAATTATTTTTGTTACAAACTTCAGAATTTTTTTTCACCGAGTGAATAAAAACAAGTCTATTCAAGATTGGTATTGGCATAATCAGAATGAACTTGAGAATTGTGTTTTGACATAATTTTTACCATACAATCAACACTGTAAGACTGTGGCATAATTATATTTTTTCATCATTTTATCCCACTTAAAATTTTGTTCACATTTTTCAGTACATTTTATGGCTCACCCTGAAAAAAGCAAGCTCTCAAAGTGGAATAAAAAAAAGTATGTCTTTTGGAGGAAGGGAAGGAAAAAATGCATATGCTGTTTCATCTAGATGGCGCTATGGTACCCCTTTCCCAACTCCTACCTAGGAGAGATGGATACTATGTTTTAAAGAAAGGAAGGGGAGAATTTGGTGCCTTTGTGATTCACCCTTTCTACGCCGCTGCAAACACAAAATGAAAACTCATTTGAATCTAGCAGGACTGGCTACTTGCCACAGTCTTGTGTCATTCTGCTAATTGGTGGGAGGTAGCCCCCAAGTATGACATGCACTTTGCCTTCTATCTTTCTTTAAGAAGAGACCATTAATGAACACTCCTAGAAAACTCACTTAGGGTATGTGCGCATGTTGAGTATTTGTTTGCAGAAATTTCTGCAAGGTTTCTGCATCTCTTGACAGCAAAAACGCTGCTGCATAAATGCACGTTTTGACACTTTTTTAGTGCGTTTTTGCAGTGGTGTATGTGATTATTTCATGCGTTTTTGTACAGCAATGAAGGCTTTTTGAGCTAAATGAAGATATAAAAAAAAAAGTTTTGTGGTGTAATATCTTGGTTTAATACCACCTTTTTATGTTTGAGCACAGGAGCCGGCTGTCGAGAGACTACTTCTCCCATCAGCAACTCCTGCTATCACTGTTATCAGTGACAGCAGATGTAGCCTGATGGGAGGAGTAGTCTTTCATCAGCCAATGCCTGCTGACCTGCGGTAAGCTTTTTATCTGTCATGATGTGTTTTATCTGTCATCTGTGTGACAGCATGGAAAATCTGCAAACATTTCTATACCAACATTTTTGCTGTGGATTTGATTAACCCAATTGAAGCCAATGGGTTAAAAATGCTAAAAATCTGCACAAACAATTGACATGCTGCAGAAAAAACGCACTGCAAATACACATTGAATTAGCTGGCTTAAGGATTCCCTAACTTTTTGCAAAAAAGTACCATGTGCACATAGCCTTAGGGCTAAAAAAAATACCCATATTATGAAGTGTCTATGAATCACACGAATAACAATTTTCAGACTAATCATTCCCCAAAGTTCAGTTTAATCAAGTTCCATTTATACAAGGTCCTACATTTTCTTATATAAATATATCAATAAAGAAAACAGAAAAAAATACATGCACCAAATAGGCCAATTGTTGGTTAAATTTGTAAAGTTATTAATATTTTGATGGGCCAAAGATAAAATTATATTAGTTGAAATACCGAAAATCTACAAAAACATAGTATAATAAGTTATATTAAAGTATTAATACATTATAAACCTATTTGAGATTACATTAAATTTTAAATAGTGAGTACCACATGGGAATAAAAATTGCCAACATCAGCATGGGGCAGGATATAAAATAGACACAGTAAGTTCAAATGCTTTGGGCACGCAAATAGACACCTTCAAAATTTGTCACTGCACTTATTTGTTATATTAAATACATTGCCAGTTGTTGAAGACTTCATGTCACAACTCTAGTGTTGGAATACCTGGGGCTAGGGGCTCCTTCCCTGTTCCTAACACTAGGGGCTAGAAATCTCTACTCCCCAGATTACTTCTGATGGTGAAGCCGCCAGGACCATGTACGTTGCTGAACTCCTGATTCAGCCTTATATCTGTCCCCCTTCCCAACCCAGGGAAGTGGGGAGTAATAGTCTATGTATATACACAAACCAGACTGACAAGGGAGAATGTACAGGGATAAATGAAACTACCAAACATATAAATATGCACTCACAGACAACAGAGAAGAACACCAGTGAGAAAAGGATGGAAAACAAAATGAGAAAGGATAAGGATTTGCACACAGCTGAAACACCAAGCAACAGTCACAGATTAACACTCCAAATGCCTCTCTCAACAACTGACCCCTCCACTCCACAAAAGGCAGTACATGACTAAGGCTGGGGTCACACTTGTGAGTGCAATGCGAGAAACGCACGAGTCTCTCGCATCAATACCTGGCACTGCCGGCAGTTCAGACCGGAGCGTTCAGCTGCATAGAAATACATGCAGCGGCACACTCCGGTCCTGAGTGCCAGGTATTGATGTGAGAGACTTGCGCAAGTTTCTCGCATTGCACTCGCAAGTGTGACCCGGCCTAACACTGACAATCCAGATTGCCAGAGGCGAGCATATATAGGAAAGAGGAGTCCTCAATGCTGAGCAGCTGAGATCATCCAAGCAGGAAGGCTTCAGAGAGTCTATGCTAAACGGTTTAACCCATTCACTGCTAAAAGAAACCAGTAGTGTTTAATATGAAGAAGGGCTTCTAATCAGTGCAGGAATACTTGAAATCAGATGCTTCCATCTTCTGGCCCCTGTCTGTCGTGGTAAACCTGTGACTTCTATTTGCGTGTCCATACTGTTTGCACTTGCTGTTGCTGTCTTATGTCCTGTTCTTTGCAGTTGCAGTCAATTTTAAAATCTGTGGTATTCACACTGATAGAATATGTATAGTAAATTTATAAAGCATTTATATTTTTGTAGAACTTTTTTTTATCTACATTTTCTCATAGAAGTTGAAGTAAAAATGTATACGGCATATGTAAATATATCATTATAGGCGATTTCCATTAATCATAACATCTGATCCAGTTATTTTGCACTAAATAGAATGCGACAAAATAATTCAGCAGGAAATTAAAATTACAGGCTGTCAATATTAAGAATATACATACTTGTACTAATTTATTGCATGTGTAGTTTTCCCAGTGATTGATGCAGTTTGTGCATTTTAGGCTATGTGCACATGTTCAGGATTTCTCGCAGAAAATTCCTGAGAAAAACCTGAAATTTTCTGCAAGAAATCCGCAAGAAATCTGCATGCGTTTTTGCCGCGTTTTTGATGCCTTTTTTTCCGGACATTTCCCAATGCATTTTGTAGTGGGAAATCCGCAAAAAAAACCTCAAAATTAATGAACATGCTGCGTTTTTTACCGCGATGCGTTTTTTTCGCGGAAAAAATGCATCATGTGCACAAAACATGCGGAATTCATTCTAAATGATAGGATGCTTATTGTATGCATTTTTTTGCGGTTTTATAGCGTTTTTATCAGGAAAAACCGCAAAAAAACAGCAACGTGTGCACACAGCCTAAATGTTGACTGATTTGATGAAAAGTTGGGCTTCTTTCAAACTAATACATTAGAATAATATTTTGGAAATCTACTATGCCATTGCATTTACAATTGTTCTCTGCTAGATCTGGTTATAAGGTCATCAAGGCAATAACTAATCTAAGGAATTTCATGCTTGACATCTTTGCCCTTATAACATATTTTATAGCTGTACATGTTGCTTCTTTTTTCTGGAAATTAGATTTGTATTACGTTAATAGGATGGGCTTGTCGATGAAGTAGAAACATCTTTCTTGCATAGTAAATTTGTCAAGCTTAGAGACTGATCTCATCGGGTTCTGCTGTTTTCAATGACTCTGCCAGCTATCTGTTGTCCAAAACATTGGTTTCCAACCCAATCAACCATAATTTTGCAGGATAAAACTAATCTTTGCATCAGAGGAGCTATTTGGGCCCCAACTCAGAATCTGCACCTACCATTTATAAAAATGTTGTTTTTTAAAGAAAAAATGTCCTTTGGACTCTATCATGCACCAAGGTCGTGATGTGACTGTTGACTTTGCAAAACGTAGGGTACCGTCACACAGTGCAATTTTGATCGCTACGACGGCACGATTCGTGACGTTCGAGCGATATAGTTACGATATCGCAGTGTCTGACACGCTCCTGCGATCAGGGACCCCGCTGAGAATCGTACGTCGTAGCAGATCGTTTGAAACTTTCTTTCGTCGTCTAGTGTCCCGCTGTGGCGGCATGATTGCATGGTGTAACATATATCGTATACGATGTGTGCATAGTAACCAACGGCTTCTACATCGCACATACGTCATGAAATTATCGCTCCAGCGTCGTAGATTGCAAAGTGTGACAGCAGTCTACGACGCTGGAGCGATATTGTTACGACGCTGGAGCGTCACGGATCGTACCGTCGTAGCGATGAAAATTGCACTGTGTGACGGTACCCGTACAGCTACTCTCCTGACTGCCAAGTTTGAATTTTCCAATCTGATCTTTCACTAACTGAGACCTCATTCACACATCTGTGTTTAATCACATACGTGAAAAAATGGTACCAGTTTCACTTGTGTTTTGGATCAGTGTGTCATGAGTGTATGGTCCATGTGTCCATTTTTATCATCGGTGTTTCATCAGTATTTTTCATGGATGGATAAATATATAAATTAAAAAGCATTTCCCATTCTTTTCAATGTTAAACAAGTGATTGCCGCCCTTCGGGAGCGCTCAGTGATAACGAACCACGCAGTGGGGTGTACCCACGCACCAGACTGGCATATGTGCAGACTAATAGCAAACATAAATACCTGGTGTACCTCTCCTGCCACTCCTACCTTGTGTATGAAAAAGATTTATAGTTAATACTGTTCGGGTAGAGCTATCCGATAGCGCTATCCATGAAGAAAGTGAACTGGTAGAGCTATCCCATAGCCCTATTCCTAAAGGAAATGAACGGGTAGAGCTATCCAAAAGCGCTATTCCTCAATGTTCCTGAGTGTAAGCTATTTCACATGGTTGAGCACACTTGAGATCTGCCCCCAAGGCCCTGCTTTTGTGTACAAAATTGTTTGGCTTTTTCAATTGTTAAAAAGCTTAATAAAAGACTTCTTTGTACACACAGTTGACAGTAAACCATTTGTCAACGTTAGGAATAAGTTTACCCTGCTTCTGTGTCTCAAATATTTTAACCCTTATTTGTTGGCTTTTCCTTCCCATGGAGAAAGCCACATATAACTGCCCATGTGAAAACACTGGGAGAGGCAAATAAATTCCTACAATATCCAAGGACTGTCTGAGATTTATTGATGGTCATTGCAAAAGCCAACATGACAGGAAACTGACGCCGTCGCATCTGGACTGGCAAGTTTTTATCTTTGGAAATCAGGTTAATTCTTGCAATAGGAACTGTCTAACCCTTTGCATTTCCATTTAATGCAACGGCATGAATAACGTTTGCTTTTAAGCTTTTCACATAAAGCCTTGTGCCATTACAAAGGCCACGCTTTCTGTTAAGATTACGCAGGAGCATAATTACAGCTCCTGGATTCAGCTTTAGTTCATGGGAAGGTATCCCAGTGGGATTCAAAGAGTTAAGAAACTCTACAGGGTAATCTATGAGAATCACACCTTCCTCTTCAGCAATTGTGTCAATGGAGCAGCACGGTGGCGCAGTGGTTAGCACTACAGCCTTGCAGCGCTGGGGTCCTGGGTTCTAATCCCACCCAGGACACCATCTGCAAAGAGTTTGTATGTTCTCTCCGTGTTTGCGTGGGTTTCCTCCGGGCACTCCGGTTTCCTCCCACATTCCAAAGACATACTGATAGGAATTCTAGATTGTGAGCCCAATCGGGGACAGTGATGATAATGTGTGCAAAAACTGTAAAGCGCTGCGGAATATGTTAGCGCTATATAAAAAAATAAAGATTATTATTATAATGGAGCGATATGTTGAGTGTTCACCTTGAACTTGACTATGAATTTTGTCATTCAAGGCGTGAACGGCATCATTCAATGGCATAAGAATTGCTTTATTGGCAATTGCTTCTACCGTTGCATCGGTAATCTCAATTGAGTCGCCAAAAATAGCTTTAATTAAATCACCCTCTTCAATAAAAGAATTCGGGATTTCAATTGTGTCTTCTGGTAGACCATATACATTTGACAACTCTTCATTGCCAAGTTTCAGTAACCATTAGTTGTACTCAACTTCATCCTGAGACGTTCCCATATTCTGTTGTAACTGGAACCGTGAAAACTGATTCCAGGATTTTGAGTATTTAATGGTGGACTGTACAATTTGGGCTCTTTTTCCACCTTCCACTATTGGTAGGGTTTGACGAAAGTTACCACCGTTTATGAAAACTTTTCCACCAAATGGTCTTTTTTTCCACATATGTCTTGGTACAAATTATCCACAGCATTCATATTAAAACAGGGAGTCATTGTTACTTCGTCCCAAATAACAACAGATGACTCCCTAAGCTCCTTTGCTTGAAGTGAGGATGGCTTAATTTTTGACACTGTGGTCTCATTTGTTGTAATTCCAGGGATAAACTTGGAATGGTAGGTGCTACCGTTTTGTAGTAATGTAGCCGCCAATTCAGTGGAGGCTACTGAGCAAATAGACTTCTTTTCTGCTTGTAGAGTCTTGTGCAAGAAATTGTCCAAAAATGTTTTCCCACTGCCTCCTGGGCCGTCCAGAAAAAAATAGTGTGAGCTAGTGTTGTCTGGCTGTGATGCAGCATTGACTGCTTGCATAATTGCTTCGAAAGCTGAATTCTGAGCTTCATTAAGCATAACTTTCAATTGCTCAGCCTCCTGTTTTATTACAGCATAATTCAGGTAGTCCAGTATTTCATCTGGAACATTTACTGGAGTTGGCAATCCGTAGTCAGCGCAGGACTTTTTATTGCTCAAGAGCACTTCATTAATATCACGAAGAGCCAGTTGGTCAGCCATTTCTGGAGTATACCGCCTGGTGTAATCCTCCATAAATTTGGTTTTATATTTTTGCCATATGCCAATGGTTTAGCTGGTTCCCCATATACACAAATTTAAGCAAAAAATTTGCGAAGTTGGTAGGGCATTTGGAAAGCAATTGCATCCTTTATGCCGTCTTCCCATTGGGAATTGTCTTCCAAAAGATGAAGATCAATGCACACATTTTTATACATGTCATGTACAACTCCATTGACAGTCCTTAAGTCAGCATAAGACTTTGCTCCTTTCACGTGAAGTAAAAGGAGTCTTAGATAATACACCTCACTATTTGTTAAAGAGACTGTATACATTCGGGCAATTGTTTTCTCAAATTGAGCCCATCGTTTTTTCCATCCTTCTAGTACAGCTTTTCTATCTCAGACATAGCGTTCAGTGATTTCACTGTACAAATACTGACGGGCGGAAGCATCAACTCTGTTTAGCTCAAAATAAGCCTGCAGAGTAGAGGCTTTTCAGTCTGAAATAACCATATCCATGCTGCATGTTTTCAAGGTGAACAGCAAGCCTTTTAATGGTATGTGAATCATCATGAATTTTATTTTTTCTGATTCTCCACATGCCCTCAGGGGCTCTTAAATACCGAGAATCGAGGTACATGGCTGGTTCATTCCAGTTTAATGTATCAAACTTGATATTGGCAGTCATGTCCTTTGTACATATTTGAAAAGATATTTAACACTTTTTATTGAAGCACATATCTCAACATTGATATGGCAATTGTACTTGAGTAATAAATAAGGGTTGTATGGAACTACCCATCTATTGTCGATTTCTCGCATTCCTTGTCTGGTTTTCCCAGTATTGCATTGACGGTACTGTGGATAACCATCAACATTGGGGTTTATCTCTGTATTAAATTCCTTTGGGAATTTTTTGCGCATTGACCATCTGTCATGCATATTACACCAGGTTGATGTTCGTCACATGGGACATGAATCATGTGCTTCATCACTGCCTTATGCAGTTTTGGATTTGCTGTCTCATTTGGGATTTCAGCAGAGACCAATTCATCAATTATTTCTTTGTCCCTCGCTTTATCTTCGTCTCCGAGGATTAAGAGCATGTGAGCGTGTGGTAGTCCATGCTTTTGAAATTCTATTACATGCACATAGGCAACTACACGGCCAAAAATGTGTTTTTTCAAAATCTCGTTAAGCACGGCTTGGAGTTTGAATTTAAATACTCGTGCAACCAAACCTGGTCTGAACTCTGGCCTTTGCCATGGTTCTGAGTTTTAAGTAATTTCTTTCCACTTTGGGTTACAGGTCATCATAACAAAAAGATTTGGCCTTCCGAATTTTCGGACAATTGTCATGGCATCTTGGTAATTTTGTTGCATAGCTCTTGGGCTTCCAATGAAAGTGGACGGTAAAATTACTGGTGTCCCAGCTGTTAGCCCTTGGTGTAATGCAGTATTATGGATGTGATCCATAACGCCGGCATAACTGTCAACGTGTAATGCCTTTTGATTTTGTTTTATATATTCGATCCTGTCAGATTTCATTTTGACATAACTGTCAATGATAAATTGTTGCATCTACATCCCGGCATTTAAAAGGGGATTGAACTCATCACGAATGGCAAGCCTGTATGCATAGTACTGCAACAGGGTGATTTTTTCTTGTCGATCTTGATCCACTGGTATGGATGGTAGATGAATGTCACCAATTCCTTAATGTTGCACACTTAGGGCAATTGGAGCTGTCAAATTTATTGTCCATCCATTGTCCCCATAAGGGAATAGAAGTGGATATGTCATTGCATCACACTTTCTGTGAAGAAAGCTGATTTGAAGGGTTTTCACTTTTGAGGTGAACTCTGATGTCCCTATTAAATTGGGGTTCACCCATTGCATTTTGATAAATTATAGCTACTTCATTGCACCTTGGTGCATTGTGGCACCTCTGGTCATCATTGTAGTCATTTATAACTGACATTGTTATTTCGAGTGGATCGCGATTTTCTAATGCAGCAATCCTCTCTTCCTCTATTTCAAATTCCCTCATCATTGTGAAGGCTCTTGCGAGTGGGTTAATTGCTTTCATTTTCTCTCAAAAAGATGATAGCAGTGCTGGGAGGCACTTTTTATTTACTTGACTTCTTGTACTTAATGCTTCTTCACTATCCAAGATATAAATCTGGGCAAACTTGGGAGCACTACCCACAGCAGGATGCAATGGGGCAGTTCTGTGGTAAATTTGTCCATGAATTCGAAAACAGTATGGGCCATGCCCAGGAGGTGGCGCGACTTGTGCTCCCATTGATGCCAAAACAAACAAGCTATTGTATTGCCTTATGCTATCCATAAAGTTATTGGAGTGCTGATGCTCTCCTTTCATCAACTTGACTAATAGATCATCCATACGAATGGGACGTAATTGGATGCGTCATCTCTTGCAGCAGGAAGGGAATGTTTTGTCCTGCACCATTTCATCTTTGAAATTTTTAGATTGGCAGAACTGACATCGAAATGTCCGTTCGCCAGCATACTGCTCTTCAATACGTGTCTCATCAATTTGATTGAGAAGTCCTCTAGCGGCATATGTAACTTGCCGTCGTCGAGTGGTTCTTGCATTTTGGACACATATTCTATCTTGTTCTCTTTATTGTGAAATATGTGTACCACTTTGTGCATTGCGTGTTGCTCGTTGTCGTGCAGCATTAGATGCTCTATGTGATTCAGTTACTTCATTCATTTCTCTTGCTCTGGCTGCCCTCTGTCGGGCTGCATCAGCAGTTCTGTTACAATTTCGTTCGTCTTCTGTTTCATTAAGACGCACGTTATGCATCCGTATGCGATTCGCTCCTCTACGTGCAGCAGCGCGCTCAATTTGATCCATCTTTGCAATCTTGCCTCACAGTGTTGCTTTACAGGCTAACAGTCAAAAAAGGCTTATGCCTTAACTTGCCACCAGGGGGAGCTCCTCTCCCTAGGTATCCATGGTTACGCCCAACTGTGGATGACTCATTGTGCACAGACACAGGGACACGACCAAATTAGGTATATTGATACAGACAGCACACAGATTGTACGCTGATGCCACCAGTGTGCTGTACATGTTTTTCACAGAGACTTGTACTTAAACTTTTCATCCTTGCTGCCAGAAATAAACAGACATGTCTCCATGTGTTTTGCTCAAACATGTGTCCATGTAAAAACACAGCAATATGAATAACACCATAGACTATAATGTGTATGTAAGATGAGGCACCAGACCGGGAATACCTTTCTAGCGCCAGGTCCTGAACTGTCGAGACTGTCACCTTTGTTGTCTGTGTAAAGCTTAGTGACCCAGACCGACCTTTGCACTGGACAGCAGGGGGCATAACTAGGATAAAAAAGAGAGCGTGTGAAAAAGAGAAGAGACTTGGCGGGAGCACGCAGTGTGTGGGGAGGTTTGGTGCTCCGTCCTCTGAGCACTGTGGCAGCCAAGGTCCATTCTATATTATCCCTGGTGCCACTTTTAGAGTCTTTAACCAAAGAACTGTATTTTGCCCATCGGCTCCCACTACTCCAGGCACCCAACGCTACGGACTAGTAAATAACGAGCGTGTGCCGCCTTAGAAACCCCAGGTGACTTACCAAGAACAGTTCCCTATCTCACCCGCCTATTTCTGCCGAGCTTCATGATGCTGCGGCAGTGTCGGAGACCGCTCTTCACTCTCAACCCACATTCTGGACCCAGGACCACATGCAAGACGTCAAGGACCTATCGCCTTTGCCAGGAACCAGATCATCGACGCCTGCACCCCAACAACGGATTCATCACATGTCGACCGCGTGGGCACCACCATTAGAACCTAAGACTCTGTAGTCAGGAAGCCATCAGACTGATAAGTTTACCCTTGATGAACAGTTGTTATATTTTTGTCCTAATTACGTCCCCAGCACACCTATTGTGCCCTTTCACTTGCCATACCCCTGCCTCTACTTTCTCCTCCCTGCATGGAATATACCCCTGTATCAGTAAAGTTATATTTAACCCTTGCTGTGCCTCCTGTCCATTACTGCATCCCGCAACGTGCTCACATGTACATGTTGCATCCATGAAAAAAGGATACAAAACATACAAGCAACGCAGATGTGTGAATGAGGCCAAAATGATATTTCTTGTAGCCACACACTTATCCCAACTCTATAAATTTAAATTTAAATTATCACATGTAAAAGAAAAAAAAAGAACTGCCACATTTGAGAAGATTCACCAAGACAAGAAAATTAACTTTCCTTTATCTGTAGATAAATCAAATTAATTACACTAAGGAGCACCCAGGTTTTAGCTGCAAGTTTCCAACTGTAAGTGCAGAGATGCTTTCGCTGTAAAGAAGATAACTTCAAGGTTGACTTCCATTTCACTGAACAATAAAGATAAATGACTATAGTTTTAGATTTGGTACATAAGAGATATTAATAGAAAGGAAATGTAGAAGAAAAGCAAATGTACAATCAACATTCTAGACCTTCAGATCACTGAAGTGAATAAGCCTAGATATGTCAAGGCAGCAAATTAATTATATCCCACTATAATCAATGAATGTTTCTTACCAAGATTTCCGTTTAAAGCTTTGAATACATTTTACTTAAATCAATGAAATAAGCAAATTCAAGAAACTTTGCAATATGTCTCAACAGAGATATCTGCTTTTTTTCTTCACCTTTGAGCTATTTCTTCTCTTCCCCCTGCCTCCTGAAGTTGTAATTTTCTCTTAAAATGACTACCATCAGACCTGCTTAAGACAAGAACTCCCAGATGAAGGGGTTAGATTACATACTGTATGCCATCAGTCATCACAGAGAAGAAAGTGGAAGCAAGGTGACAAAAAGGCAGAAACATGTACAGACACAATGTTGTTGCTTTCTAGGGTTTATCTTATCCTAATCTTGGATTTCAAAGCTACACTGATCAGTATTGCGGCATAATGACTTCCATACCTGGGTTGTTTTTGAACATGTGCGACATAAAAACAGTAGACCAACAATATCCACAGTGTGCTGTGTAAGAAAGAGACCATAGCAACTATTACCCACCCACCAGCTCTGAGACAACTGAAAATTACAGATATTGGCTCCGACTCAACAAGTCTGAGGTTGTTCACAGCGGTCTTGATGTGGGAGCTTTCTCGAGTTATAATCACCAGATTAATTAAGAAGAGCACACCTATTAATGAATCAGGTGCAGAGGCGTATCTAGGGTTTCTGGCACCCGGGGCAAGAATTCATTTTGGCGCCCCCCCCCCTCCCCTTCCCCCCCCAGCACATATGCAATTTGCGCACTTAGTCATGTACCCACAAGCTCCTCTCCCTAATGCTCTCAATGTTCAGTGAAAAACTGAGAAGCAGAAGAAAAGCTCGTTGTCACCAGACCATAAGTGTGAAAGTCACATATGAGTGACGTGTCCATGTGACGACTACTGGAACCTGCTGACCTGAATCCTGACATCGCAGACTTCTGAATTCTCACAACGAATGCACTGGACACTTTTAGGATTCTCCCTTGCCGGTGGACGGTCATGTCAGTACAAGCATGTGATTTGTATAATTCTGAACACATTCCGACTAGACGTGCCCGGCCTCGCTCAGTTCATTTTCATTGACGGAGGCCACACATGTCTAGTCAGCACGTGACCACATGTATGTAAATTGCCAGCACGAGAGAATCCTGACAGTGTGCAATGAGCACTGTGAGAACTCAGAAGTTTGCAGTCACGAAGAATGACTGCAGACACATTACAAACCTGGACATCCCCTTTAATGCTCCTAACATAAATAAAAACATGAGAGTTAGTCAGTATCACAATTAACATTTACATCCAGGTACCTTATAGATGATGTCGTCTCTGGAGTCGTTCTTCTTTTCTTCATCTTCACGATGCCCTTAAAGATACAAGTGTCATTATAATGCTCCTGAATGAAAAATTGCCCCTCACTATATTGTCTTCACAAAATATGACCCCCACACTGTTCCTCTTATGGTACATGCTCTTCACACTGACCTCTCCTTTCCATACCGGTCCCCTCTTCACACTGTCCTCTCACACTGTGTCCCCCATATAGGGCCCAGTATTTATACTGTACTCTCTCATCACACTCCCCCTCCTTGGTATACTGTCCCCTCCTGGCTGTGCCCTTACACTGCCCCCATGCTACGAACCCACTACTCAGTTTCTATTCTGTGCCCCATCACCCCCTTTGCTGTTCATTTTGTGTCCTCAAATCTCCCATCTCCACTCCAATTCAACCCCACACAATAAATCCCCCCATTACCCACACAGCCCCTCATCACCCCCATCTCCTGATCCCCCACACAGCCCCTCATCAACCCCATCTCCCCCTCATCACCCTCCCATTCCCCACAGGCCCTCATCATTCCCCAAAAAGGCCCTCATCACCCCGCTTCTCCACAGAGCCCCTCATCATCCCCCCATTCCCCACAGGCCCTCATTATCACCCACACAGCCTCTCATCCCCCATTCCCCACACAGCCCATCACCCCCATACAGCCCCTCATCACCCCCCTTCTCCCCCAAAGCCCCTCATCACCCCCCTTCTCCCACACAGCCCCTCATCATTCCTTCTTTTTCCACACTGCCCCTCATCATGCTCCATTCCCCACACAGCCCCTCATCATCCACTACACAGCCCATCATCATTCCCCACACAGCTTCTCATCATCCACTACACAGCCCCTCATCATTATCCCTCCATTCCCCACAGCCTCTCATCATCCACTACACAGCCCCTCATCATTATCCCTCCATTCCCCACAGCGTCTCATCATCCACTACACAGCCCCTCATCATTATCCCTCCATTCCCCACAGCGTCTCATCATCCACTACACAGCCCCTCATCATTATCCCTCCATTCCCCAGACAGCTTCTCATCATCCACTACACAGCCCCTCATCATTATCCCTCCATTCCCCACAGCCTCTCATCATCCACTACACAGCCCCTCATCATTATCCCTCCATTCCCCACAGCGTTTCATCATCCACTACACAGCCCCTCATCATTATCCCTCCATTCCCCACAGCTTCTCATCATCCACTACACAGTCCCTCATCATTATCCCTCCATTTCCCACAGCGTCTCATCATCCACTACACAGCCCCTCATCATTATCCCTCCATTCCCCACAGCCTCTCATCATCCACTACACAGCCCCTCATCATTATCCCTCCATTCCCCACAGCCTCTCATCATCCACTACACAGCCCCTCATCATTATCCCTCCATTCCCCACAGCCTCTCATCATCCACTAGACAGCCCTTCATCATTATCCCTCCATTCCCCACAGCTTCTCATCATCCACTACACAGCCCCTCATCATTATCCCTCCATTCCCCACAGCATCTCATCATCCACTACACAGCCCCTCATCATTATCCCTCCAATCCCCACAGCGTCTCATCATCCACTACACAGCCCCTCATCATTATCCCTCCATTCCCCACAGCGTCTCATCATCCACTACACAGCCCCTCATCATTATCCCTCCATTCCCCAGACAGCTTCTCATCATCCACTACACAGCCCCTCATCATTATCCCTCCATTCCCCACAGCCTCTCATCATCCACTACACAGCCCCTCATCATTATCCCTCCATTCCCCACAGCGTTTCGTCATCCACTACACAGCCCCTCATCATTATCCCTCCATTCCCCACAGCTTCTCATCATCCACTACACAGTCCTTCATCATTATCCCTCCATTTCCCACAGCGTCTCATCATCCACTACACAGCCCCTCATCATTATCCCTCCATTCCCCACAGCCTCTCATCATCCACTACACAGCCCCTCATCATTATCCCTCCATTCCCCACAGCCTCTCATCATCCACTAGACAGCCCCTCATCATTATCCCTCCATTCCCCACAGCTTCTCATCATCCACTACACAGCCCCTCATCATTATCCCTCCATTCCCCACAGCTTCTCATTATCCACTACACAGCCCCTCATCATTATCCCTCCATTCCCCACAGCTTCTCATTATCCACTACACAGCCCCTCATCATTATCCCTCCAATCCCCACAGCTTCTCATCATCCACTACACAGCCCCTCATCATTATCCCTCCATTCCCCACAGCGTCTCATCATCCACTACACAGCCCCTCATCATTATCCCTCCAATCCCCACAGCTTCTCATCATCCACTACACAGCCCCTCATCATTATCCCTCCAATCCCCACAGCTTCTCATCATCCACTACACAGCCCCTCATCATTATCCCTCCAATCCCCACAGCTTCTCATCATCCACTACACAGCCCCTCATCATTATCCCTCCATTCCCCACAGCCTCTCATCATCCACTACACAGCCCCTCATCATTATCCCTCCATTCCCCACAGCGTCTCATCATCCACTACACAGCCCCTCATCATTATCCCTCCAATCCCCACAGCGTCTCATCATCCACTACACAGCCCCTCATCATTATCCCTCCAATCCCCACAGCTTCTCATTATCCACTACACAGCCCCTCATCATTATCCCTCCAATCCCCACAGCTTCTCATCATCCACTACACAGCCCCTCATCATTATCCCTCCAATCCCCACAGCTTCTCATCATCCACTACACAGCCCCTCATCATTATCCCTCCAATCCCCACAGCTTCTCATCATCCACTACACAGCCCCTCATCATTATCCCTCCATTCCCCACAGCCTCTCATCATCCACTACACAGCCCCTCATCATTATCCCTCCATTCCCCACAGCGTCTCATCATCCACTACACAGCCCCTCATCATTATCCCTCCAATCCCCACAGCGTCTCATCATCCACTACACAGCCCCTCATCATTATCCCTCCAATCCCCACAGCGTCTCATCATCCACTACACAGCCCCTCATCATTACCCCTCCAATCCCCAGACAGCTTCTCATCATCCACTACACAGCCCCTCATCATTATCCCTCCATTCCCCACAGCTTCTCATCATCCACTACACAGCCCCTCATCATTATCCCTCCATTCCCCACAGCGTCTCATCATCCACTACACAGCCCCTCATCATTACCCCTCCAATCCCCACAGCCTCTCATCATCCACTACACAGCCCCTCATCATTATCCCTCCAATCCCCACACACCTCGGTAATCTCCTCACATGGCTGCATGCTGCAGACCCTCAGTCCTCCTCACACGACTCCAGCAGCTTCCTGGTTCCTGCTATCTGTCTTCACTGGACTGAAGGAGGCCCCGCCCCTTCCGGTGACATCTTACCTCCCAAAATCAGCTCCATTCTAGACAGGCACTGCAGTCAGATGTTCAATTGTACTCATGTCCGTAAGATACGAGTACAATTGAACACTGGGAGCCGCGCGCTGCAGCGTCTCTGTGCCGGATGTCAGCTTGACAGTCCGACACAGAGAACAGCTGACTCCGAGTGCAGGGGCGGCAGAATGCAGCTGCCAGGGGAGACATTTGGCGGCCCAACTGCGCCCCCCTGCCAGCTGCGCCCGGGGCACATGCCCCGGCTGCCCCCCCCCTAGATACGCCACTGATCAGGTGTGTCTGAGATGTGGCATGTACCTCACCAAAAATCTTTCTCCAAGACTGGAGTAAGATTTCTGGCATAAGGCGTGCCTCAACTCATCATGAATTAGATGATCTGTGGCATCATCATCCTGTTCTACCCCCATTCAACTTTGGCAGAGCTGGGTGAAACTGGCCTAAAACACCAAAAGTCAGAATATTACAGCACATCTTTGAGTTGCCCAAAAATGTTTGAAACTTAATAACGTGTTTTACAGTTATTCTGAAAAGTCACCCAAAATGATGAGTACGTTTTTACAATCTGTCATATAAATCGAAAATGCCACAGTTTACATTATCCCGTAACTCTTTCTATAAAGCTGCTTATGTAAAATGAAAATTATAAACACGTTAGTATACATTACAGGATTTCAGGAGAATAATAACCCACATAATCACCTCTCTTCGAAACATATTTTAAATGTGCTCTATGCCTATTGCAGTATCTATAACAGAGCTCCTCAAAGTTATATACAAGTAATAGAACTACTTGTAAAAGAGCTACTAGTGATCCAGACACTACTTGTCCAGTTAGCCTTTAGCCTCTACAGCACAAATACTTACGTCCCTAAACTGAAGAGGGACAATTGTTAGTTAGTTACTGGTACTATTATTGATATTCTTGCTACTGATACTTCCCTTATTGGCAACTGAATGCTAGTGGCAAATTTAAAGCAGACAGCGGACTCCTGTTTTGACGTTTAACTGTTAGCTCTGATTTTTTTTATGCTGTCTTTGCGCTGCATACTACATGAACAGGGAGTATGTGTTTGACCAAGATTTTTGCGCAATGAAATTATCATATCCTATTTTGTCCCTTGAATTAACCTTTGGTCTGGATGTCTGATGCTGCCTTTGTTATGCCATTTTGCTGTCCTTTACTGACCTCCTGGTTTTACCCCATGGATGCCACCTAACACCAAAGAAGAACCTACTGAAGGCCTTGGTAAACGCTTGAGTCTGCACCTCACCTCAATTAGCGTCTTACCAAATGCGATGCGCGATTCTGCAATACCAAGGTACACTGTAATTAATTCAATTTGAGGCTGAATTGTATGGAGTTTTTATTCCAGTTTATATTTTTTGTCTTTATAGAATATTTAACTTTTTTAATCAACCTGATTTATATTCATAAATAAAATTTGACTTTTATACCGCTAGTAGGTGGATGAGTGTAATGTGATGTAATGCAAAGTATTTATCTTAATAAAATATTTCCATTCAGACATATTGAGACAGTCATCAGCATAAGAGCTCGCCCATATGGTTATATTTATGGGCTGAGTGCGATCTGACAAAATATCGGACTGGTAAACCACTGTTTGGGCACACGGCAGAGCTCGGAAGGGAAAGAGCACCATTTGACTTTTCAATGCAAAATTGACTGGAAATGAGATAGGACGCCATGTCGCGTTTGGAGAGCCCTTGATATGCCTAAACATTGAAACCCCCCACAAGTGACACCATTTTGGAAAGCAGACCCCCTGAGGAACTTATCTAGATGTGTGGTAAGCACTTTGACCCATCAAGTGCTTCACAGATGTTTATAACGCAGAGACGTGAAAATAAAAATTCTTTTTTTTTTCAAAAAAAAATTATTTTTAGCCCCCAGTTTTGTATTTTTCCAAGGGTAACAGGAGAAATTGGACCCCAAATATTGTTGTTCAATGTGTCCTGAGTACACTGATACCCCATATGTTGGGGTAAACCCCTGTTTAGGCGCACGGGAGAGCTTGGAAGGGAAGGAGCACTGTTTTACTTTTTCAATGCAGAATTGGCTGGAATTGAGATCGGATGCCATGTCACGTTTGGAGAGCCCCTGATGTGCCTAAACAGTGGAAACCCCGCAATTCTAACTGAAACCCAAACACACCCCTAACCCTAATCTTAACGGTAACCCTAACCACACCCCTAACCCTGACACACCCCTAACCCTAATCCCAACCCTAATCCCAACCGTAAATGTAATCCAAACCCTAAACCTAACTGTAGCCCTAACCCTAGCTCTAACCCTAACCCCAACCCTAACCCTAACCCGAGCCCCAACCCTAACCCTAGTCCCAACCCTAACCCTAGCCCCAACCCTAACCCTAACTTTAGCCCCAACCCTATTCCTAACCTCCCTGCGTGATGCTTCCCTATGCCGCCGGAACGCTGCAATCATGTTTGATCGCAGTGTTCCGGGGGTTAATGTGCCAGGAGCGGTCCATGACCGCTCCTGGCACATAGTGCCGGATGTCAGCTGTGATAGTCAGCTGACACCCGGCCGCGATTGGCCACGCTCCCCCCGTGAGCACGGGCGATTGCATATGACATACTATCCTGTCGATGGGCATACGGGCCCACCCCACCTTGATGGGATAGTACGTCAGATGTCACAAAGGGGTTAACATTGCTTTTAACCAATACAAATGCATTCACTGGGAAATGTAATTGTAACATTTAACAACCCTAGCTAGCCATGTGCTGTGTGACACATAAGGAGACACATCTTGTTTTATTTCTGAAGGAGGGACTCTTAAAGTCACAAAGCCTATTTTTAGAGGGGCATCAGGTGGCAATAATATTCTTAAAGGGCCATTAATAAACAGTGGGTCTCCTATGCTGTTATTGACTATGCAGTGAGTGGCTGGGCTGCCAAGAATTACAACACACCCCAATACCCCTTTCACAAGAGGTACAGGAGGGTCTCCTGAAAAAATGTTGCAATCAATGAAAGGCCTGCCCTGCTATCAAGTCGTATGCACCCCGATAAGCCGTTGAACCCAGATACTGGAAGGCCACAGGAAAAACCGCTTCACAGTCTTCAGTTGGTCCTGCCATACAGCTTTCTTTTGCATTGAATGCAAGGGCCGCCTTACTCCAAATTTTCAAGCACCCCAATCCCCCTTTGAAGAAACATGGAGGAGGGCCTCCTAAAAAAAACTGTCCCATTACAAAGAAGCAGGTCTCCTAGACTCGTAATGCCCATACACTAAGTGTATGGGCTGACAAACATTTCCCTGGGGGGGTACATTTAAAAAAAAATCTTTTATGGAGATCATAGACATCCTTGCCAAAAAATTGGACTGGCTGTAAGAGCACGGAACACGTTAACTCTGGTGATCTAGTGGTGGTGGATGATGAGACGTTCAGGAAGGCCTCATTTAAAACTATGTCCAAATTAAAGGAGTGTGTCTCCTAGACTGTAATGCCCATACACGAAGTGCATGGGCTAACAAACATTTCCCCATGGGAGTACATTTTTTAAAAATATACTATGAGCATCATAGACACCCTTGACAAAAATTGGACTGCCTGTAGCAGCACAGAACACATTAACTCTGGTGATCTAGTGGCAGAGAATGAGGAGACATTGATGGAGGCCTCATTAAAAACTAGGCCCAATGTAAAGGAGTGTGTCTCCTAGACTTGTAATGTCCAAACACGCAGTGCATGGGCTGAGAAACATTTCCCCATGGGGATAAATTTAAAAAAAAATATACTATGGGCATCATAGACACCCGTGCCCAAAATTGGACTGCCTGTAGCAGCACAGAACACGTTAACCCTGGTGATCTAGTGGCAGAAAAAGAAAAGACATTGATGAAGGCCTCATTAAAAACTACGCTCAATGTTCAGGAGCGGGTCTCCTAGGCTTGTAACGCCCATGTACGAAGTGCTGGGGCTGACAAACATATCCCATGGGGAGTAAATATTTTGAAAATTATACTATGGGCATCATAGACACCGTTGACAAAAATTGGACTGCCTGTAGCAGCACAGAAACCGTAAAACCTGGTGATTATGTGGTGGAGAATGAGGAGACATAAAGATAAATCATACTGAAATCAAACAAATAAATAAAGGATGTGAATCCACCTATGAAAGTAAATAACAAAAGGGAGGGGCGAACACAGGTTCATAGATATGAAGCCAGAATGTGTCCAATGAGATATGTTGGTCCCTAACAACAGCTCAGAGACAGGGATATAAATAAAAATTTAATATAATAGTATTTCAATATTTTTCTATTGTAGAGGTAGACACTAGGTCATAAGAGGATGGTCCAGAAATAGTAAAACTGGAAAATATAAGAATAAATGGGAAGAATATACATACATCTCAGTTTGATGACAGTTTCCTCTGGTGGAGTAACATTTGTTTTGGTTTCTAATTAGTAATGGGCATCATAAAAACACCCTTACACAAAAATTGAGCATCAAGGAATACGTTTACCCTGGTGTTGTACTGGTTGTGGATGATGAGGATGAGAATAAGGAGGAGGATAACACCAAACAGACCAAATCAGGAAGCGGATGTCCATATGTAGTTGGGAAGAGGTGCATCAGAATACACCTCCACAAAAAAGACAATGTATTTGAGGTTATGATTCGCTGTTTTCATTCGGTGTTGTACAGAAGTCTTGCCCAATCCAGCCCTTGTTCATTTTTAAAAGAGTCAGCCTGTCAGCATTGTCAGTTGACAGGCGGATGCTCTTGTCTGTTATAATTCCACCAGAGGCACTAAAAACACGTTCTGAAAGAACGCTAGCAGCAAGGCAGGCCAGGACCTCCAAGGCGTAGAGATCCTGTTCATGCCACGTGTCCAGCTTGGATACCCAATAATTAAAAGGCACAGTGGAATAACAGAGGATGTTTGTACGATCTGCAAGGTGCTCCCTCAGTATCTTCCCAAACATTGCACTTCTAGTGCCAGCACCCCTTGCCTCTTTGCCACCACGATGGGAGAGTCTGAGAAAACTGTCCCAGAACTTTGCCATTGTTCCCCTGCCTGAGCTGGATTGTACATCTGTCTCTCTCACTTGGACTTCTTGGTTGTTCAACAAACTCTGAAGTCTGCTGCCAGCATTCTCACATGGGAATTTTTTAGGTAATTCCGCTGCAAGGGCCCTCTGGTACTGCAACATTTTAGTACACCTGTCTGCCATTTGGAAGAAGAGTTTGAAATTTCTCCTTGTAGCATGGGTCTAGAAGTGTCACCAACCAGTAATGAGTGTCACCGAAAATTTTAATAATGTGAGGATCAAGGAAAACACAGCACAACATAAAGTCAGCTATGCATGCCAGACTGCTAACAGGCAAAACTTCTGTGTCCTCACTAACAGGACGACTGACCATGCTGTCCTCCTCCTCCTCATCGTCCTCTGTTGTGAATTCTGTGGCAGAGTTCACTCCTGTGGTCACAAGTTGTACTTCGGCTGATTCTCTCTGGGATCTTCCGTTTGTGGAGGAAAGTGGTACTGCAGCTTCTGAGTTTCCTCCCTCAGGTGATCTGGTGAGCTCGTTAGCTTCTTCTCTACTTAACTCCACCTGATGCTTTGATCTATGCTTCCTGTCAATGTTTCAGTGTGGGACTTGTTTTTTCCCTGGATCATTCCTGTGGCCTGCTGCTCTGCAAAGCTAAGTTTTGCTTATGTTATTTTGTTGCTATTTTTCTGTCCAGCTTGCTTAATTGGTTTTTCTCGCCTGCTGGAAGCTCTGAGACGCAGAGGGACCATCTCCGTACCGTTAGTCGGTGCGGAGGGTCTTTTGTCCCCTCTGCATGGTTTTTTATAGGTTTTTGTGCTGACCGCAAAGTTATCTTCCCTATCCTCGTTCTGTTCAGCTAGTCGGGCCTCACTTTGCTAAATCTGTTTCATCTCTATGTTTGTGTTTTCATCTTACTCACAGTCATTATATGTGGGGGGCTGCCTTTTCCTTTGGGGAATTTCTCTGAGGCAAGGTAGGCTTATTTTTCTATCTTCAGGATTAGCTAGTTTCTCAGGCTGTGACGAGGCGCCTAGGTTCTGGTCAGGAGCGCTCCACGGCTATCTTTAGTTGTGGTTTGATAGGCTTAGGGATTGCGGTCTGCAGAGTTCCCACGTCTCAGAGCTCGTTCTATTATTTTGGGTTATTGTCAGTTCACTGTATGTGCTCTGACCTCCATGTCCATTGTGATTCTGAATTGCCTTTCATAACAGTACAGGAAGCCAAAAGTGCTAATGATTCTCAATAGAGGGAAAAAAGAAGTTCTGAGACCATTTTTTTTTCTTTGCACTGTGTTTTGTCTTTTTTTTCCCCTAGACATTTGGGTGGTTCAGGACACAGGTGTAGCAATGGACATTAAAGGTCTGTCTTCATGTGTGGATCAGCTCACGGCAAGAGTTCAAAATATTCAAGATTTTGTGGTCCAGAATTCTTTGCTTGAACCAAGAATTCCTATTCCAGATTTGTTTTTTGGAGATAGAACTAAATTTCTGAGTTTCAAAAATAATTGTAAACTATTTCTGACTTTGAAACCTCGCTCTTCTGGTGACCCAATTCAACAGGTTATGATCGTCATTTCTTTTTTGCGCGGCGACCCTCAGGACTGGGCGTTTTCTCTTGCGTCAGGAGATCCTGCATTGAGTAATATCGATGCGTTTTTCCTGGCGCTTGGGTTGCTGTACGATGAGCCTAATTCAGTGGATCAGGCAGAAAAAAATTTGCTGGCTCTTTGTCAGGCTCAGGATGAGATAGAGGTATATTGTCAGAAATTTAGAAAGTGGTCAGTGCTCACTCAATGGAATGAATCTGTGCTGGCAGCAATATTCAGAAAGGGTCTCTCTGAAGCCCTTAAGGATGTCATGGTGGAATTTCCTATGCCTGCTGGTTTGAATGAGTCTATGTCTTTGGCCATTCAGATCGGTCGACGCTTGCGTGAGCGTAAACCTGTGCACCATTTGGCGGTATTACCTGAGCTTAAACCTGAGCCGATGCAGTGTGATAGGACCTTGACCAGAGTTGAACTGCAAGAACATAGACGTCTGCAGAGTTCCCACGTCTCAGAGCTCGTTCTATTATTTTGGGTTATTGTCAGTTCACTGTATGTGCTCTGACCTCCATGTCCATTGTGATTCTGAATTGCCTTTCATAACAGTCCTCCTCCCTCCTGCTACTGGGAAAGTCCACTTAGCCACAGACATGTGCATAAGTGCTTGTGGGCAGGGACGGTACATCTCACTGAAGGCACACTGGGTTAACATAGTGGAAGCTGGGACCCAGTCGGGATGGGATGGAGCACATCCTCCCCATGCCGAGGATTGTGGACACTACGTCAATCAGGGTTGTCTCCACAGTCTACCGCTCCTCCATCTTCTCCTCCTCCTCCTCTTCAGCCTCCATTTCTGAAAAGAACACATCAGTCAGAAGCTGGAAGCACTGCAACACTTCCTCAGCCAAGCAGCAACAGGCTGTGCTGAAGCTAATCTGCATGTGACAAACCGCACAATGCAGAAGAGTTGTGGACAGCGCTGAAAGAGCAGTCAGATATTTGGATGACACCGCTGAACCTACAGCCAGGCATGGTTGTGTGTGGCAATGGCCGGAACCTGATGGCGGCTCTGAGGCAAGTTGAGCTCACACACATACCTTGCCTGGACCATGTGCTTAACCTCATGGTTCAACATTTTCTGAAAAGCTATCTGGAGCTGCCGGATCTGCTAGTGAAAGTATGCCGTCTCTTTGCCCATTTTAGAAAGTTAGCTACAGCTTCAGCTGCACTTGCCGTGCTTCAGAAGCATTTGCAGCTTCCGGCTCACCGACTGGTGTGTGATGTCCCCACGTATTTAACCTCTACACTGCATATGTTATAAAGAATTTGTGAGCAAAAGAGGGCAGTTGTTGACTACCAGCTTCAACAAGGCCGTCGATATTCAGTTCAGACTCCACACATAAGACCTCAGGAGTGGACATGAATGTCAGACATATGTGCCATCCTCTAGAACTTCGAGGATTGCACCAAGATGGTGAGCAGCGATGACGCCATAATTAGCATCACCACGCTGCTTCTCAGCATTCTGAAAACTTCTCTGCTCACAATTAAAGAGGATGCATTACAGGCAGAGCACTAGGACATGGAGCAAGGAACCATACAGGGGGATTACACTCAGCCCAGCCTCATGTCGTCGCAACGTGGATTAGTAGACAATGAGGAGGAGGAGGAAGAACAGGAGCTCTACTTTCATGCACTGTAGATGGTTTTACAATCACAACTGTCATACCATCTGTTCAGTGGGGATGGCCTGAGGACAGGGAGGAAGAGGAGGGGAAGGAGGACACCTTGGTCAGTCGTCCTGTTGGTGAGCACACAGAAGGCTTGCCTGTTATCAGTCTGGGACACATGGCTGATTTTATGTTGCGCTGCCTTTTCCATGACCCTCATATTGTAAAAATTTTGGGTGACAGTCATTGCTGTGTAGTGACACTTTTCAACACATGCTACAAGGAGAACTTTCAATCTCTTCTTCCAGAGGCAGACAGGTGTACTAAAATGCTGCATTACCAGAGGGCCACTGTTGCAGAATTAGGAAAAAAAATTCCCATCTCAAAACGCTGGTGGCAGACATAACAGTTCGTTAAACAACCAAGGAGTACAGGCGAGAGAGACACAACTCCAATCCAGCAGAGGCAAAGGAACACTGGCAAAGTTTTGGGACAGTTTTCTCAGACCCTCCCATCACCGTGGCCCTGAGGCACGGGGTAATGTCACAAGCAATGGAATCTTTTCTAAGATGCTGACTGTACCAACGTCCTCCATGATTCCTCTGTGCCTTTTAATTATTGGGTATACAAGCTGGACATGTGGCATGAACTGTCTCTCTATGCCTGGCCTGCCCTGCCACTAGCGTTTTGTCAGAGTGGGTTTTTAATGCCGCTGGTGGAATTATCATGGAAAAGCGCATTCTCCTATCAATGCTGACAGGCTGACTCTTATAAAAATGAACATGGGCTGGATTGGGCCAGACTTCTCTACACCACCAAATGACAGAGAAACATAACCTCCAATACAGTATCTTTTTGGGAGGTGTATTCCCATGCACCTCTTCACACCAACACATGGGTATAGGCTTCCTGATTTTGGCTATTTGGTGTAGTCCTCCTCCTTGTCCTCATCCTCATCATCCATCATCACTAGAACACCAGAGTGAGCATGTTCTATGTTGCTACAGCCAGTCATTTTTTTTGAAAGGGGGTCTATGAACCCCATAAAAAGATTTTTAAAAATGTACCCCCCCATGGGGAAATGTTTATCAGCCCATACACTTAGTGTATGGGCATTCCAAGTCTAGGAGACACGCTTCTCTAAGTTGGACCTATTTTTTAGTGAGTCCTTCCTCCACGTCTCATCATCCTCCGCTGCTAGATCACCAGGGTTAACGTGTTCCGTGCTGCTACAGCCACTCTAGTTTTTTGCAAGAGTGTTCATAATGCCAGTAAACAATTAAAAAAAAAATTACCCCCCATGGGGAAATGTTTGTCAGCACATACACTTAGTGTATGGGCATTCCAAGTCTAGGAGACCCTCTCCTTTAAATTGGGCCTATTTTTTAATGAGACTTTCCTCCAGGCCTCATCAGCTACCGCCACTAGATCACCAGGGTTAACATGTTTCGTGCTGCTACAGCCACTCTAGATTTTTTGCAAGGGTGTTTATGATGCCTCTAATAAAAATATTTACACAGTATGTTGATGTGTACCCCCCAGGAGAAAATGATTGTCAGCCCATACACTTAGTGTATGGGCATTACGAGTCTAAGAGACCCGCTCCTTTGTAATTGGACAGTTTTTTTATGAGGCCCTCCTCATGTTTCTTCCAAGGGGGATTGGGGTGAGTGCAAATTTGGGTCAAGGCGGCCCTTGCATTCAATGCATAAGGAAACAGTATGGCAGGACCAACTGAAGAATGTGAAGTGGACATCCAGTACCTGGGTTCAAAGGCTTCTTGGGATGCATATGACTTGGTAGCAGGGCAGGCCTTGCAGTCAATGCATAAGAAAACAGCATGGAGGTACACAATGAATGATGTGAAGTGGGTTTTCCTGTGGCCATCCAGCACCTGGATCAAAGGCTTATTGGGGTGCATATGACTTGGTAGCAGGGCATGCCTTGCAGTCAATACATAAGAAAACAGTATGGTAGTACAAAATGAATAGTGCGAAGTGGATTTTCCTGTGGCCATCCAGTATGTGGTTTCAAAAGTTTATTGGGGTGCATATCACTTGGTAACAGGGCAGGCCGTGCAGTCAATGCATAAGAAAACAGAATGGAAGTACAAAATGAATAATGTGAAGTGGATTTTCCAGTGGCCATCCAGTATGTGGTTTCAAAGGCTTATTCGGGTGCATATGACTTGGTAGCAGGGCAGGCCTTGCAGTCAATGCATAAGAAAACAGTATGGGAGTATAAAATGAATAATGTGAATTGGGTTTTCCTGTGGCCATCCAGTACCTGGGTTCAAAGGCTTCTTGGGGTGCATATGACTTGGTAGCAGGGCAGGCCTTGCATTCAATGCAACGTTTTTTCAGGAAGCCCTCCTGTACCTCTTGTGAAAGGGGTATTGGGGTGTGTCGTAATTCTTGGCAGCCCAGCCACTCACTGCATAGGCTATAACAGCATAGGAAACCCACTGTTTAATAATGGCCCTTTAAGAATATCAACACCGCCTAATGCCCTCTAAAAATAGGCTTTGTGACTTTAAGAGTCCCTCCTTCATAAATGAAACAAGATGTGTCTGCTTACGTGTCACACACCACATGGCCAGCTAAGGTTGTTAAATGTTACAATGACATTTCCCAGTGAATGCATTTGTATTGGTTGAAATCAATGTTAAAGTTGAAAACGCATCAAAAACGCTGCATGCGAACATAGCCCAAGTGGTGGAGGAACATTTTGGTCTGGGGTTAATTATTGTGCCTTATATACAAGTCATTACCCTGGAAAGGATGTACCTTAACATATTTCCCAGCAAAATCCATTTTGGTTTAGTTTTTGTATGTTTTTTGGTGCACCTGTAAAAATAGCGTGAAACTCTGACAACATTGTTTACAGCTGTGACCTAGGAATCAGAAATGCTTCCAGGGGCGATCCCCATGATGTTCTCGTGTAATTTGAGCAGTGTTTCCATCATTTTCATACGTTTTTAGACCTTAAAGGACCCTCGGGGGGGGGGGGATCGTGGTAAAAATGCTCGGGTCTCCTATAGACTTACATTGGGCTCATGGTTCTGTCCTAGTACCCGAGTAATCTAAGTTGCTCGACCCGAGCAACGAGCACCTGAGCATTTTAGTGCTCGCTCATACCTAGTCAAATTCTAAATTTAAAAGATCTGCTCATGTCTAGTTCTGATGGATTGCTGGATTTTCTAACAATCTACAATGTCAATAACAAAGTTAACTAAAAAAGTGTGCTCTATAAACATCATGCTAAATAAGGCATGTTTTTAAGTGTTGTAAAAATGCAGCCTGAAACTATTCGTCTGACACAAATTATTTATTTTATCATAAAAATGTAAGGATATTTAAATTTCACCTTATGTGATTATGAAGCCTGGGGCTCAGCAGCATGAAAACACACTAGGGAACATTTAGAAAAGTATGTGGATTTTTGTGAATATTAAACAGATGATGTATTTGCATTTTCGCAACTGACACTCTCCCTGGTTCTGCAGTGGTTCTGTTTACACCCATTATTTAAACAAATGACGCTTCACTATCTTTTCAAAGCCGAAGAAGTTTATACTTTTCCAGGACTGGCTTCTGTTACTGGTAATGAACCAATGTGACTTCAGCCTTGTTAACACCTTTCCGACATATGACGTACCAGTATGGCATATCTAGCAATGACATGCCGACACATGACTAGAGATGAGCGAATATTTCAATATTCAGTTCGTATCACGATCTCTGAATTTGCAATATTCGCTGATTTAATTGCCAAATATAGCCGCATGCCATTGGAGTGTGACAGCATAGGAAACACCTCCTTGGCGTAACTCATTGGTGGTAATATAAACATAAGGATGAATGACCTCGGGGAGATCAAAACATCCAACACCGCGGAGACACCATCACGTGTTTCTCAACGCAGTGATCCAGAACACTGCCCCCATCCCTTATGGGAAATATGCAAATGCATGTAGAAAAGCCGCGAAGACACCATCACATGTTTCTCAATGCAAGCAATAAATAGCCAGGTCTTTCACTGGGAAGGAACAACCACGGGA